>NC_092235.1:66629458-66958833 GCF_036320965.1 Panulirus ornatus
TTTTTTTTTTAATTTTCCAAAAGAAGGAACAGAGAAGGGGCCAGGTGAGGATATTCCCTCAAAAGGCCCAGTCCTCTGTTCTTAATGCTACCTCGCTAACACAGGATACAGCGACAAAGCAAAATAATAATTTTTTTTTTTTTTTTTTTTTTTTTTTTTTTTTTTTTTTTTTTGCCGCTGTCTCCCGCGTTTGCGAGGTAGCGCAAGGAAACAGACGAAAGAAATGGCCCAACCCACCCCCATACACATGTATATACATACGTCCACACACGCAAATATACATACCTACACAGCTTTCCATGGTTTACCCCAGACGCTTCACATGCCTTGATTCAATCCACTGACAGCACGTCAACCCCGGTATACCACATCGCTCCAATTCACTCTATTCCTTGCCCTCCTTTCACCCTCCTGCATGTTCAGGCCCCGATCACACAAAATCTTTTTCACTCCATCTTTCCACCTCCAATTTGGTCTCCCTCTTCTCCTCGTTCCCTCCACCTCCGACACATATATCCTCTTGGTCAATCTTTCCTCACTCATTCTCTCCATGTGCCCAAACCATTTCAAAACACCCTCTTCTGCTCTCTCAACCACGCTCTTTTTATTTCCACACATCTCTCTTACCCTTACGTTACTTACTTGATCAAACCACCTCACACCACACATTGTCCTCAAACATCTCATTTCCAGCACATCCATCCTCCTGCGCACAACTCTATCCATAGCCCACGCCTCGCAACCATACAACATTGTTGGAACGACTATTCCTTCAAACATCCCCATTTTTGCTTTCCGAGATAATGTTCTCGACTTCCACACATTCTTTAAGGCTCCCAGAATTTTCGTCCCCTCCCCCACCCTATGATCCACTTCCGCTTCCATGGTTCCATCCGCTGCCAGATCCACTCCCAGATATCTAAAACACTTCACTTCCTCCAGTTTTTCTCCATTCAAACTCACCTCCCAATTGACTTGACCCTCAACCCTACTGTACCTATTAACCTTGCTCTTATTCACATTTACTCTTAACTTTCTTCTTTCACACACTTTACCAAACTCAGTCACCAGCTTCTGCAGTTTCTCACATGAATTAGCCGCCAGCGCTGTATCATCAGCGAACAACAACTGACTCACTTCCCAAGCTCTCTCATCCCCAACAGACTTCATACTTGCCCCTCTTTCCAAAACTCTTGCATTCACCTCCCTAACAACCCCATCCATAAACAAATTAAACAACCATGGAGACATCACACACCCCTGCCGCAAACCTACATTCACTGAGAACCAATCACTTTCCTCTCTTCCTACACGTACACATGCCTTACATCCTCGATAAAAACTTTTCACTGCTTCTAACAACTTGCCTCCCACACCATATATTCTTAATACCTTCCACAGAGCATCTCTGTCAACTCTATCATATGCCTTCTCCAGATCCATAAATGCTACATACAAATCCATTTGCTTTTCTAAGTATTTCTCACATACATTCTTCAAAGCAAACACCTGATCCACACATCCTCTACCACTTCTGAAACCACACTGCTCTTCCCCTCTCAATCAATACCCTCCCATATAATTTACCAGGAATACTCAACAAACTTATACCTCTGTAATTTGAGCACTCACTCTTATCCCCTTGGCTTTGTACAAAGGCACTATGCACGCATTCCGCCAATCCTCAGGCACCTCACCATGAGTCATACATACATTAAATAACCTTACCAACCAGTCAACAATACAGTCACCCCCTTTTTTAATAAATTCCACTGCAATACCATCCAAACTGCTGCCTTGCCGGCTTTCATCTTCCGCAAAGCTTTTACTACCTCTTCTCTGTTTACCAAATCATTTTCCCTAACCCTCTCACTTTGCACACCACCTCGACCAAAACACCCTATATCTGCCACTCTATTATCAAACACATTCAACAAACCTTCAAAATACTCACTCCATCTCCTTCTCACATCACCACTACTTGTTATCACCTCCCCATTTGCGCCCTTCACTGAAGTTCCCATTTGCTCCCTTGTCTTACGCACTTTATTTACCTCCTTCCAGAACATCTTTTTATTCTCCCTAAAATTTAATGATACACTCTCACCCCAACTCTCATTTGCCCATATTATTATTATTATTATTATTATTATTATTATTATTATATTTTGCTTTGTCGCTGTCTCCTGCGTCAGCGAGGTAGCGCAAGGAAACAGACGAAAGAATGGCCCAACCCACCCACATACACATGTATATACATACACGTCCACCCACACAAATATACATACCTATACATTTCAACATATATATGCACACACAGACATATACATATATACACATGTACATAATTCATACTGTCTGCCCTTATTCATTCCCATCGCCACCCCACCACATGAAATAACAACCCCCTTCCCCTCATGTGTGCAAGATAGCGCTAGGAAAAGACAACAAAGGCCACATTCGTTCACACTCAGTCTCTAGCTGTCATGTAACAATGTATCGAAACCACAGCTCCCTTTCCACATCCAGGCCCCACAGAACTTTCCATGGTTTACCCCAGACGCTTCACATGCCCTGGTTCAGTCCATTGACAGCACATCGTCCCCGGTATACCACATCGTTCCAATTCACTCTGTTCCTTGCATGCCTTTTACCCTCCTGCATGTTCAGGTCCCGATCACTCAAAATCTTTTTCACTCCATCTTTCCACCTCCAATCTCCCACTTCTCCTCGTTCCCTCCACCTCTGACACATACATCCTCTTGGTCAATCTTTCCGCGCTCATTCTCTCCATGTGACCAAACCATTTCAAAACACCCTCTTCTGCTCTCTCAACCACACTTTTTTTATTACCACACATCTCTCTTACCCTATTATTACTTATTCGATCAAACCACCTCACACCACATACTGTCCTCAAACATCTCATTTCCAGCACACCCACCCTCCTCCGCACAACTCTATCCATAGCCCATGCCTCGCAACCAGATAACATTGTTGGAACCACTATTCCTTCAAACATACCCATTTTTGCTTTCTGAGATAATGTTCTCGACTTCAACACATTCTTCAAGGCTCCCAGAACTTTCACCCCCTCCCCCACCCTATATATTTATGTACATATGCGTAACATATACACAAACATATACATACACAGACATATACATATATACACATGTACATACTCATACTTGCCTTCATCCATCCCCGGCATCACCCCACCCCACAGGAAATGGCAACACCTCTCCCTGAGTCAGCAAGGTAGCACCAAAAAAACAGAGAAAAAGGCCACATTCCTTCCCACTCAGTCTTTAGCTGTCTTGTGTAATGCACTGAAACCACAGCTCCCTATCCACATCCAGACCCTACAAACCTTTCCATGGTTTACCCCAGACGTTTCACATGCACTGGTTCAGTCCATTGAAAGCACATCGACCCCATTATACCACATCGTTCCAGTTTACTCTATTTCTTGCACACCTCTCATCCTCCTACATGTTCAGGGCCTGATTGCTCAAATTTTTTGCACTCCATCCTTCTGCTTCCAATTTTGTCTCCTGCTTCTCCTTGTTCCCTTTGCATCAGACACATATATCCTCTTTGTCAACCTTGTCCAGACAGTTTCAACACACCCTCTTCTGCTCTCTCAACCACTATCTTTTCATTACCACATATTTCTCTTACCCTTTCATTACTTGTTCAATCAAACCACCTCACACCACATATCATCCTCAAACATTTCCAACACATCCACCCACCTCCGTACAGCCCTATGTGTATCCCATGCCTCACAACCGTATAATATTGTTGGAACTACTGTTCCTTCAAACCTACCCATTTTTGTTCTCCAAGATAACATTCTCTTTTTCCACACATTTTTCATCACTCCCAGAACCTTCACCCTCTCCCACCTTGTGACTCTCTTCCACTTCCTTGGTTCCATTTGCTGCTAAGTCCCCTCCCAGATGTCTAAAACACTTCACTTCCCCCAATTTTTTTCCTTTCAGATTCACAGCCCAATTTGTCCCACAACCCTGCTGAATCTGATAACCTTGCTCATACACATTTACTCTCAACTTTCTCCTTTCACATAGTTTTCCAAACTCAGTCACCAACTTTTAAAGATTCTCACTCAAATCAGCCACCAGTGCTGTATCATTGGCGAACAACAACTGGCTTACTTCCCAGGCCCTCTTATCCCCAACAGACTGCATATTCACCCCTCTCCCCAAAATTGTATTACCTCCCTAACCACCCCATCTATAAACAAATTAAACAACCATGGGGACATCACGCACCCTTTCCCAGACCAACCTTCACTTGGAACCAATCAATCTCTTTTCCTTCTCGTACACATGCTTTACACTCTTGATAGAAACTTGTCACTGCTTGTAGGAGCTTACCTCTTCCACCATATACTTTTGAAACCTTCCACAAAGCATCTCTATCAACCCTATCATATGCCTTTTCTAGATCCATAAATGCTACATATAAAAACATCCATTTGTGATTATTTCTAACACATTCTTCAAAGCAGACGCCTGATCCACACACCCTCTACCACTTCTGAAACTGCGCTGCTCCTCCCCAGTCTGATGCTCTGTATGCTCTATACATGCCTTCTTCCTCTCAGTCAATACCTTCTTATACAATTTTCCTGGAATACTCAACAAACATATACCTCTGTAGTTTGAACCCTTACCTTTATCCTCTTTGCCTTTGTACGATGGCACTATACATGCATTCTGCCAATCCTCAGGCACTTCACCATGAACCATATATACAGTGAATATCCTTACCAACCAATCAACAACAGTCACCTCCTTTCTTAGTAGATTCAACTGCAGTACCACCCAACCCAGCTGCCTTGCTGGATTTCATCTTCCGCAAGGCTTTCACCCCCTCTTCTCTCCACACCAAACCACTCTCCCTGGCTCTCTCACTTCGCACACCACCCCGACCAAAACATCCTACATCTGCCACTCTTTCACCAAACATTCGACAAACCTTCAAGGTACTCACTCAGTCTCCTCTTTTCATCATTACATGTTATCACTTCCCCATTTGCCCCTTCACCAATTCCCTTTTGTTCTCTTGTCTTATGCGCAATATTTATCTCCTTCCAAAAGATCTTTTTATTCTCCCTAAAGTTTGATGATATTCTCTCACTTCAACCCTCATTTGCCCTCTTTTTCAACCCTTGCACCTTTCTCTTAACCTCTTGCCACTTTCTCTTATACGTCTCCTGGTCATTTGCACTCTCCTTGCAAGTATTGTCCAAACGCCTCTCTTTTCTCTTTCACTAACAATGTTACTTCTTCATCACACCACCCACTACCCTTTCTAATATGCCCACCTCACACCTATGTCATGCCACATGCATCTCTTGCACATACCATCACTGCTTCCCAATAAACATCCTATTCCTCACCCACTCCTCTCACCTTTTGCCTTACTACATTTAATCTCTTCTGTTACTTCCTCACAAACCTCCTTTCCAAGCTCACTTACTCTCACCACTGTCTTCTCCCCAACATTCTCTCTTCTTTTTTGAAAACCTCTTTAAATCTTCACCTTCTCTACAAAGTAGTCATTATTTCTTTCATCATTGAATAGTATTATCCTAGACAGAGAATTATCTTGTGTGATATATTATTGCAGTTAACACCCAGTTCACTTTAATTATTGTTTTTTCAGATTACCCAGGAGGCTGGGCATATCATGATCACTTTTCCGTATGGCTACCATGCAGGATTTAACCATGGATTCAACTGTGCTGAGTCAACTAACTTTGCCATGCCACGTTGGGTTGAATATGGGAAGCGGGCTACTCAATGTCAGTGTCGGTAAGTTTTCAGAGAAAGCATGTTACCTTTCCTATCTTTAAGTGCTTCCATGCATTTTGAACACTATCTCCAGTTATTGGACAGTTTAGAATGAACTTGCTCCACTGTTACCTCATGCAGTATTATGCATTTCATCAACTAAGTTACTGAAGATTGACCAAATTTGTATCATAGATACTGCATGCAAACTACCTTAACGGTCTCCACATGTCCTTAAGAGCTTCCATGCATTCTGAATGTAACATTGTAATACTGGACAGTTCAGCCTTATGTCTTAAAGTGCATCCTTGCATTCTGAACATGACATCTGATTACTTGATGATTCACTGTAAATTTGTACCATTGATACTTCATTCAAAGTTTAGTACCTCATTTTTTAAGGTCAGAATCAAAGGTTAAAGTTGCAAGGTCTTGTATTCTTAAATTCTGTCAAGTATGTATGTACACCTAACATCTTGACTAGCTGATGAAAATGGACGAAACTTATATCACAGATTCTTTTTAATGAGCTGAATGACACTTCCACATTTAGAGATTCACAGAATATATGAAATGTTTGCAGTGGGGACATGGTTAAGATATCAATGGACACATTTGTGAAGCGGTTTCAACCAGAGCGGTATGAACTGTGGCTTGCTGGCAAGGACATAGGACCTCACCCAGAAGACCCCACTCGATCATCTGCTGCAGCTCAGCCATCAATTAATGATGTCCTCTGTAATAAGAAGTGAGTACCCATGGTCAGTCAGTTTTTAAAGTACAATGCTCTTTGGGATCCTTGACAGGTAATGAGAGATTCTTATGTGTGCAATGGTCCTCTCCTCAAACTCATAACTTCCTGATACGAGATAAGTTTATATCCCTCAACCTGTTTATCGTGCAACCATTTTGTATATGCACAGTAAGCTGTTTTACATATCAAACTTGATATGTAGTTAAGTATTTGGTATGACAGTTTATCACTAGCTTTTCATCTTGGATGCCTCTAATTTAGCTAGCAGGAATGGACCAAGTGGTAAAATGTGATGAGAATATTTCTGTTGTTGATTATAAGAGCATTCTTTGAGTACAGCATTCATCATTTACAAACAAGAGATCCTGATCATCCTATTCTTGAAAAAAAAAAAATGTTACTGTGAAAATAAGAGATTGTGCACACACAAAAGTATGTCTATTTAGACAGTTGTGTCTTGCACCTTGGTCACTTAGTATCAGAAACAGATGAACATTGGCTTCATTTGCAGATATACACTCTGCTTGTTGTATATAATGCTCTGAAACCAGGGCTCTCCATCAACAGCCAAGTCCTGTAGACTGTTCTCGGGTTTACTCTTACTGCTTTATATGCCTCAGTTCAGCCCATTTATAGCTCATTCTTAAATTCCCTTTAAGCCATGCATGCCTTTTTATCTTAAATATTCTTCTTTCTCTGCACATGACACATAGAGCCTGTTGGTCAGTCTTTCTTTGCTTTTCCCCTCCAAATATCCAGATCATTTCAGCACACCTTAGTCAGTTCCCTCAGTCAGTCCTTTATTACCATACTTCTTTTTCTCTTTTATAGTGTTATTCCGTACCCAAACAGCCTACTTCACACCACATATTTACCTCAGGCATATCATTTCCAACATCTCCACCCTTTTCCTCTCTTACATTCAAGGCCAAAGACTTAAATCCATACAACATTGTTGGGGTTATTGTATTTCCAAAAATACCCATCTTTGGCCTACCCTTGCACAGACTCCATAGTTCTTCCTGACCCTTTTCCCCATTTTGCCCCTTATAACTCATTTAAGGCTTTATGGTTTCATCATTTGCCACATACTCTCAAGCTCCCAAAAGTACACCACTTCCATTTTCTTCTCGTACAATCTAACATTCAAACCATTCCGTCTCTTGTTGAGTTCATTAATATTCACTTAGATACATCTGCCTAAATGCTCTTCTCATGAAAACAATATCCAGAATACCCTAAACCAAACAGGGAATCATTGCACTGCAAAATTTTTCAATCTGTAAACATTTCACAAGGGTAATGGTTTTATACATAAATTGATTTGTACTACAGTAAACTGAGATGAGCACCTTATCCATGCTGCAAAAATTTATCAACAATATTGACACTGTTTCTGATTCTCTGGAATGGATCAGGTACGTAAAACCTCTCAAACCCCTCATGAACATCTTCAACTCGTGGCGTATGTCAAAGTAAAACACGGAATACCACAGTTGAAAAAGTGCTTTACCATTTTTACTTTGTGCCCAGAGCGATTTTTCATAAGAGATCAGTATCTCTTACGGCACCTCCTTAATACACAAAATGCTTCCCTTTTATCCAGTTTTTAGTCATTCCATAAACATCATCTGGAATATCCTTGGTCTAAATAATTTCTGTCTTCGTTTGCATCCATCATATACATAGTGCAATTATCCTCAATTTACATTCTGGCTACATTCTTGGAAACTCTATGACAGATCAAGGTATATATTTTGAAAATTGAGCAATTAAAACCTGTTTTATATAGAAATTTATGTACTTCACCAAATTTTTATTTATATAGCTCTTGAAATATCCTTCAGTTTAGGTGATGTTTATAGATTACTTAACAGAAAATGTGGTGGTGAGAGCTTGAGGTGGTAATGATTGACATGGTATGGTGTAAGGGTTAATGGGAGGAAAAGGGAATGACAATAGGGTTTTCTGTGTCACATCCTAAGTTATTCAAAAACCTACCAGTTCATGGTTGTTACAGACTTTACTAAGTCCTTCATAGCCTTGGGATTTTCTGAGTGAAATACTAGGGAGGGGTTAAGCTTAACCATTTCTATGCACCTAGTCAGATTTCTGGGTGGACATAGTTGAATTCACTAAACCAGATTTTATGCTCTTGACCTTCAGGCCCATTTATAACTTCCCAGCAGCTGTATAGCTGTGTATCTCATCCAAAGATGTCATAGGAATCTAACAGTATAGTAGGAAACAATATCATGGACACTGGTCACTCATAAATCATCAAGAATAATGTCTGACTTATTATTGTTGGATGCTAGAGTTACACAGCACCATAATGCAGTAGTTTTTAAAGTTAAAACAAAATCTCGTATTCATGTTTTCATTTATTCATATATGAGGACAATAGGTGATGTGAGTTGGTTTGATCGAGTAAGTAATGAAAGGGTAAGAGAGATGTGTGGAAATAAAAGTGTGTGGTTGAGAGAGCAGAAGAAGGTGTGTTGAAATGGTTTGGACATATGGAGAGAATGAGTGAGGAAAGATTGACAAAGAGGATATATGTGTCAAAGGTGCAGGGAACAAGGAGACACGGGAAACCAAATTGGAGGTGGAAGGATGGAGTGAAAAAGATTTTGAGCAATTGGGGCCTGAACATACAGGAGGGTGAGAGGCTTGCAAGGAATAGAGTGAATTAGAACTATGTGGTATACCGGGGTCAATGTGCTGTCAATGGGCTGAACCAGGGCGGAAAAAAACATGGAAAGGTCTGTGGGGCCTAGATATGGATGGGGGCTGTGGTTTTGGTGTATTACATGTGACAGCTGGAGACTGAATGTGAACAAATGTGGCCTTTTTTGTCTTGTTTTCCTGACACTACTTCACTTAAGCAGGAGATAACAATGCTGTTTTCCTTTGGGGCAGGGTAGCGCCGGGAATGGATGAAGGTGAGCAAGTATGAATATGTCCATGTGTACATATGTAATGTCTGCATATGTATATGTTGATGTGTGTGTGTACATGTGCATATGTGGGCTTTTATATATTTATTTATGTCCTTATATAGTCCTATATATTTATTTATGTCCTTATATAGTCCTTATACCTGATACCAAGGTTTTCAAGCAAATCTGTTACACACAAAGATACCAAAAATTGCAGGCGATAGTTAAGGGAATTTTTTAGCCCAAAAATTTTTTGTTTCAAAACTGAAATATGACATCATGAAATTCTTTTATATTTGATATAATTATGTAAAATATCTTGAAATGGTTCCCCAAGCTGACAGGTACCCAATGAATAAGAACCGAATAATTACAGAATTTTGCGAGAGTAACGTTTAATCATTTATTTACAGGCCTTAACATCCCCCAACATATATTTAAGCCCGATTCAAATTCATCGTGAAATGTAGTCCTAATACCATGGTTTTCTTTCAAGCAAATCTATTACTCGCAAAAATACCGAAAATTACAGATAATGAAATAGTTCAGGGAATTTTTAACCCAAAAATCTTTGTTTTGAAATTGAAATTAGACATAATGATCCATTAACATTATTGAAATAATTTCAGTCACACAAAATATATGATAATGCTTTCCCAAACTGACATACGCAATATATACGAACAGAATAATCGCAGAATATTCTAAGTGAGTAACAAGTAATTACATATTTACAGGCCTCATTCTATTCTATTTATTCTGTTATACTTAATTGCTGTATCCTGTGTTAGCAAGGCACCACAGGGAAACAGACGAAAGAATGGCCCAACCCACCCACAGACACATGTATGTACATAAACGCTTACACACGCACCTATACATACCTGTACATTTCAATGTATACATACATACACAAACATATACATATATACACATGTACATATTCATACTTGCTGCTTCATCCATTCTGTCACCACCCCGCCACACATGAAATAGCAATAGATAAGAACCAAATAAAAATGACAGAATCTTGTAAAAGAGTAACATTTAATCACTTATTTACAGGCCTTAACCTCTCCCAACATATATTTCAGCCTGATTCAAATTCAGCCTAAAACATAGTCCTTATACTAAGGTTTTCAAGCAAATCTATTACACTCACAAAAATACCATTGCTGGTAATAGTTCATGGAATTTTGTAACCCAAAAATCTTTTGTACTGAAATAGGAATATGACATAATGAAAAGCTTCTATGACTGCAATAACCATGGAAAATGTGTGATAATGCTTCCGAAAACTGATAGATACACAATAAATATGAACGGAATAATCACAGAATCTTCTGAGTAACACTTTATCATTTAATGTCCCCCAACTTGTATTTCAACCCTTTATTCAAATTCAGCATGAAATATATTCCTTACACTGATGTTTTCAAACAAATCTATTGCAAAAAATTGCAAGTAATAGTTCAGCGAGTTTTTTAGCCCAAAAACCCTTTGCTTTAAAACTGAAGTATGACAAAATGAAACACTTCTGCCCTTGAAATAATCACAGAAAATACCATAATGCTTCTTGCATACAGATACCCAATAAACACAGACTGAGTAATCACAGAATATTCTAAAAGAGTGACAGTTAATTGCTTATTTACAGGCCCTAACATCTATTGTAACTCCAGAATCTTTTGACGTGTATTCCTTTAAAAAAAAAGCCTGTTTCATGCAATCTGAAACTAGTTCAGATGTGTAACCTCTATCAATAATTTTCTTTAGATCGGTAGTTCTATAGCCATGAGTATCACGCTACCATCAAACTCCTTAGCGCCTCAAATATTACGTCAAGTGATAGCCTTAGGTCATGTTCAACCCATATTAGCTGTAACATTCCTTGTAGACATGATAAATGGCCACACTGAGGCATTGCATAGTGGGTAAGAAGCTACATTACCGTACACAAACCATGGCATGAATCACATATTATTTGTTTACAAGTTGAGAGCTGGGGCAGGAGTATTAGGTAGAAACATTAAGGAGTAGAAGGCAGGAGCATTAATAGGTAGCCATAGTGAGTAGGAACATTAGGTAGAAGCCTCTGCAAACATTTCAGTAGAGTTGCCCTCTGCCAGTGGCTGCCCTCTGCCAGTGGCTATGTTAAGGTTGAGGCATAAAGGCTAGGAGGCAACACTGGAGTCCACCAGTTATGGAGATTCTGTTGCTGTGGCCCTTCCCTTGAGGGAGTTCCAGTTGGAACAGGCATCAGAGATATAGATAGATTGACAACTGGTGCATGAGGTATGAGCTGAAATGTATATTACCAGTCTTTGGCTTATGAATAGCATTTTTTTTTTCTGTGATGTCATAAATACCAAATGCATTAGAATGACATTATTTATTTTATTTTGAATGGCAAAGATGATATTACACATTCAAGATATAAAGTGGAAATAGAATGTCCTTTTTCAAAGCAATCACAAGTACTACTTCTTACAAGTTACAGTTTAAGCCTGTCCCCTAATTCTCAACTTGCTCAGGTGAATCAGGGGATGGTCATAACATGAACAGTAATGTAGTCTTTTTTGTTTCTTTATTGGTTTGAAGTTTCATTGTTATCTATCTCTGTATATTTCTGATGCCTGTTCCTGCCAGGGACTCCCATCAAGGGGTGGCCATGGCAAGAGTCTCCATTTATACCTGTCCATACATGCCTCCCTCACATACACCATTCCACACATTCTTCCACCATTTCTTTCCCTCCAGTATTCCTCTGCCCTATTTGCCCATGTCACAGGTGGTCTTCCACTCACACCAACCCATTTAATTAAACTATCGTACACTCTCCTTGTAAACTCCTAGTCTTGCTTTTTTTCCACATGCTCAAACCTCCTAATTCTGTTACATTTCACCCATTCTACCACCCAACAATTGACTCCTTTTGCAATCCCTGCCATACCACATCTCTCATACACTCTTTCATTTCTTTCTTCATTCCATCTAGTCACACCACATGCTCTCAAATAGCTCATTTCCACAGCCTGGATTCTTGACCTCTGTGACTCATTCCATGTCCATGTTTCGGCTGCATAGATTAGGGTTAGGAGGGCTATGCCTTCCCTTAATCCTCTCTCCATTTCTGTACTTACACCTCTACCCTTCATTATTCTATTGGACTCTTCTACTCTGTACTGCTTTCTCCTTTATCTCTCCTTTCGTATCGCCACATTTACTCAAGACAGCTCCGAGATACTTAAATTCTCTCACTTCTTCCCGTCTTTTCCCCCATATCCACAGCACAATTTAGTACACTTTCCTCTTTAATTCTCTGTGGTTTTACAAAAATCTATACTTTCCCTATGTTTCCGTTTGAACACCATTACTTTTACTTGCACTTACCTTTGATTGCCTTTGCTTACACACATCATGGAACAAACACTTTCTGCATCTCCTCTTCACTCTCAGCAAACAACACAGTATCATTTGCAAACAGGCTTGCCACTAGCCACCATATCTCACTGCTACACTCCATCTCTGCACCCCTTTTCCTTAGTTTTGCTTTCATCTCATCATTTCGTCTCATTGAGAGAGCAGAGGAGGGTGTATTGAAGTGATATGGTCACATAGAGAGAATGAGTGAGGAAAGAGTGACAGAGAGGATGTATGTGTCAGGTGGAGGGAACGAGAAGTGGGAGACCAAATTGGAGGTGGAAGGATGGAGTGAAAAAGATTTTGAGTGATTGGAGCCTGAACATGCAGGAGGGTGAAAGGCATGCAAGGAATAGAGTGAATTGGAACGATGTGGTATATTGGAGTCGACATGCTATCAATGGATTGAACCAGGGCATGTGAAGCATCTTGGGTGAACCATGGAAAGTTTTGTGGGGCCTGGATGTGGAAAGGGAGCTGTGGTTTTGATGCATTATACATGACAGCTATAGACTGAGTGTGAATGAATGTGGCCTTTGTTGTCCTTTCCTAGCGCTACCTTGCGCGTGTGTGGGGGGAGGGGGTTGTCATTTCAGGTGTGGCGGGTTGGTGACGGGAATGAATAAAGGCAGCAAATATGAACTATGTATATGTGTGTATATGTATATGTCTGTGTATGTATATATATGTATAAGTTGAAATGTATAGGTATGTTTATGTGCATGTGTGGACGTGTATGTATATACATTTGTATGTGCGTGAGTTGGGCCATTCTTTCATCTCTTTCCTTGCGCTACTTCGCTAATGCAGGAGACAGCAACAAAGTACAATACACATATACATGTATCCCAAAACTTTTGCTCTGCTCTCCATCCACTCTTACACACTCAGTTGCTCCTATATGGAAGGCTTTCACACCATCCAACAGTTGTCCCCCTATACCACATTCCCTTAATACGTCTCATAAAGCATTCCACTCGACTCCATCATACGCTTTCTCCAGATCCATAAAAGCTGCATACAACTTTCCTAAACCCCCCTTGCCCTTCACTTATTTTGCATTCTGTCACTTCCATTTCTTTGTCTGTTAACATTCTTGTGTACACTTTTCCTGGTATACTTACAGACTTATTCTCCTATAATTGCTAAATACATCCTTAGCACCTTTTCCTTTGAATAAAGGAACGACGATAACTGTCTCTGAATCTTCGGGCACATCCTTCTGTTTCAGTGCTAAATTACATATAAGATGCATACCCCCTCACACTTTCTCTTCCAGACTTCAGCATTTCAGCCATAATCCCATCCACTCCAGGCGCCTTTCCTACCTTCAGTCTCAGTATTGCCCTTCTTACCTCCCTTATTGCTATAGCCTCTTGCACTTGTGTCCTCTTCCTTCCATCCTCCATACCCATACATGTAACAACCATTGCCTCCCCTTCTCCCTCATTCATCAATTCTTCAAAATGTTCTTTCCATCTTCCTTTCACTTCCTCCCTTTTATTCAGCACCTACCTTACTTCTCATATCAAGATTTCCACTTTTACATCCACCTTGTTTCTTTTTCACCTCCTTTCAGTATAGTTTCTTATTATCCGGAAACTTTTGATTTAACTTCCTTTCAAAATCTTCATTACTCTTTTTGTGCTTTCCTGCATCAGCTTCCTAACATTCCAGTTACATATTTTGTATTCTTCCCTCCTGCTTTGCTGAACTTCCACTGGTACATTCCTATCAAGCAGTCTACCATATGCCTTTTTCTTCTCTTCCACAGTATTTTTTAATCTCTTGTGTCCTCCATGCATTGCCCTTTTCATTCCTGCATCTTTCTACCTTATATCCAACTACTGATTCTACAACCTTTAATAGTATTTCTCTAAACATTTTAAACACCTCACTCATACATTACTGCATTCCTACTTTCACTGCATTCCATCTAAGGTTTCAGTTACCTTTCTTTCTTACTCCTCCCTGCATTTTTTCTGATTCGTCTTCTCACTTGCCAACACTTTTACCTTTCCATTCTTCCTTATACCATACCTCCACTTCTTCCTGATCCTCACCCCCAAGAGAACCACAAGACGGTGAGTCTCCAAAGAATCCTCTCACGACTCTAGCATTTAGCATAGCCTTTGTCAAATCTTTCATCCACTGCCACATAGTCAGTCAAAGCCTTTAGCTCTTCTCTTCCATCATTCCTCATCCATGTATATTGTTATTACTTAATACTTTGTCCATACTGTTTCCTTGTGTTTTGTGTTAGTATTACAAACTTTAAAGTTTATTCACGTAATGTAACTGACCTTGAAGCCACATATCCATAATTATAAAGGGAAGCACACAAAAGTGAAGCACCATGATTAACAAGGCAAATATGGCAAGGGAGATACGTGTTGTACCTACAACTTAGAATGTGTTTTTTTCATGCACCAACCCACCCCACTCGTCTTTGTGCACCAACATGGTCTGCATCAAGTTCTTTAACATGTTTCAGCTCTTATTTTTATTGACTACAGTACCACAGAATCTTCAGAAATTTAATAGTAACAGTGAGTCTACTGAAAATGAGATCTAGCATGCTTATAATTTGCTGCGCTTATATAACATTTGGTAGTTTTAGATCTAGAATATTCCATGTCTTCTTCCTCGACTCATTACTCTTTCCAGCTTTTTGTTTCTTAATCCAATACACCCGTTTGTTTGCTTTGAATAAGCTTCTTGGTGTCATCAAGAGATCTTCATCTTCCCTATTCTTATCATATTGTACAACTGATGAGTCTTTCTTTATTCTTTTTCTTCCAAATTAGCCCTTAGTTGCTTTCTGTTAGTATAATTACTAAATCTCCTTGGTTGCACTGTTGCATGTTACACCTCTTGTTCCTCAGTGATCACCAAAATCACCCCCTCAGTCACCATGCCACACACAATTTCTTGGCATTAAACTTTCTTTTGTTCACAAAATTCAACTGCTTTTTTCACAGCATTGTCCCTAACTTTTTTGCAGGTCCCCTTCATTCCCCCTGATTTTATATTTAGTACAGTTTTCTTACCTCACCTTTTAACCTCTCTAATTACATTTTCCAGTACTTATTCAAGTCACCAATTTTTCCCTACATATTTATCCATCTCAGTATTACTTTGTGCATGTAGATTATTTTGAATTGCCCCAAAATGTGATGATGCTTACTTGCATGCCCAAAATGTTGTAGGATATCAATGCTTGAATTGCACTAATCCATTTACTTTTGCTTTATTGTCAAATATAAATAAGGAATGTGTCTTCGTTAGAATATTTTCTATTTTTAGTGCTTGCTTTTACCAATTTTATATGCTTAAGAGGTTTTGTTCAGTCTTTTGCATGTGTTAGCTAATAGTGGTCCCCCTCAGGCATGGTTGTAGGTGTCGGAGCCGCAGTAGAAGCAGCCATGGAGGGAAGACAGGGCCGCAGATTGAGTCTGACCCTCATAGTTGCCGGGAGTGCAGATGGCTCAGGGAGCTTAAGACCGTGGCTTTGGGTTTGGACGAAGTAGCCACCCTCCATCTATCCCTCCCTCCTGCTGTTTCTCTCCGTCCAGTTTCCTCTACCCCAACTGTTCCCTCTGTCCCGGTGTACCTGCCATTTACCCTGTACCAAGAGGAAACGCCTGAGCCAGATAAGGCAGCACAATACTTTCCTACATTTTTTCCTGCTCCATTACCCTCTCCAGGTCCCAGACCTTTAAGTGGTTACTACTGTTCAATGTGTAGTGAAGTAGTGGATAGAAACACATTCAGCCAACATTTGAAAGATCATGCAAGAAATAAAGTGCCTACTAGACATTACTGTTCTATCTGTAAGAAGTATTACTCCTCCTATATTAGCCTGAACAAGCACTTTAGGAAGCTACATCCAAGTAAACCAGTTCCTAAACCAGTAGAGCCTCAGAAGGAACATATTGAGCCTTCCCAGCCATCCCCTTCAAGTGACTATGGTTCCCTTAGTCCTGTGTCATTATCAGAGCCTACTTCCCCTTCCTCACCACCTAGTATCCTTTTGTCACCCTTGGACTGTGGGTCTTCAAGTAATGCTTATCCCTTTAATTCATTGTCCACTGATGTACCAGTTATGACAGGAAGCAAGTTATTGTTACAGAAGAGTGTTTCTATTGAGAGAGAGACCATGCAACAACTGAAAGTTAGATTATTTTCACATGTTGAAAGCATTGACCCAGATATGCTTGCTTTAGCCGAGTCATGCATTCGCCCCTCTCTCAGTGGATCAACTGTAACTGCATCACATGACCCAGAGTTGGGTACATGTTTATCTATTGTAGATGACAATATCAGCGAAGAGAACATGAGCCCAGAAGACTATTCACTTCATTTAACTCCTCCACAGAGCAAGACAATTGATTTGTCTTCATCTGTAGATGAGCCCCCATTCTTAGATTTGTATGAATGTCAGCAACCTCTAGATTTAAGTTGTTCAGGAGGTATGCACTACAATTTTCCAGGGGCTGCCATTGAAGATATTGAAGGAGACATAATTGAACCTTATGATGAATTTAAGCAAGAGGGAAAAAATGTATTAGATGCAGAACAGGTGGACATTGTAAAACACTCAAAGATTTCCATTTCTGCTGAACAGGTAGCTAGTAATTGCAGTGAAAGAAAGATGGAAATCAATGAAATGTCTGACACAAATATAGAGACAAAGCAGATGATGGACATGAAAGAAGAAAATGAACTGAGTGAGGTACCCTCTTTGAAGGAGATATACAATGATTTACTTCTTGAAGCTGAGGATATTGACTATGGTGTGGGTAATGAGATATCATGCAGGAAAGTAGCTTTTGATGGTGATACCTTACCAGAAACACAAGAATATTGTACTTATGCAACTCTCACAACTCCACCAAAAGACAAAAGTGAATGGGGACATCACTTTGATCATGAGTGTGATGGGCAGCTATGCTCCCTGTGTGGCATGTTTTGGAAACATATAAAGTCAAGAAATCAAGAGGATGAAACAGACACAGATTCTGTTGATATGGATTTAGCATCTATGTGCTCCTCAAACACTGACACAGCAACAGAGAACGAAGCAGTAATTCATCCTTCTGATAGTGAGCTTGAAGAACAAGGTAATCATGTTCTGCAAGAAAGGGTTGCAAATGATCAAAATTGCCCTGAAGCACACTGTGCTTTTCCTGACATAACTCATATAAGAATAAGAAAGAGCAAGCCTCAAACAATAGGTAATCAACCTCATAGCCTTCCAGTTAAGAGGAAGAGAGCTGCAACCCAAAGAAAAAAATCACTTAAGAGGACAGAAACAGTTTTTCTAGATGGCAGAATTACTGACAAAACAGTAGATATGTCTTCAGAGTTAGGCTCCAATATAAGTTGTGCAAAAATGAATTCTGTTGCTCACTGGGCCAATTACTGGCCTCTTATGATGATGATGTCTCATTTTGGCCAATTTATGAACAGCAAAGCTGGATCACACAAAAATATCAAATTTGGTTGTACATTCCCTCCAGAGTTGGAAGGAATGCCACCCTATTATTTACCTCTAAATTGTTATGGGATACAAAGCTTAAATTTAAAACCAGAACCAAGTAAATCAGTTTCAAGTAGCAGCATTATAGACTCGGTTGTACAGACACCTTGAGATATTTCAGTCTTACGATAGGCCAGAATAATGTACAAAACTAAGGAAATTAGAAACATGGTCATTGTATCCTCATTCATAATTTTTCATACTTCACATTCTCTTTAATTTCTTCCATATAGTGATACTTAAAAACTTCAGTATTCATACTTGGTGTTTAGTATGTGAAGATATTGTTGAGGAGGTGTGTTGTGGTCATCCAAGAAGGGTAAAGATATTTTATATTATTAACCTACATAAGCCATGTAGTGATTAAATTCCATTTATTTGTATTATTATTTAATGCACAACCCAAAGACCTCTTTTATGAGGCTTAACAGCTACAAGGCAGCTCTCAGTATGGGAGCAAGGTAGGGTGAGCTCTTTGATGATGCTGTAATGTTACAGCCTAGTCAAGGTTGAGTTCTTGTGGTGTTGCCATGCACAGAATCTATCTGTGCCAGCCAGCCTTATTGAGGGTGACATCTTGCTCATAATATTACCAATTGCAAAGTCAGGGGACAACCATGTGTTTGTATAAATGCATGTATATAGTGAGGTAAATAGGTATGAATGAACTCAATATGGGAGTGGTAGCAACACCAGTGACAAGTCACCTTCATTGAGGCTATATCATCATTAGTGGACAAAAGAGAAGTCATCAAAGACTTTCTCGCTCCATAGGAGCCTTCCTTACCTTGCTCTTGCATGGAGCACACTCTCAGAGCTGCAGGAGCTCCTTAGAAATGGTATTGGGATAGCAGAATTAACTAAAAATGCAAAGTATATACATATACAGGTTGTACCTCTTTGATCTGACAACCTTGGGACCTGGCCATTCCCAAACCACAGAAAATGTTGGAAAACAGATGTTGACCCCTTTAAAGACCCTCGGTTGAACACTTTTACCAGTTACCATCAGCTTGGTTTTTAAGTGTTCCTGCAGCATTGCTGCAGCCAAGAATTGCTACCCTATCCTTGGAAACCTTCACCCAGATGGAGACTTCTCAATATCATTGGCAATGGTTTTTTGTGGCATGCATCAATATAGGGCAGATTCGTCAGCTTTATACACTTTTTCTGGGGCTATAAGAAATTAATAGGATTGTTAATTAGCAAGGCTGCAGTGTAAACAGATTTTGGCACCTTAGTGCTGCTAACAGGGCTGCCCTAGGGGCAGATCCACAAAATGATGGCGGTTAATTAAAAAATTGCTGGACCACCGAGGGTTGGATTAGAGTTACAACCTATATATACATATATAGTTATTTTACTTTAATTATAATTACCACAGGACCTCCTGATGTTACTCAGGATCCCTTTCTCTTGGCTATATTGCTTCCATTAGCAGAGAAATGTGGACTTCTTTGGAGTGAGCATTTCCTTGATAAGATTATACTCATTGGTACGGTCTTGCCAAAAGAGACTTTTCATACATGCTGTAACCTCATGCATGCAGAGTCTGGTAACACCTATATTTAAACTTACTTCTTACCCCAGGAGTCTTCCTTCCCATAATTGTTTGCTGTTTCCTGTGTTATTAAGGTAAATTTAGTAACATTAAGATTTGTCATCGTTCATCTGCATCTACTCTATAGCTTCTATGTGTAATGCACCAAGACCACATCCCCTTATCCACAACCAGGCCCCTCATACCTGTGTATGGTTTACCTATACCACTCCATATTCCCTGGTTCAGTCTGTTGACAGCACATTGTTCCCAGTGTACATCTCTTCAGTTCATTCTGTCCATGCACACGTTACACCCTCCTGCATGTTCAAGTCCCAAGCACTCAAAATTATTTTCACTCCCTCCATCCATTTCCAATTTAGTCTCCTCCTTCTCCTTGACACCATCGTTTATGACACGTATACCCTCATTGTCAACCTCTCCTAGCTTATTCTCTCCATGTGTCCAAACCTTTTTGAAACACCCTCCTCAGCCCTCTTAACTATACCCTTCCTATCATCACACTTCATCTCTGTATCACTTATCTCTGTATCACTTATTATTACCCAGTTAATCATATGCACACCACTTATAATCGTATAGTCCTCAGACATTCCATTTCCAACATATTTTCCCTCTTATGTACTTTGTCATCTGAGCCCATACAGTCAGCAATCTGTCACTGGTGGGTGGTGGTGGGGTGGGGGAGGGGGACTTGGGAGGAAGGTCAGGTATTGTTTGTTGATGACACAGTTCTGGTGGCTGATAAACTTGAAGGAAGTGAAATGTTTTAGAATCCTGGGGATGAGCATGGCAGTGAATGGAATTGTGGGAGCTGAAGCGGGTCATAGGGTGGGTGATGGGGTGAATGTCTTGGGAGCATTGAGGGATGTGTGGAGAGAGAGAGGTCACTACATGTGAGGTTAAAGGTAGACATGTTTGAAAATATGGAGCCCTGACAATGTTTATGTACATTTGTATATGTCTGTGTATGTGTATGGGCATTTATGTGTGTATATATATATATATATATATATATATATATATATATATATATATAAAAAAAAAAAAATTTTTTTTTTTTTTTTTTTTTTTTTTTTTTTTTTTTATACTTTGTCGCTGTCTCCCGCGTCTGCGAGGTAGCGCAAGGAAACAGACGAAAGAAATGGCCCAACCCTCCCCATACACATGTACATACACACGTCCACACACGCAAATATACATACCTACACAGCTTTCCATGGTTTACCCCGGACGCTTCACATGCCTTGATTCAATCCACTGACAGCACGTCAACCCCTGTATACCACATCGCTCCAATTCACTCTATTCCTTGCCCTCCTTTCACCCTCCTGCATGTTCAGGCCCCGATCACACAAAATCCTTTTCACTCCATCTCTCCACCTCCAATTTGGTCTCCCTCTTCTCCTCGTTCCCTCCACCTCCGACACATATATCCTCTTGGTCAATCTTTCCTCACTCATTCTCTCCATGTGCCCAAACCATTTCAAAACACCCTCTTCTGCTCTCTCAACCACGCTCTTTTTATTTCCACACATCTCTCTTACCCTTACGTTACTTACTTGATCAAACCACCTCACACCACACATTGTCCTCAAACATCTCATTTCCAGCACATCCATCCTCCTGCGCACAACTCTATCCATAGCCCACGCCTCGCAACCATACAACATTGTTGGAACTACTATTCCTTCAAACATACCCATTTTTGCTTTCCGGGATAATGTTCTCGACTTCCACACATTCTTCAAGGCTCCCAAAATTTTCGCCCCCTCCCCCACCCTATGATCCACTTCCGCTCCCATGGTTCCATCCGCTGACAGATCCACTCCCAGATATCTAAAACACTTCACTTCCTCCAGTTTTTCTCCATTCAAAATATATATTATATATTTTTTTTTTTTTTTTTTTTTTTTTTTTTTTTTCCAAAGGAAGGAACACAGAAGGGGGCTGGATGAGGATGTTTCCTCAGAGGCCCAGTCCTCTGTTCTTAACGCTACCTCGCTGACACTGGAAATGGCGAATAGTATGAAAGAAAGAAAAGAAATATATATATATATATATATATTTTTTTTTTTTTTTTTCATACTATTCGCCATTTCCTGCGATAGCTTGGTAGCGTTAAGAACAGAGGACTGGACCTTTGAGGGAACATCCTCACCTGGCCCCCTTCTCTGTTCCTTCTTTTGGAAAATTAAAAAGAAAAAAAAAATATATATATATATATATATATATATATATATATATATATATATATATATATATATATATATATATATTTTTTTTTTTTTCGCCGCTGTCTCCCGCGTTTGCGAGGTAGCGCAAGGAAACAGATGAAAGAAATGGCCCAACCCACCCCCATACACATGTATATACATACGTCCACACACGCAAATATACATACCTACACAGCTTTCCATGGTTTACCCCAGACGCTTCACATGCCCTGATTCAATCCACTGGCAGCACGTCAACCCCGGTATACCACATCGATCCAATTCACTCTATTTCTTGCCCTCCTTTCACCCTCCTGCATGTTCAGGCCCCAATCACACAAAATCTTTTTCACTCCATCTTTCCACCTCCAATTTGGTCTCCCACTTCTCCTCGTTCCCTCCACCTCCGACACATATATCCTCTTGGTCAATCTTTCAGCTCACTCATTCTCTCCATGTGCCCAAACCATTTCAAAACACCCTCTTCTGCTCTCTCAACCACGCTCTTTTTATTTCCATACATCTCTCGTACCCTTACTTTACTTACTCGATCAAACCACCTCACACCACACATTGTCCTCAAACATCTCATTTCCAGCACATATATATATGTGTGTGTGTGTGTGTATGTGTATTTATGAGTGGATGGCCCATTCTTCATCTGTTTCCTGGCACTACCTCTGACGCAGGAAATGGCTATCAAGTATAATGATAATAATGATAATACTTCCCACGTATTCCCTGCATGTCGTAAAAGGCAACTAAAAGGGGAGGAAACGGGGGACTGGAAATCCTCCCCTTCCGTTTTTGATTTTCCAAAAGAAGGAACAGAGAAGGGGGCCAAGTAAGGATATTCCCTCTAAGACTCAGCCCTCTCTTCTTAACGCTACCTCTCTATATGTCCAACCTTTTCAGCACATCCTCTTCAGGTACCTCAACCACACTCTCTTTACAACCACACCTCCCACTTACGCTTTCAATACTTACTTGGTCAAACTACCTCATACCACATATTGTCCTCACACGTTTCATTTCCAATACATCCACCCTGCTCTGCACATTTTCATATAAAACTCCATGCCTCACATCCATATAACATCATTGTATTATACCTTTAAATAAACCAATTTTTTCCCTTCCAGATAAGTTTTTGTTTTTAACATTCCTTCATGATCCCAGTACCTTTTTCCCCTTACTCAGCTATCTAGTTTACTGCCACTTTCATGGTTCCATTCACTCCCTTTCCCACTCCCAGGTATATAAAAACTCTACTTCAAATTTTCAACACCAGTACTCACACCTCAATTAACCCCTTTCGTCACCCCTGCTAAACATAATGACCATTCTTTTTTTCACTTTTACTCTCGACTTTCTCCTTTCACACACACTCCCAAACTTGGACTCCAACTTCTGCAGTTTCTCACTTGAATAGGTCACCAGTGCTGTGTCATCAGCAAATAATTGACTCGCTTTGTTTTCTTTTTTCCCCTCACCCTCTAGACTTCATACCCACCCTCTTCTCCAAGACCTTTGCATTTACCTTACTCACCACCCCATCCATAAACAAATTTAACAACCATGATAACATCACACACCTATACTGCAGGCCCATCTTCACCTGGGACCACTACCCCTCCTGTCTACCTACTCACACTTTTCCCATTTGATCAAAACTCCTCAGTGCTTCTTATAACTTCCTTAACACCTTCCACAAAGCATCTCTGTCAACCCTATCATATGCTCTCTCCAGATCCATAGATGCTACATACAAATCCTTTTGTTTCTCTCAAGTATTTTTCGCACACGTTCTTCGAAGCGAACATTTAATCCACACATTCTCAACCACTCTAAACCACTTATTCATATTATTTTATTATAAACCTCTAAGACCCCTTTTAAGGAGCTTCTGTAGCATCAAGACTGCACTCCTCTCAGGAGCAGGAAGTGATAGACTTGTTTGGAGCAAGAAGGCCTTTGACCAGACTGTTATTCCTTTCTGTCCATTTAAGACAGTGATACAGCCTTGCTGAAGGTAACTTCTTACTCATAGTTTACCCATAGCAGATGGAATCTTTAGAACTTATTATTTACTATCCTGATCCAGGAACCTTAAAGTTTGGGGCTCCTTCAGCACACAAACCTGGCCACATCCACTGGGCTAGAGCACAGGTCAAGTAGTATTTTGATTTGGCATTTATGATTGTGTGAACTGAGAGCAAGACATTTAAGTATAGAGTTTGCATATATGGCAGTAGGGATCCTATGACATATTGAATCAGTGTTTGTAATGTTTGAAAAATGGTTTGTGTCCAGAACACATTTGAGAAAGTGGAAAGTTGCATGCTTGGAACAGTAGTCTCTGACAGGTTTTAAGAAGATGCAACTTATACATACCTGGTTAATGTGATTTCCAATAAATGTATGTATGGTGAAGTATAGTTAAAGGTTAGTTTAAGAAGGGCAATAATTTTGAGCTTATAAAGTCATTATATTGTGTAGCTACCTATTTGTTCTGTGTGGAGAGAGAATGTTACTCTTAGGGCATCCCACCTCTTGAAGAATCTCCATCATAAAACTTCCCAGATTTCTTTATGCTGTTTGTATTTTTTTTGTTTGTTGCATTTCTTATGTGAAGGGGGATCATAAGTGTAGGTTGCTGATGTATGAAGCACTATTCTTATATCTACGTAGGGAACTGGTTGGTCATGAAGTAGTTTGAGTGGAACAGGTCTAGTGCTTTTACAAAGAACAGCAGAGCATATTGAGGTGAAAATGTATTGAGAATATTTTTCTTTTATTGTGCAGGTTTTGAATGTTTTTGGTTGTTAGGCAGCTGGTGATTGTTCAGAAAGCTCTGTTTTGCTATGTTTTTGACAATTCATAACCAGGCAGGTAAAGCATAGTCTAGGGTTTAAGCATATCAGTTGTTTGTATAGAGCACTAACGAATCCTGTTTCTTGCCCGACACTGGTGTCAGTAAGTGTTCTAAGGACATTAAGTTTGTTTATGGCCTTTGTGTTGACATGTTGACATTATGGTGTGGGAAGTGTCTTGTGTTATATGACATCTAGTATGGTTAGAGTTTTGTTGAGTGGTAGTGAACCTTGGATTTATGTTCACTAGGAGTTCAGAGGTTGTCGGAGAATTTTAAGGATGCAATCTTTGTTTTCAGGGAGCCAGTGTAGAAACTGAATGATGTTATTGTTTGAGAAGTTTTCAGTGCTTTGATATGATTAGAAAATTGTTTGCACATGGGAGGACATGATGGAGGTCTTGTAGGAGGAGACGAAAAGGTTGAAGAACTGCTCGTAAGGGGATTCCATCATAGTAATTAAAGGTTTTGGAGAGAAAGCCTCTATGAATGATTTTGGTATAACAGCAGGCTATAAAGATGTTAACCATTTTTTGAATTCTTGTGGAGGGGGGTGTCAAATACTTGTATGGTTTTTGAGTATGATGTAAACCCCAATCCCGCAGGTTTGCAAAGGACGGGATTGTCCAGTTACTTGGAGGTAGATTTCCAATCTTTTTTTTTTTTTATTATTATTTTGCTTTGTCGCTGTCTCCCGCGCCTGCGAGGTAGCGCAAGGAAACAGACGAAAGAAATGGCCCAACTCACCCCCACACACATGCACACACACACACACGTCCACACACGCAAACACACACCCACACATCCCAACGTACACACATATATACACACACAGACACACACACAGACACACACAAATACACAATTGCGCACAATTCACACTGTCTGCCCCTACTCACCCCCGTCGCCACCCCACCACACATGGAATAACATCCCCCTCCCCCCTCATGTGCGCGAGGCAGCGCCAGGAAAAGACAACAAAGGCCCCATTCGCTTACACTCAGTCTCCAGCTGTCATGCAGTAATGCCCAAAACCACAGCTCCCTTTCCACATCCAGGCCCCACAGAACTTTCCATGGTTTACCCCAGACGCTTCACATGCCCTGATTCAATCCATTGACAGCACGTTGACCCTAGTATATCACATCGATCCAATTCACTCTATTCCTTGCCCACCTTTCTTCCTCCTGCATGTTCAGGCCCCGATCACACAAACAAACAAAATCTTTTTCACTCCATCTTTCCACCTCCAATTTGGTCTCACACTTCTCTTCGTTCCCTCCACCTCCGACACATATATCCTCTTGGTCAATCTTTCCTCACTCATTCTCTCCATGTGCCCAAACCATTTCAAAACACCCTCTTCTGCTCTCTCAACCACGCTCTTTTTATTACCACACATCTCTCTTACCCTTACATTACTTACTTGATCAAACCACCTCACACCACATATTGTCCTCAAACATCTCATTTCCAGCACATCCACCCTCCTGCGCACAACTCTATCCATAGCCCACGCCTCGCAACCATACAACATTGTTGGAACCACTATTCCTTCAAACATACCCATTTTTGCTTTCAGAAATAATGTTCTCGACTTCCACACATTCTTCAAGGCTCCCAGGATTTTCGCCCCCTCCCCCACCCTATGATTTACTTCCGCTTCCATGGTTCCATTCGCTGCCAGATCCAATCTTTTATATTATTATTAATTAACTGTAGGACCCCTTTTATGGGGCTTCTGCAGCTTCAAAGATTGCAATACACTCAGGAGCATGGAAATGATGAATTCCTTAGGAGTAAGAAGGGTTTTGACTCATCTGTACTCTGTACTCTTTTTCTTCCAATAACAATGATACAACTTCACCAATGGCAACTTTTCAACCATAATGTCTGGCAACACATACCCTGTATGTATATATAGATAGATTAGGTTTTATATGACCTTAGTTGGTATTCTTACAGTTCTTCTTGTGAACTTATTTTTTATGTCAAATGATTTTTAATCTAATTAGTTGAACTGTTAGTAGTTGTCATATTTTTGATTCGTGATATTCATTCTCTATTGATGGATTTCACATTTTTCAATTCTAGCATCATTGCAAACTCTAATGTCTTAGTTAAATTCAAGAATTATGGCCCATCATCAGCTAAATTCTGCAAACAGTTTAAATTTGTATAGTGATTGCAGAAGAATGGATGGTTAGAAGTAAGATCTTTTAGCTCAACTATAGTGACTGTGGGTTGCATCCAGTGGTTACACAGACTTGTTGCAGAATTCAAAATCACATTCATTGTGCTTGTTCTGATCTAAAGGTGGATTGAACCATTGGTAGTGCATAATGAGAAAGTTTGAGAGTACTTATTTGATTTGCCAGTTGTTTGTCAATTGGTGTTTTTCATGAATGATGGTAGCATCAGGAATATAGTCTGTTTGCAGGTTGTCATGCTGTAGTATTTTGGGGTTTTCAGTAAGATGTTGATATAACTATGAGCTATTCCTTCATATACAGTATTGCTGAGAGATATCATGTTTCAAGGTGTCGGCTGAATGAAGTGATAGTCATCCACATATGTTTCTTTGAAATTTGAAACTTGAAGTCTATGGCTGCCCAGTTTGTTCCTTGATATTTTTATATATTGGTTGATGATGGGCATTTGTTCATGATTTTCCAGTTGTATGGTTGTCAGAAAGAGCTGGTTGTTGAAAAAAAAAAAAATTTTATATTGATCACCCCCCCCTTTTTTTTTTCTTTAAGAACCAAGTGGAGAACTGCTGTTTGCTGCCAGAAACCTGGTAATGCCTAAGAATTTTGGCCTGTCTCTCTGACCAGGCCATTGCCCTGGTCCTCTGGCCTGATTTGTTGTTTTTCTCAATTCATCTTTTGTTTGGAAAACTTCCCTACAATCCTGAATTTTTAAATATTTGGATTTAAAAGGATATTTCAGTTTTCCCAACTTGCCAAAAAAATATGAAACATATAGAATAACAAAGAATGTTACTAAGAAACAGTTGAATATACAGTATGCATAGGTGCGTAGAATACATACATACATTTGAGCACAACCTTGAAGCTGCAGGAGCCCCATAAGCTAGGTCTTGGGATTTATAAACCGCGTATTAGTCTTTACGTAATTATATACGTATATATGTCATTGTGTTTGTTTGAGTTTATGGCCATGCACTTTTGCATGCATCTACATATTAGCACTATTAACTACATGTTGGTTTTGTTTTGTTTTTATTTTGATTTGCCATATTACTTACCCTTGCTTAATGAGGGATCACTATATGCTATTTTGTTGTTTTGCAAGGAACCTACATCTCCCAGTCTATCTTTTTATGTGGTCAAAATTCACTGTGTGGTAGAAAGTGCACAAAAACATCACCGAGGGTTGGTGGGTGGAGAAGTGTACTAATTTGATGAAATTCTGGTTACAATACATTTTTGATATATTTCACACTGTTGCACGTACCCCATTTTTCTAGGTGTGTTTATGGTTTAACTATATGCAATTTCTCGTGTAAGATTTTCATTGAAAGTAAACACCGCATAAAGCAAGGCATTACCTGGGGGCCAAACTGCACACTTATTAACACTCAGTCTTATTCAGACACCTTCACAGCTATATATCTTCTTTTTTTTTCATAAAAATGTCTTTCAGTTGTTCTTGCAAGTATATATACTTTTTTTCCACCTTATCCTCATGGTTTTATTTTCATAGTGAATATTCTATTCTATCATATTGTGGTTTAACCATTACGGAAATATATCGTACTTGTTATAAGTGTGGTTTCAGAAGTGGTTGAGGATGTGTAGATCTGGTGTTTGCTTTGAAGAATGTATGTGAGTAATACTTAGAAAAACAAATGGATTTTTATGTAGCATTTATGTATCTGGAGAAGGCATATGATAGAGTTGATAGAGATGCTCTGTGGAAGGTATTAAGAATATATGGTGTGGGAGGCAAGTTGCTAGAAGCAGTGAAAAGTTTTTATCGAGGATGTAAGGCATGTGTACGAGTAGGAAGAGAGGAAAGTGATTGGTTCTCAGTGAATGTCGGTTTGCAGCAGGGGTGTGTGATGTCTCCATGGTTGTTTAATTTGTTTCTGGATGGGGTTGTTACGGAGGTGAATGCTAGAGTTATGCAGAGAGAGGCAAGTATGCAGTCTGTTGTGGATGAGAGGGCTTGGGAAGTGAGTCAGTTGTTGTTCGCTGATGATAAAGCGCTGGGGGCTGATTCAAGGGGAAAACCCGCAAAGCGGGGACCCGAGTTTTGGGAAAGTGTGGAAAAAGAAAGTTAAGAGTAAAAAGTGAATAAGAGCAAGGGTTTTTAGGGACGTAGGGGGGAGGATCAATCAATTGGGGGGTAAGTTTAATTTGGGGAAAAAAATGGGGAAGTAAAGTGGGTTTTTGATATCCCGGGGGTGGATCTGGGAGCCCCATGGAACCCGGAATGGAAGTGGATCATAGGGGGGGGGAGGGGGCGAAAATCCTGGGAGCCTTGAAGTATGTGTGGAAGTCGAGAACATTATCTCGGAAAGCAAAAATGGGTATGTTTGAAGGAATAGTGGTTCCAACAATGTTGTATGGTTGCAAGGCGTGGGCTATGGATAGAGTTGTGTGCAGGAGGATGAATGTGCTGGAAATGAGATGTTTGAGGACAATGTGTGGTGTGAGGTGGTTTGATCGAGTAAGTAACGTAAGGGTAAGAGAGATGTGTGGAAATAAAAAGAGCGTGGTTGAGAGAGCAGAAGTGGGTGTTTTGAAATGGTTTGGGCACATGGAGAGAATGAGTGAGGAAAGATTGACCAAGAGGATATATGTGTCGGAGGTGGAGGGAACAAGAAGTGGGAGACCAAATTGGAGGTGGAAAGATGGAGTGAAAAAGATTTTGTGTGATTGGGGCCTGAACATGCAGGAGGGTGAAAGGAGGGCAAAGAATAGAGTGAATTGGATCAATGTGGTATACCAGGGTTGTCGTGCTGTCAGTGGATTAAAACGGCATGTGAAGAGTCTGGGGTAAATCATGGAAAGCTGTGTAGGTATGTATATGTGCGTGTGTGGACGTATGTATATACATGTGTATGGGGGTGGGTTGGGCCATTTCTCTCGTCTGTTTCCTTGCGCTACCTCGCAAACGCGGGAGACAGCGACAAAGCAAAAAAAAAAAAAATATATATATATTTTTTTTTTTTTTTAACCGCGATTTCCCGCATTAGCAAGGTAGCGTTAAGAACAGAGGACTGGGCCTTTTTTGGAATATCCTCACCTGGCCCCCTCTGTTCCTTCTTTTGGGGAGGAAAAAAAAAAAAGGGGAGGATTTCCAGCCCCCTGCTCCCTCCCCTTTTAGTCGCCTTCTACAACATGCAGGGAATACGTGGGAAGTATTCTTAATCCCCTATCCCAGGGATAATATATATATATATATTTTTTTTTTTTTTTGCTTTGTCGCTGTCTCCCGCGTTTGCGAGGTAGCGCAAGGAAACAGACGAAAGAAATGGCCCAACCCACCCCCATACACATGTATATACATACGGCCACACACACAAATATACATACCTACACAGCTTTCCATGGTTTACCCCAGACGCTTCACATGCCCTGATTCAATCCACTGACAGCACGTCAACCCCGATATACCACATCGATCCAATTCACTCTATTCCTTGCCCTCCTTTCACCCTCCTGCATATTTCAAGCCCCGATCACACAAAATCTTTTTCACTCCATCTTTCCACCTCCAATTTGGTCTCCCACTTCTCCTCGTTCCCTCCACCTCCGACACATATATCCTCTTGGTCAATCTTTCCTCACTCATTCTCTCCATGTGACCAAACCATTTCAAAACACCCTCTTCTGCTCTCTCAACCACGCTCTTTTTATTTCCACACATCTCTCTTACCCGTACGTTACTTACTCGATCAAACCACCTCACACCACACATTGTCCTCAAACATCTCATTTCCAGCACATCCATCCTCCTGCGCACAACTCTATCCATAGCCCACGCCTCGCAACCATACAACATTGTTGGAACCACTATTCCTTCAAACGTACCCATTTTTGCTTTCCGAGATAATGTTCTCGACTTCCACACATTCTTCAAGGCTCCCAGGATTTTCGCCCCCTCCCCCACCCTATGATCCACTTCCACTTCCATGGTTCCATCCGCTGCCAGATCCACTCCCAGATATCTAAAACACTTTACTTCCTCCAGTTTTGCTCCATTCAAACTTACCTCCCAATTAACTTGACCCTCAACCCTACTGTACCTAATAACCTTGCTCTTATTCACATTCACTCTTAACTTTCTTCTTTCACACACTTTACCAAACTCAGTCACCAGCTTCTGCAGTTTCTCACATGAATCAGCCACCAGCACTGTATCATCAGCAAACAACAACCGACTCACTTCCCAAGCTCTCTCATCCCCAACAGACTTCATACTTGCCCCTCTTTCCAAAACTCTTGCATTTACCTCCCTAACAACCCCATCCATAAACAAATTAAACAACCATGGAGACATCACACACCCCTGCCGCAAACCTACATTCACTGAGAACCAATCACTTTCTTCTCTTCCTACACGTACACAGGCCTTACATCCTCGATAAAAACTTTTCACTGCTTCTAACAACTTTCCTCCCACACCATATATTCTTAATACCTTCCACAGAGCATCTCTATCAACTCTATCATATGCCTTCTCCAGATCCATAAATGCTACATACAAATCCATTTGCTTTTCTAAATATTTCTCACATACATTCTTCAAAGCAAACACCTGATCCACACATCCTCTACCACTTCTGAAACCACACTGCTCTTCCCCAATCTGATGCTCTGTACATGCCTTCACCCTCTCAATCAATACCCTCCCATATAATTTACCAGGAATACTCAACAAACTTATACCTATATATATATATATATATTTTATCCCTGGGGATAGGGGAGAAAGAATACTTCCCACGTATTCCCTGCGTGTCATAGAAGGCGACTAAAAGGAAAGGGAGCGGGGGGGGCTGGAAATCCCCCCCCCCCCCCCCCTTTTTTTTTTTTTTCTTTTTTTTTTTTTTCTTTCCCCAAAGAAGGAACAGAGAAGGGGGCCAGATGAGGATATTCCCTCAAAGGCCCAGTCCTCTGTTCTTAACGCTACCTCGCTAACGCGGGAAATGGCAAATAGTATGAAAGAAAAGAAAGAATATATATATATATATTATCCCTGGGGATAGGGGAGAAAGAATACTTCCCACGTATTCCCTGCATGTCGTAGAAGGCAACTAAAAGGGGAGGGAGCGGGGTAGCTGGAAATCCTCCCCTCTCTCTCTTTTTTTTTTTTTTTTTTTTTTTTTTTTTTCCAAAAGCTACCTTGCTAACGCAGGAAATGGCGAATAGTTTGAAAGAAAAGATTATATTATTATTTTGCTTTGTCGCTGTCTCCCGCGTTTGCGAGGTAGCGCAAGGAAACAGACGAAAGAAATGGCCCAACCCACCCCATACACAATGTATACACACACACGTCCACACACACAAATATACATACCTATACATCTCAATGTACACATATATATACATACACAGACACATACATATATACCCATGCACACAATTCACACTGTCTGCCCCCATTCACTCCCATTGCCACCTCGCCACACATGGAATACCTTCCCCCTCCCCTCATGTGTGCGAGGTAGCACTAGGAAAAGACAACAAAGGCCCCATTCATACACACTCAGTCTCTAGCTGCCACGCAATAATGCCCGAAACCACAGCTCCCTTTCCACATCCAGGCCCCACACAACTTTTCATGGTTTACCCCAGACGCTTCACATGCCCTGATTCAATCCACTGACAGCACGTCAACCCCGGTATACCACATCAATCCAATTCACTCTATTCCTTGCCCTCCTTTCACCCTCCTGCATGTTCAGGCCCCGATCACACAAAATCTTTTTCACTCCATCTTTCCACCTCCAATTTGGTCTCCCACTTCTCCTCGTTCCCTCCACCTCCGACACATATATCCTCTTGGTCAATCTTTCCTCACTCATTCCTCACTGGATGTGGAAATGGAGCTGTGCTTTCGATGCATTAAACATGACAGCTTTACATAACAGCTAGTGACTGAGTGTGAACGAATGTGGCCTTTGTTGTCTTTTCCTAGCGCTACCTTGTGCACATGCGGGGGGATGAGTTTTGCTTTTCGTGTGTGGCGGGGTGGCGACGGGAATGAATAAGGGCAGTCAGTATGAATTATGTCCATGTGTATATATGTATATGTCTGTGTGTGTATATATATCTGTATACGTTGAGATGTATAGGTATGTATACGTGCATGTGTGGACGTGTATGTATATACATGTGTATGTGGGTGGGTTGGGCCATTCTTTCATCTGTTTCCTTGCGCTACCTCGCTAACGTGGGAGTCTGACAAAGTATAATAAATATAAATAAAAAATTTATATATATATATATATATATATATATATATATATATATATATATATATATATATATATATACATACATACATACATACATACATACCCTCCCTGGGGATATGGGAGAAAGAATACTTCCCACATGTTCCCTGCATGTCGTAAAAAGTAACTAAAAGGAGAGAGAGCAGGGGAGCTGCATATCCTCCCCTCCCATTTTTAATTTTCCAAAAGAAGGAACAAAGAAGGGGGCCGAGGATATTCCCTTTTAAGGCTCAGTCCTCTGTTCTCAATGCTATCTCGCTGACATGGGAAATGGCAAATATGTATGAAAATATATATATATATATATACACACAAGTATATGTATGTGAGTAGGAGAGATGGTCAAAGGGCATTATTGGATTACGTGTTAATAGACAGGTGTGTAAAAGAGAGACTTTTGGATGTTAATGTGCTGAGAGGGGCAGCTGGAGGGATTGTCTGATCCTTATCTTTGGAGCCAAAGGTGAAGATTTGTTGAGGTTTCCAGAAAAGAAAAGAGAATGTTGGGGAGAAGAGAGAAAGTGAGCTTGAAAAGGAGACTTGTGTGAGGAAGTACCAGGAGAGGTTGAGTGTAGACTGTGGAAATGGGCATTTTAAGGGGAGTGTGTGGTATGACTACATGGAATGAAGAAAGAAGTTAGTAGATGTATTAAAGTGTGATAGTGAATCAGGGGAATGAATTGTGTAGTGGTAGAGTGGGTGATGTGTAATACTTTTAGGTTTAGGTATGTGGGAAATAATGCAAGATGGGAAGTTTACAAGGAGAGTGTACGATAGTACGATTAAAGTAGTTGATGGGAGAGGAAGGCACCTTGTGCCATGGGGAAACAGAGTGGAAGAGTACAGCAGAGAGAGAAATGGTGGAAGTATGCATGGAACAGTGTATGTGAGGGAGACATGTAAGGATAGGGATAAGTAATGACTTTTCAGTAGCCACCCCCATATGAAGCATGGGTCCTACATATAAAGTACAAAAGAGGATGGATATATAAATATAACATTTAAAAATAATATTTGATGAGGAGAGTTAATTGAATGAGAAAAGATAGGTATGAGAGAGGTATGGTAGTATAAGTGTGTGTATGTGAGAGCTGAAGAGGATGTGCTGAAATTGATTGGACTTGGATAGGATGAGTAAGGACTTGTTGGTTTACATTTTGGAAGTGTAAGGAACACGGAAAAGGGAGAAACCAAGGAGGAGGTGGAAGGGTAGACTGAAAAATGCTTGAGTAATCAGGGCCAGAACATGCCGGAGGATATGATGCATGCCTGAGATAGATTACATTGGTGCAATTTGGTATATAGGGGTGACATGCTGTCTGTGGGCTTAACCAAGGCATATGAAACCTCATAAAACCTGTAAATTTTTTACATTTTGCTCTTAAGCAGGTAATATTTGGATGCTTTTTTAATTTTTTTTTTCTTCCACTTCACAGGAATGTTACTCCCTCTCCTTTGATAGAACAGTTGCTCAAGCAGTCTCCAAAAAAGAAAAAACCTAAGCGACATCCAATTCACCAGAACAAGAATGAGGAAGAGTTGATATTTGATGGTGAGGAGGTGGATGAAGAACTTTCACAGGTTCTGGATGATATTTATGCCAAAGCTGGAGAATCATGTAAGTTAACTGTAAAGTAAACCTCTTATCCTAGGTATTGATTACATCATGGAGTTTCTCTTTTCTTCAGTACGAGAGAAATCAGACCAGATCATTTTTATTGTTTTGCCCCCATGGGAGTATGAGAGAGTAAATGTTCTATCCTCGGCATGGTTTTTTATGTTGTCCTTGGTTTTAGTAAATTCCGTATTATCCAGCTGTAAATACATACTTTGACTGTGACTTGAGAATCAAAGATGGTCAGATGTAATGTTGCCTTTATTAATCCCATATATATAATGGTGGCTACTGAAACTGTGCTCTAACCTCACCCCATCCCAATGCTAACCACTGGTCTAAGAACTAAAAGTAAGAAACACACATTAAAGAGGTTCTATTAAGAGTAGTGCACTGTAGTAAAGAGTTTTAGTGTAATAACCCTAAGGGTAGCAGTAGAAGAATAATGTATAAGACATGTCAACCCCCTAACAACAGCAAGCACTTGAACAGCTGAAAACATCACTAGCTGACCTTTAATGATTTTGCTTCACAATTTATTTACAGCTGCATTCGTTAACTATCCATTCCCCTGCACAGTATGAAGTTGGTAATTTGTCCTTATTTATTACTTTAATCAATCCAAACCCTTAAAGTTTTCATATCTGGCATTAATACTATTTAAAACCATCTGATAGTTGGAAGATGGGGTAAAAGAAGAAAAATGGAAGTAAAGCATTAATCATTGATGCCTGCAGGATGTCATAAATTTTTTAAAAGTAACAAGATTTCTTGTTTCTGACTCTTTTAATGATTATGAAGTGTAAAGAGCACAGAAAATATATATCCAGATTGAAAGGGACGAAAAGTGCACTTCATTTCCAGCTCATGATCACTTGTCTGAGACATCATGTTTATTCTCTATATATACATATTTATGGATTATAATTCAAAATATACATTCATATTGTGGAAGAAACAATAAAGGGAACAAGAAATTAAATATCAGAAGTAAAGGGATACTGAGAAAGGTGGTGTTGCCAACTCATAAACACTAATAAAAAACAGTATTATCATTATTTGTTATAATACAAAATACATTTTTTATTATAATACATAAGACAGACAAAGACACAACATTATAACATCCATAGATTGTTTAAATTATGTTGAAAATTAGGCAAAACAGAGATTTAAAAAAAAAAAAAAAGGAGGATACATGAATCAAATGGGTGGTGGTTAACATTGCTTCATCTCACCAAGTTATTGTTTTAGTGACCACCTGGGTGCAAAATGTTAAGGGATCATGGTGCCATTTCATGGTTGGGTGAGGGCAGGCATTTGAGAGCTGTGGAATACAGTTGTATTTCATTGTCAGAAGGAATACTGTTTTTTAAAAATTTGTTTTCATTCATGGTCGGAGGGTTAAAACTAGACTGTTAATCTGGTTAATATAATTGTGATTAAGCCTAATATTTACAGTTGGAGAAATGGAATATAATGATTGTGACTTGGAAAATATGATTAGTTATAGCATGAACAAGGTGAGTGACATAATGAGACAGGCATTTCAGGAATTTAGTGACAGGGTAGTCAGCACTTGCACCAGTCTTACATACGAACTGGGTTAAACTTCCATCTTACAAACATGGAATAGCAACACGCTTGGTAAGCTGTTCCCTACCTAAAACTTGGTGGGCTCTTCCTGTAGAATGATAATATGAAGTGGAGCTTAGCTGATAATGAAGGTAAACTTTGAATGGCAAAGCACATTGTAGGAAAAGTGCTGAAACCATTCAACAAGTTTCCCTCAATCCTGGGAGTAGCACTGCGGTGAGCAAGATTATCATTTGCATATTATATCAAAACATTATTAAATACCTACAAAATTGAATTTATACCTATCGAATATTAACTTTATGATGTTTTGTCATAAAATAGAATGAGTGATTGAATGATTAATATTGCACTGTAAGAAACTGAAGTGACTCTGAAGATGTCTCATTTCTTGGGCCTAAGTAGGCATGAGTGAGACTCATGTTATTTCCCAGCTATCTTGATGCACTCCCAATAATGTAAACAGAGATGTCACCAGGCATCACTGTTGACTTTGAGAATAAGTGCCATATAAGGTCTACTGTTGAAGTTTGCTCAAGCAGTAGTAGAGAAATTTGTAATATGTCATTCTCAGTTGAATTACACCTGCAGGATAGCTTCTGCACTGCAAAAGTTTGCCTGTACAGTGCAAAGGTGAACTCACTACTGATTTAGTTATATAGAAGGGTGAATAACAAGACACTGAAAATGATACTTGACTTTGCAAGTGTACTTAACTTTCTTTAAGCGGCTCTTGAAATAAATCTACGATCATCATTACCCAGTAATAAGCTTTTCCTGTTAGCTTTAGTTTGATCAATAAAATTTCTTCAACTGTGATATATAAAACAAAATTTCATACATACATTCATACACCATTTGCTCCTTCATGAAACCTAGCTATAAAGTTTCTTCATCTGTGATATATATAAAATTCCATACATACATTAATACACCATTTGCTCATTTCTGAAAATTAGCACCTGGGTGCCCCAACACCTAGATATTCGTTAGGGCAGAATCGTTGCAATAGTCTTCCCTTTGTAGCTCTCATTATATAATTTAACTTCATTACTTTCACTTTAGCATTTAGCAAGCCCTAATCTCAAGTGCATTATTATTCCCCAGTCTTAGCACCTAGAATGTTATCAGTGTTTTCTCGTCAGTTCTTTAGTTATTTATATATTCCTCATTTATTGTTGTATTTTGATATTCCTATTATTGTTGTACATGTAAAACTTTAGGTTATTTCTTGTTGTGCCATTTTTGTTTCTCCAAATCCTGATATATATATCAATTTTCAGATACAGCAACAGCGGAAACACTATATACAACAACTACAGCAGCAACAACAACAACAACAAAGCGTCAGATGTCTGGCCCTTCAAGACCATATTTAAAGAAAAAGAAGAAATTTGACACTGAAAAGGGAGGTATCCCATCGGCTATGGCTGTGTCAGGGTATCATGATGCTCAAGGATACAACCAAAGTCAGGATAATAGAGATAAAGAGAGTGGTTTGCAGCATGAACTTGGTCAAGTATTATCAGATATTGAAGGGTTTATGGACGTGAAGTCAGAGAATGGGTTACCTTATCATACAAATGAATCTTCCCATATGACAAAACATATAAAAATTGGCAGTGCAAAATCTAGAGCCAACAAACCCAAGGTACCAAGAACAAACTTGATGAAACAAAACTTAAATTATCCCAAGTATCTCAAATCATTTATGGCAGGATTCACTCGCACACCAAACCAGAAACCCCAGTATATGAATTACCCAGAATCTCCACAGGATCTTTATGAAAAGTTACGTTTAGCAGGAACAACAATCACCAAAACCGTCAATGTGAATAAACCTACTCCTACTGCTACAGCAAAGATAGAAAATCAGAATAGTGTGACACAAGTAAAACAGGAAGTTACAGGAGCACAGGTAAAACAGGAAGTTACTGGAGAACAAGTAAAACAAGAAGTTACTGGGACAGAAGTTAAACAAGTTATTGGAACACAGGTAAAAAGTGAAATTAGTGCTCGGAGTCATTCACTTCAATCACTTGCACCAACTCGCAAGATTGCCAATTGTAATTTGATAAGAATGAAAGCCGTGAGTGTCCCAGAAGCAATTGCAAGGAATCTTTTACCAGCATCAACTTCTGTAGTAGTGCAATATAAACCACATTTCATCCAAAGAGGGCGACCAGTAAAGCCAAAGGTTCCAGGGCAGAGAACCCCTACTAAGAAAGTACCTGCAAACTTTTTTATGAGAACAGACATTCCGAAATTACCACTTGCAGGTAAACCTACAACTTCATCGGCTAACTTCACAAGTTCAAATATGCAAAAGAAACAGTTCCCCTACAATGCCAAAAACACTATGGAGGCTCCAAAACAGAGGCAAATGCAAGGGTCATCTTCAGTGAATGTAGGTGAAATTGTATGTACTCCAGACGTTCATGGATTGCTTGCTTCAGTCACAGCATCTGAAAAAGTTCTTGAAAAAAATGGGAAAGAAGCACAGCCTGTTGTAGATGCAAACTGTGTTTCCAAAGAACCAGCTGGGACATCTCTTGCTTCCGGCTATTCACCATGTGATGCATCTGAGAAATTACCAGTACAGATGGAATCCCAGTCCCCCACCGATACATTGCATCTACAGTCACAGACTTCCATCCATACACAAGAAACAGCTCAAGAGACTGTTTCAAGAGCTACAGAAAACCAGGCATCACCAGAAACAGATGAACCTTATGTAGAACCTTGTGTTAAAGCTTTGGAACATGATGAGCCTGAGGAAACAGTAGAACAAGCATCATCTGTACCTATTTCCCAGGCTTCAGATTTTCCTGAGGAAAATCTTTCCTCCCCCCATTCAACACCTGAAACATCTAATGGATTTCAAGTGCAAGGACATTCACAATCCCCCAACCAGGAACAGTGTCAGACTTCCCTGCCCTCACAATCTCCCATCCAGGAACAGAGTCAGACTTCCATGCACTCAAAATCTCCCAACCAGGAGCAATGTCAGACTTCCATGCACTCACAATCTCCCCTCCAAGAACACTGTCAGACTTCCATCCATATTCAGTTACAGGCACCAAGTCAAGATACATTATTAACAACTGAAGAAATGGCATGTACATCTGTGAATGATCCTTCTTTAAATCCTTATGAAGAACAGACTCAGAGACTTGAAGAACAAGACTTCAAAGCTGGAGCTGATGGAGCACTTACACCAATTATGGAAAATTCTGTAATAGCTGCAGAAGAACAGGTAATGAAGCCTTCAGAAGAACAAGCTCAGGAACACATAGAGGAAGAAGAACAAACATTTAGGCAACAAAAGTCAGTGAAAGATGAGGAACTTGTTTTAAATCCTGTCAAAGATAAGCCTTTAAAGCCTCCAGAGGGAGAAACAGTGATACCCATGGAATCACAGGAAACAAAACCAGTGGAAGAACATGTGTTGACTATGGAGAAAGAACAGATGCTGAACTCGAAGGAAAAACAGTTGTTGATGCCATTGGAAAACCACTTGACATCAGCACTATCAGAGCAGATGCCAGTGCCAGTTACCTTACATGCTGAGACAGTGAGATGCCAGTCGAACCTCATCCCAACACCCCAGCATATGCAAGCACCACCGCCTCTTCACTCCCAGGCATCACCATCCATACATACACAGATACCACCACCTAATCATTCCCAGCCATCAACAATTATGCATAGCCAGGTGCCACCATTGATGCACAATCAAGCATCTGCACCCATGCATACAGTCATTGACACACGTGTACCAATGCCTGAGCACTCACAAGCACAATCACTCTTGCAAACTCAAGTGCAGTCAGGCTCTGAGATACAGCCACCTTCAGCCATGCAGGCACCTTTTCCTGTGTCTTTACAAATGCAAACACCACCCAGACATGGGCAGCCAATGACCTCCTTGTTTACCCAACCTTTGTCACACATACATTCACCAATGCTGTCCCATATGCAGACACCCTCACTGCCACCAGTTCATCCTCAGCTACTGACCCCAGTACATAAACACTCACAGCCAACCATACCATCACAGTTACATCCATCCATTCACATGCCTCATATGTCACAACCTCCGATGCACATGCCTCTGCAGCCACCTACACACTCGTCACCTCATCAGTCATCTTCACAGATAACATTCATGCAATCACTGCCCCATATTCCACCCACTGACACCTTAAAACCAACTTTACAACAGTTTTCTCACAACCCAGATTCACAAGCAGTGTCCAGATAGAGGATTTCACCTACCAATCAAAACCGTACAAATGGATGTTAGATTTAGATTTTGTTTGAGGTAGGTAGATGTGTAGACTTACGTGAATGTCCAGATTAAGGGAGAATTTGAATGTCCATTTTTAGGGCGCATTTTGCTTTTCCAGTGCTATCAGAGTAGGCATTTTTATTATTATAAGCTTTTTTCTAGCATTTGATTAAAAGGCTAGGAAAATGCCATAAATTATAATAGGATTCCAATGTAAATTTGATGTTATTTATAAACGTGCAGAATAAATATATTGGCAGGTTATGCATGTAGCCAAAGTGCATACTACCTCATAAGTTTTGACATTTCAAGGCTACAGACATATTGCATATTTCATAAAGTGCAGTAAAAAATTATGGCTGTTCTAGGCTCAATTTTGACAACACGAAGCACCAATGGAATGGGAGGTTATTGTAATTTTTTGTTCTAATTCATTAGACCTAAACTAGCTTATTTTGTGTTAGACTTGTGTGAATTTCAGCATAGACAAAACGTCATAGATTAATTAGTTTTTCCTGAGAAAATATAAATTTTTACTTTTTATGAAAGATGTAGGAGACCTGTGGCAAAGGCTAGGTTGAAATGTTTTGTAACAATCTTCATCTGATCTCAAGAAGTAATGGTGTGAATTTTTTATCTGTTTACTGTTCATTTTTGGTTAAAAAAAAATTAAATTGATATGAAGATTAACTATATATAACCATATATTTTATAGGTATTTCATTTAATATATAGTTTTAATATTTCAAATTTCCTTTTAAAAAGAAATCTAGAGAATTGGTTCAACTTATTTATTGACTTGCAATATACCTATTAAGCAGTATAAGGTTGCTTTGACATTCAGAATTAACTCTACATAGATTCCCTGGAACTTTTGTGGATTGAATCTTTTTTTTCATCTTCATGTACCTGTTAAGTTTTCATATCCTTACAACCTTTCCAGAATACATCTCATTTTTGTTTCCGTAGTTTTGTCTTCTCATTTTTGTTAGATCATAAAATATTGTAAATTCAGTGCAAATTATACTGCACATTTATTGGATCAGTTATTGTAAAGATAGGAATGGGATTCAGTAGGTTTAATTTGTTTTTGCCATCTTACAATAACAGATTCTGTGTGTAGGACAACAGTATTTATTTTTTTTTTTCTCGGCAATATATTGGTAATCTGTCTGATTGAAGTAGATAGGATCTAATACATTGCAGTTTTACGTGCACTTCTTCAGAAGTTAGTGGTAAAATGAATGACCTTGGACCAAATTGAAATATTTTGTCTCCTTGTAATTATTTTGTATGTTTCTCCCAAATCCTCACTCCACACTAGTGTGCTTTTCATTTCTGACAAAAATTTTGCATTTGGAAAGGATGCAAAGATGGAAAATCTTAATATTATGATGTGGGAGAGGAGGATTCAAAATACATTTTCTTGGTCATCCATGGTCATTTTTCACTGTAGTAAAGATCATGAATATAATGCACCTTGTGAGTGTAAGTCATGTGGATCACAAGTTTTTGGTATTTTCATCTTCAAACAAAAGTTTTCATTTCTATAACATCGGAAACCACATTTATCTTACACTTACTCTGTGTTTAGTAGGCTAGTGAATGTAATTTATTGTGTCTAGAGACTGGCAGAAATGTCATCATACCCACAAACCTGTACATAGTGAAACTTGTCACATAATTTCATTAAAGAGATGACCCATTTTATTTTGCTCTTAATTTGACCATGGTAGGTGATCAGAATACAGAACCTAAACTTGAATGTAAGTACACTTATTTATTCATTTATTTTGCTTTGTCGCTGTCTCCCACGCCTGCGAGGTAGCGCAAGGAAACAGACGAAAGAAATGGCCCAACCCACCCCCACACACATCCCAACGTACACACATATACACACATGCACACAATTCACACTGTCTGCCCCTACTCACCCCCATCGCCACCCCGCCACACACGGAATAACATCCCCCTCATGTGTGCGAGGCAGCGCCAGGAAAGGACAACAAAGACCCCATTTGCTCACACTCAGTCTCCAGCTGTCATGCAATAATGCCCGAAACCACAACTCCCTTTCCACATCCAGGCCCCACAGAACTTTCCATGGTTTACCCCAGACGCTTCACATACCCTGATTCAATCCAATGACAGCACGTCGACCCCGGTATACCACATCGATCCAATTTACTCTATTCCTTGCCCGCCTTACACCCTCCTGCATGTTCAGGCCCCGATCACTCAAAATCTTTTTCACTCCATCTTTCCACCTCCGATTTGGTCTCCCACTTCTCCTCGTTCCCTCCACCTCCGACACATATATCCTCTTGGTCAATCTTTCCTCACTCATTCTCTCCATGTGCCCAAACCATTTCAAAACAACCTCTTCTGCTCTCTCAACCATGCTCTTTTTATTTCCACACATCTCTCTTACCCTTACATTACTTACTTAATCAAACCACCTCACACCACATATTGTCCTCAAGCATCTCATTTATAGCACATCCACCCTCCTGCGCACAACTCTATCCATAGCCCAAGCCTCGCAACCATACAACATTGTTGGAACCACTATTCCTTCAAACATATCCATTTTTGCTTTCAGAGATAATGTTCTCGACTTCCACACATTCTTCAAGGCTCCCAGAATTTTCGCCCCCTCCCCCACCCTATAATTTACTTCCGCTTCCATGGTTCCATCCGCTGCCAGATCATCTCCCAGATATCTAAAACACTTTACTTCCTCCAGTTTTTCTCCATTCAAACTTACCTCCCAATTGACTTGACCCTCAACCCTACTGTACCTAATTACCTTGCTCTTATTCACATTTACTCTTAACTTTCTTCTTTCACACACTTTACCAAACTCAGTCACCAGCTTCTGCAGTTTCTCACATGAATCAGCCACCAGCGCTGTATCATCAGCGAACAACAACTGACTCACTTCCCAAGCTCTCTCATCCCCAACAGACTTCATACTTGCCCCTCTTTCCAAAACTCTTGCATTTACCTCCCTAACAACCCCATCCATAAACAAGTTAAACAATCATGGAGACATCACACACCCCTGCCGCAAACCTACATTCACTGAGAACCAATCACTTTCCTCTCTTCCTACACGTACACATACCTTACATCCTCGATAAAAACTTTTCACTGCTTCTAACAACTTGCCTCCCACACCATATATTCTTAGTACCTTCCACAAAGCATCTCTATCAACTCTATCATATGCCTTCTCCAGATCCATAAATGCTACATACAAATCCATTTGCTTTTCTAAGTATTTCTCACATACATTCTTCAAAACAAACACCTGATCCACACATCCTCTACCACTTCTGAAACCACACTGCTCTTCCCCAATCTGATGCTCTGTACATGCCTTCACCCTCTCAATCAATACCCTCCCATATAATTTACCAGGAATACTCAACAAACTTATACCTCTGTAATTTGAGCACTCACTCTTATCCCCTTTGCCTTTGTACAATGGCACTATGCAAGCATTCCACCAATCCTCAGGCACCTCACCATGAATCATACATACATTAAATAACCTTACCAACCAGTCAACAATACAGTCACCCCCTTTTTTAATAAATTCCACTGCAATACCATCCAAACCTGCTGCCTTGCCGGCTTTCATCTTCCACAACGCTTTTACTACCTCTTCTCTGTTTACCAAATCATTTTCCCTAACCCTCTCACTATGCACACCACCTCGACCAAAACACCCTATATCTGCCACTCTTATCATCAAATACATTCAACAAACCTTCAAAATACTCACTCCATCTCCTCCTCACAACACCACTACTTGTTATCACCTCCCCATTAGCCCCCTTCACTGAAGTTCCCATTTGCTCCCTTGTCTTACGCACTTTATTTACCTCCTTCCAGAACATCTTTTTATTCTCCCTAAAATTTAATGATACTCTCTCACCCCAACTCTCATTTGCCCTCTTTTTCACCTCTTGCACCTTTCTCTTGACCTCCTGTCTCTCTCTTTTATACATCTCCCACTCATTTGCATAAGTACACTTATAATTCATTTTAAAAGCAATGAAAGTATGTACCTTATTCAGTAACAAACATTTCAATGAATGTTGAACTACATCCAGGATATGAATGCTGCTGATAATTAATTATACTGTATTTAGTCCTTGTGATTTCCGTGCTAATAAGGACCAAAGACAAAAGTATAATACTGCTTTTGGTCTTCATTATTTATGGCTGAATGTTAGGAACTGCATTAGGCACCAAATACTAGCAAAGCACACAGAAAATTATGGATGGTTAATAAAACCATAGAAGAATTAGTGTTGGATAACTATTAATACACCTTGTTTTTTTTTGTTTTTTTTTACCTTAATTTTAAGGGAACTGACAAACCTATTTCACGGAGTTAAAGTTTATATATGCTAAGTAAAGAGAAATATGTGACAGAAGATGGGATGTGGGCACGTGAGAGAGGGTGTGAGTACTAGGATGAGGAAGTAGAGATGCTAGTGAACAAGAAAGAGGCGTATAGGCATTACTTGATACGAAGGAAGATTTACAAGAAGTGGATCAAGGTTTAGGGTTTGAAAATAAAAAGCAAATGTGATATGGCGTGAAATCAGCTGAAGGTCCTACTAGGTGATCAGTAAGATAAAAAAATGGGAGCAAGAGGGGAGGTAAAGTCAAAGAGAGGTGAATAGATGGCGGTAATATTCTGAAAGACTGCTAAATGTCAGATCTGGAACAATAAGGAGGTGCACACAGTAAGAGTCTGGTATTGAAGTTATTGTCTAAAATGAAATGCAAAAGAGCAGCTTAAGTGGATGAGACTGCAGTTAAATTTAAAAACTGAAAGATTTGTTAACTAGTCAGTCAGAATTTTCCATGTATATAATGGCTTGAGGTGCTGGAGGATTGTCAAAGCGCCTGTATACAATGTCAGTGTTCAAATCATAGATGTAAGTTTTTAGAGTATACCTGGGAAGATTTATAAGAGCATGTTGACTGAAAGGGTGGTAACACCCAGGCTGCATTAGATTAGGGAGGATTATTCTAGCATCAAATAAGATGTGACAAAGCAGCTGGAGTGCAAGGGATTGCAGGGAAATTTCTCAAAAAGAAAGACTTAACAGCTGAGGTGGTGGAGGACTCGCGGAGTGCCTGTATACAATGCTACTGTTTATGGACGTTACAAAAGTCAGTATTTAAAGTAGAGAGACTAAATTCAAGGTAATGAAAGGATTTTGGAGAGCTATGTGGATCTGCAGTCAGCTGAAGCTGGGTTGTGTGGGAGGTAAGTTGTAGTTTGCAGATGAGTGAGGATCGAATTCATGACCTTGAGATGATGAGACTCGCACTGCCTACTGCGCCATCGAGGCTTAAAAGAATCAATTTCTGCAACTTTCAACCCCACGTCCTTAGAATAATGAGATGCACTTCCTATTTAGCCATTGTGGCTACTTTATAATAGCGTGCAATACATATATATATATATATATATATATATATATATATATATATATATATATATTTTCTTTCAAACTATTCGCCATTTCCCGCATTAGCGAGGTAGCGTTAACAACAGAGCACTGGGTCTTTGAGGGAATACCCTCACCTGGCCCAATTCTCTGTTCCTTCTTTTGGAAAATTATATATATATATATATATATATATATATATATATATATATATATATATATATATATATATATATATACGAAATCATAGAGTAGACCAAGTGAGTATTTTCTGTCTAAGGCTCAGTCTGTTCTTGATGCTACCTCGGTAATGCGAGAAATGGCGATATAATAAATAAATAAATAAATAAATATATATATATATATATATATATATATATATATATATATATATATATATATATATATATTATATCGCCATTTCTCGCATTACCGACGTAGCATCACGAAAAGACTGAGCCTTAGACAGGAAATCCTCACTTGGTCTACTCCTCTATGATTTCGTATATATATATATGGAAGGTATTAAGAATATATGGTGTGGGTGGCAAGTTGTTAGAAGCACTGAAAAGTTTTTATCGAGGATGTAAGGCATGTGTACGTGTAGGAAGAGAGGAAAGTGATTGGTTCTCAGTGAATGTAGGTTTGCGGCAGGGGTGTGTGATGTCTCCATGGTTGTTTAATTTGTTTATGGATGGGGTTGTTAGGGAGGTGAATGCAAGAGTTTTGGAAAGAGGGGCAAGAATGAAGTCTGTTGTGGATGAGAGAGCTTGGGAAGTGAGTCAGTTGTTGTTCGCTGATGATACAGCTCTGGTGGCTGATTCATGTGAGAAACTGCAGGAGCTGGTGACTGAGTTTGGTACAGTGTGTGAAAGAAGAAAGTTAAGAGTAAATGTGAATAAGAGCAAGGTTATTAGGTACAGTAGGGTTGAGGGTCAAGTCAATTGGGAGGTAAGTTGGAATGGAGAAAAACTGGAGGAAGTAAAGTGTTTTAGATATCTGGGAGATGATCTGGCAGCGGATGGAACCATGGAAGCGGAATTGAATCATAGGGTGGTGGAGGGGGCGAAAATCCTGGGAGCCTTGAAGAATGTGTGGAAGTCGAGAACATTATCTCTGAAAGCAAAAATGGGTATGTTTGAAGGAATAGTGGTTCCAACAATGTTGTATGGTTGCGTGGCGTGGGCTATGGATAGAGTTGTGCGCAGGAGGATGGATGTGCTGGAAATGAGATGTTTGAGGACAATGTGTGGTGTGAGGTGGTTTAATCGAGTAAGTAATGTAAGGGTAAGAGAGATGTGTGGAAATAAAAAGAGCATGGTTGAGAGAGCAGAAGAGGGTGTTTTGAAATGGTTTGGGCACATGGAGAGAATGAGTGAGGAAAGATTGACCAAGAGGATATATGTGTCGGAGGTGGAGGGAACGAGGAGAAGTGGGAGACCAAATTGGAGGTGGAAAGATGGAGTGAAAAAGATTTTGAGTGATCGGGGCCTGAACATGCAAGAGGGTGAAAGGCAGGCAAGGAATAGAGTGAATTGGATCGATGTGGTGTACCGGGGTTGACGTGCTGTTAGTGGATTGAATAAGGGCATGTGAAGCGTCTGGGGTAAACCACGGAAAGCTGTGTGGGGCCTGGATGTGGAAAGGGAGCTGTGGTTTCGGGCATTATTGCATGACAGCTGGAGACTGAGTGTGAGCGGGTGGGGCCTTTGTTGTCTTTTCCTAGCGCTACCCCGCACACATGAGGGGGGAGGGGGATGTTATTCCATGTGTGGCGGGGTGGCGATGGGGATGGATGAAGGCAGACAATGTGAACTGTGTGCATGGGTATATGTGTATGTGTCTGTGTGTGTGTATGTATGTGTGCATTGAGATGTATAGGTGTGTATATTTGCGTGTGTGGACGTGTGTGTGTGTGCACGTGTATGGGGGTGGGTTGGGCCATTTCTTTCGTCTGTTTCCTTGCGCTGCCTCGCAAACGCGGGAGACAGCGACAAAGCAAAATAAAAAAGAATAAAAAAGAGTATATATATATATATATATATGTAGGTTTGCGGCAGGGGTGTGTGATGTCTCCATGGTTAATTTGTTTATGGATGGGGTTGTTAGGGAGGTGAATGCAAGAGTTTTGGAAAGAGGGGCAAGTATGAAGTCTGTTGGGGATGAGAGAGCTTGGGAAGTGAGTCAGTTGTTGTTCGCTGATGATACAGCGCTGGTGGCTGATTCATGTGAGAAACTGCAGAAGCTGGTGACTGAGTTTGGTAAAGTGTGTGAAAGAAGAAAGTTAAGAGTAAATGTGAATAAGAGCAAGGTTATTAGGTACAGTAGGGTTGAGGGTCAATTCAATTGGGAGGTGAGTTTGAATGGAGAAAAACTGGAGGAAGTGAAGTGTTTTAGATATCTGGGAGTGGATCTGGCAGCGGATGGAACCATGGAAGCGGAAGTGGATCATAGGGTGGGGAGGGGGCGAAAATTCTGGGAGCCTTGAAGAATGCGTGGAAGTCGAGAACATTATCTCGGAAAGCAAAAATGGGTATGTTTGAAGGAATAGTGGTTCCAACAATGTTGTATGGTTGCGAGGCGTGGACTATGGATAGAGTTGTGCGCAGGAGGATGGATGTGCTGGAAATGAGATGTTTGAGGACAATGTGTGGTGTGAGGTGGTTTGATCAAGTAAGTAACGTAAGGGTAAGAGAGATGTGTGGAAATAAAAAGAGCGTGGTTGAGAGAGCAGAAGAGGGTGTTTTGAAATGGTTTGGTCACATGGAGAGAATGAGTGAGGAAAGATTGACCAAGAGGATATATGTGTCGGAGGTGGAGGGAACGAGGAGAAGAGGGAGACCAAATTGGAGGTGGAAAGATGGAGTGAAAAAGATTTTGTGTGATCGGGGCCTGAACATGCAGGAGGGTGAAAGGAGGGCAAAGAATAGAGTGAATTGGAGCGATGAGGTATACCGGGGTTGACGTGCTGTCAGTGGATTGAATCAAGGCATGTGTATGGGGGTGGGTTGGGCCATTTCTTTCGTCTGTTTCCTTGCGCTACCTCACAAACGCGGGAGACAGCGACAAAGCAAAAAAAAAAAAAAAAAAAAAAATATATATATATATATATATATATATATATATATATATATATTTTCTTTTTGCTTTGTCGCTGTCTCCCGCGTTTGCGAGGTAGCGCAAGGAAACAGACGAAAGAAATGGCCCAACCCACCCCCATACACATGTATATACATACACGCAACTATACATACCTACACAGCTTTCCATGGTTTACCCCAGACGCTTCACATGCCCTGATTCAATCCACTGACAGCACGTCAACCCCGGTATACCACATCGATCCAATTCACTCTATTCCTTGCCCTCCTTTCACCCTCCTGCATGTTCACACAAAATCTTTTTCACTCCATCTTTCCACCTCCAATTTGGTCTCCCACTTCTCCTCGTTCCCTCCACCTCCGACACATATATCCTCTTGGTCAATCTTTCCTCACTCATTCTCTCCATGTGCCCAAACCATTTCAAAACACCCTCTTCTGCTCTCTCAACCACGCTCTTTTTATTTCCACACATCTCTCTTACCCTTACGTTACTTACTCGATCAAACCACCTCACACCACACATTGTCCTCAAACATCTCATTTCCAGCACATCCATCCTCCTCCGCACAACGCTATCCATAGCCCACGCCTCGCAACCATACAACATTGTTGGAACCACTATTCCTTCAAACATACCCATTTTTGCTTTCCGAGATAATGTTCTCGACTTCCACACATTCTTCAAGGCTCCCAGAATTTTCGCCCCCTCCCCCACCCTATGATCCACTTCCATGGTTCCATCCGCTGCTAGATCCACTCCCAGATATCTAAAACAAAGTTTTTTTCAATTTTCCAAAAGAAGGAACAGAGAAGGCGGGCCAGGTGAGGATATTCCCTCAAAGGCCCAGTCCTCTGTTCTTAACGCTACCTCGCTAATGCGGGAAATGGCGAATAGTATGAAAGAAAAAAAAAAATATATATATATATATATATATATATATATATATATATATATATATATATATATAATCAGTGATGGATTGCGCATAAGATGCTTGTGGCATGAGAAGAGTGGGAGGTGCCTTGATTAGAAAGGGTAGAGAGTGGTGGGATGAAGAAGTAAGATTATTAGTGAAAGAGAAGAGAGAGGTATTTGGACGATTTTTGCAGGGAAAAAATGCAATTGAGCGGGAGATGTATAAAAGAAAGAGACAGGAGGTAAAGAGAAAGGTGCAAGAGGTGAAAAAGAGGGCAAATGAGAGTTGGGGTGAGAGAGTATCATTAAATTTTAGGGAGAATAAAAAGATGTTCTGGAAGGAGGTAAATAAAGTGTGTAAGACAAGGGAGCAAATGGGAACTTCAGTGAAGGGCGCAAAAGGGGAGGTGATAACAAGTAGTGGTGATGTGAGAAGGAGATGGAGTGAGTATTTTGAAGGTTTGTTGAATGTGTTTGATGATAAGAGTGGCAGATATAGGGTGTTTTGGTCGAGGTGGTGTGCAAAGTGAGAGGGTTAGGGAAAATGATTTGGTAAACAGAGAAGAGGTAGTAAAAGCTTTGCGGAAGATGAAAGCCGGCAAGGCAGCAGGTTTGGATGGTATTGCAGTGGAATTTATTGAAAAAGGGGGTGACTGTATTATTGACTGGTTGGTAAGGTTATTTAATGTATGTATGACTCATGGTGAGGTGCCTGAGGATTGGCGGAATGCGTGCATAGTGCCATTGTACAAAGGCAAAGGGGATAAGAGTGAGTGCTCAAATTTCAGAGGTTTAAGTTTGTTGAGTATTCCTGGTAAGTTATATGGGAGGGTATTGATTGAGAGGGTGAAGGCATGTACAGAGCATCAGATTGGGGAAGAGCGGTGTGGTTTCAGAAGTGGTAGAGGATGTGTGGATCAGGTGTTTACTTTGAAGAATGTATGTGAGAAATACTTAGAAAAGCAAATGGATTTGTATGTAGCATTTATGGATCTGGAGAAGGCATATGATAGAGTTGATAGAGATGCTCTGTGGAAGGTATTAAGAATATATGGTGTGGGAGGCAAGTTGTTAGAAGCAGTGAAAAGTTTTTATCGAGGATGTAAGGTATGTGTACGTGTAGGAAGAGAGGAAAGTGATTGGTTCCCAGTGAATGTAGGTTTGCGGCAGGGGTGTGTGACGTCTCCATGGCTGTTTAATTTGTTTATGGATGGGGTTGTTAGGGAGGTGAATGCAAGAGTTTTGGAAAGAGTGGCAAGTATGAGAGAGCTTGGGAAGTGAGTCAGTTGTTGTTCGCTGATGATACAGCGCTGGCGGCTGATTCATGTGAGAAACTGCAGAAGCTGGTGACTGAGTTTGGTAAAGCGTGTGAAAGAAGAAAGTTAAGAGTAAATGTGAATAAGAGCAAGGTTATTAGGTACAGTAGGGTTGAGGGTCAAGTCAACTGGGAGGTAAGTTTGAATGGAGAAAAACTGAAGGAAGTAAAGTGTTTTAGATATCTGGGAGTGGATCTGGCAGCGGATGGAACCATGGAAGCGGAAGTGGATCATAGGGAGGGGAAGGGGGCGAAAATCCTGGGAGCCTTGAAGAATGTGTGGAAGTCGAGAACATTATCTCGGAAAGCAAAAATGGGCATGTTTGAAGGAATAGTGGTTCCAACAATGTTGTATGGTTGCGAGGCGTGGGCTATGGATAGAGTTGTGCGCAGGAGGGTGGATATGCTGGAAATGAGATGTTTGAGGACAATGTGTGGTGTGAGGTGGTTTGATCGAGTAAGTAACGTAAGGGTAATAGAGATGTGTGGAAATAAAAAGAGCGTGGTTGAGAGAGCAGAAGAGGGTGTTTTGAAATGGTTTGGGCACATGGAGAGAATGAGTGAGGAAAGATTGACCAAGAGGATATATGTGTCGGAGGTGGAGGGAACGAGGAGAAGTGGGAGACCAAATTGGAGGTGGAAAGATGGAGTGAAAAAGATTTTGTGTGATCGGGGCCTGAAGATGCAGGAGGGTGAAAGGAGGGCAAGGAATAGAGTGAATTGGATCGATGTGGTATACCGGGGTTGACGTGCTGTCAGTGGATTGAATCAGGGCATGTGAAGCGTCTGGGGTAAACCATGGAAAGCTGTGTAGGTATGTATAGTTGCGTGTATGTATATACATGTGTATGGGGGGGGGTTGGGCCATTTCTTTCGTCTGTTTCCTTGCGCTACCTCGCTAACGCGGTAGACAGCGACAAAGCAAAAAAAAAAAAAAAAATATATATATATATATATATATATATATATATATATATATATATATATATATATATATATATATATGCGTAATCTGGTACTCTGCCTGTATGAGGTTACACCGCGAGTGAAAAGTTACCTTTGACGAAGCTGTATCATTGGGGTAGTCTCGTCTCGAAGAACTCACTTCGAGTCCACCACTTCTCTCATAATGGAGTGTTGCAGCTATGGAGCTGCAGCAGTTCCTGATGAGAGGCTCTGGGTATCACGAAGACACTTTCTTAAAAAAGGTGTCCTGATGTTATCCGTAACTGCAAAATAAGACGTTGATACGATTATCGTATGGCGGGAAATAGCTGCAATATTTGTTCTTTTTTGTGGGAGGGATTTGGGAGTCTACATCAACTCTAACAATCAGATTCTTAAGTCATCAAAGTCCTACCTTGGAGTATAGTTAGGAGCCCAAATGATTGCTAGGAAACGTGAGAAGTGTACTCATGGTTCAGGAATTTTTCAGCAAGGTACTCATCTATAACTAGAATAATCTCGAGCTAATACAGAAGGTCTAGAGGTGGGCAATGGATATGCTACAAGGATTAAGAGAGGCTTAGTTACAGGAAAAGGCTTAAGCCCACGAGTATACACACCTTGGAAAATAGAAGAATGAAAGTTGACCTGATTACAATTTTAAGTATACCAATTTTAAGTATACCAATACTAAGGCAGTGAACAATTCTTTGAGATGTATGGATAGAACAACCAGAGGACATAACGCGATTTTAAGCAAGAAACTTCATTCATTAATATAATGGTAACAGACGAATGGAATAGAGTGAATGAAGGGGGTAAATGCAGACACCAAAAGAAGCTTTTAAAAGTTCTATGGTAGTGAAAAGGCTCAGGAGGGTAAAACTCCCTCCCCGTACAGTACATATTTATAATCATATACACACACTCTTCATGTACAGGGTGTGGACAAGTGCATACACTCATGAACCTTTGCGGGAGGTTAAGCATTCATTCGTTAGAGAAGGGTCCCTGGACCTCACTCCCGGTGAGCTGGTAACGGTCAGACATCTCACTTAACATCGGCCTCGAGGCTGATTGATGTAAAGTGAAATGTCTGACTTAACTTGGATCGTTTTGAAAGTCAGGTAAAAAAGTCATCTTCCCTACACCCATCTCTACTTAACTACATCATCACTACTCCATAATCTTCGACAAATGCTCATCTTCTTTACACACTTTCGTTCACCACTCATTTTGTTTTTGAGAGATATATGATCCCAAATAAAATCATTCATCGTATGGACACACTTAAACGATATGAAATGGTAATTTTTAAAATCACAAACGTCTTGTTCCAGAACATCATAACTGTTATCCAAGTTCATGAAAATACCTACACAACTGCCGAGAACATTATGGCCGTGATCATCAAGCTCCATCCTCCAATTCAGGTTCAAAAGGTAATTCTATGATCACATATTTTATGTGTACGACCCTAACTCCGAGAGCACAACAGTTTTAGTTTATTGTACGCACCGCCGGAAAAGTGTGATCGTTCAGCTCAGGTGAACGATTACATTAGATTCGAAAGAAATGTGAGAAAAGCCTGTACTTCGAACGGTATTCGAAGTAAAGACTTTTAAATATCTGCTCGTTATAGCGAGCAGAATCCGCTGCTCTTCCAAATGAGTTATCGAGAAAGGAACACTGGTAATATCTGGGCATGAAGCAGGTCAAACCCCTCATCTCCATGTCGTTAGACGACTCGTCCAAGTTATACTAAACATTGGGACACAACACGACAACAATAGTTCGACAATACCACCTCCTTGTCCAAGAAATGGCCATCATGCATGACGATCCTACATACACACGTTGTTTTCTGATAAAGTTGCCAGGAAAGAGGCGAAGCTAATCCGCTCAGGACCTACGACCAGCTCATCTTAATATGGGAAGGTTCAGCCTAACAAGAAAAAAAATTTCCATGACCAAAATAACAGAACTTTTCTCAAGGATAGACCAACATTAGTGACACATTAAGTTAATTCAATCTCAGGTATCCAGCATGAAACGACACCCAAAAGTTGTGCAAATTGTTCATAGAAAGATGCGCGGGCTGTCACCAGATTCTCTACTCAAGGCTGAGAGCAAAGGCCAGTGTACGTTACCTTACAGATGGGTAAGTCGTTTTCCACTTTTAGAAGACACATACCCAGTGAGGATCACTGAAATACCCTTCGAACCCAGAGATTTAACAATACGCCAATACAAACTACCTATTTCCAAACCAAATCTGTAAACCTCTATCATGATTTTATCGTAAGTAATCAAAAACTAACCTACATATGTGCTTCGTACCTCTTTTTACTGTCAAGTGCAGCAGTGATGGCTTGATCATCTAGAGTTATCCTCCGCGTTGAACAATGTCCAACAAACAGCTCTGTTCTTTTGCCTTGGCGGCCGTACGAGAACAACGGCCGCTGTCAAGCTTGTTCCTGCGAAACCAAATATCAGTGTTACCAGACACTTGTCACTAAATTTCCTGACGTGAATCCAAGATTTCTTTAGACATCAAAAATTTGATACATAACTTTTTCTTTGCACTGGCTCAACTACTTGGATTGTGTTACCAGCTATGCACGTGAATTATGCGGAGGTAATGACATCCGAATCTGAAAGGTGCTGGTGCCATTAACAAATTTTAGTACCAAAACATTCGTCTCTCAGCAAAGACCGATCAAATGTACACTTAAATTTTCCACTTACTGTCGAATGCCTTGTGAGTACAGAATGCAGCTTGATCTGTTTACATGAGGGTTCCTTCAACGAGTGATCGTTACTAAGGTATCAATTAATTGCGTAATTCCCCACCATTGGAAAACCCATAGCATATACCCTTAGTATCAAGAGCCGATAAATGCTTTGAATTTAATACTACGTCTCCTAAAAGAAGTGAGAGGATTATATTGACAAATTATTCATCTATTTATAATAAACTAAAAAAAAAACAAATTATAATAGCCAAAAGTTTATAAAAAAAAGTTATATATAAACAGTAACTGGAGTATAACTTGTCCAGCAAGTAAACTATCTGATACAACTTCAGGTATAGCGTTGAAACCACTCACTCGTATATCTTATTGGGCTGACGTGTTGCGTTAACGTCACAGCATCGATACGGTGATGGACCCGACAATCTACAACCTACCCTGGATATCTTTCTTGTAGGGGTCACAGGCGCGATGTGGTCACGTCCCTCTCTTACCTCCCAGTGTTGATACCTCCCAGTGTTGACTCGTATTTGGCTCCTCGACTAATTAGGTCTTTACCCTCACTTCACCAAAGCTAATCAGCTTTCCTTTCATAAAGAAGCAGTGTATTCGAACAGTGCTCCGACTCTCAAGGGCAGTTCCACGTAAAGTCAACGTATATTCTGCATAGCATATCAATCGATAATCATACTTTCACTGCGACTTGATTATAAGGCCTATTACAGTGACTTCCGAAATGCTCCTATATTATATATGAAGTAAGAATTACCTAATGATATTACACTGAATTCTTTGCATTCTATCTCTGGATATATATATATATATATATATATATATATATATATATATATATATATATATATATATATATATATATATATATATATATTTTTTCTTTTTTCTTTCAAACTATTCGCCATTTCCCGCGTTAGCGAGGTAGCGTTAAGAACAGAGAACTGGGCCTTTGAGGAAATATCCTCACCTGGCCCCTTTCTGTGTTCCTTCTTTTGGAAAATCAAAAAAAAAAAATAATGAGAGCGGAGGATTTCCAGCCCCCCGCTCCCTACCCTTTTAGTCGCCTTCTACGACACGCAGGGAATACGTGGGAAGTATTCTTTCTCCCCTATTCCCAGGGATAATATATATATATATATATATATATATATATATATATATATATATATATATATATATATATATATATATTCCTATGAGTCCACGGGGAAAATGAAACACGAAAAGTTCCCAAGTGCACTTTCGTGTAATAATCACATCATCAGGGGAGACACAAGAGAGAAATATAAAAGTCAGTTGATATACATCGAAGAGATGAAGCTAGGACGCCATTTGGTAAACATGTTTACATTCGTCGATGTATATCAACTGACTTATATTTCTCTCTTGTTTCTCCCCTGATGATGTGATTATTACACGAAAGTGCACTTGGGAATTTTTCGTGTTTCATTTTCCCCGTGGACTCATAGGAATATCTTGATCACGCGCAAAATTGTGATCCTTTCCAATATATATATATATTGCAATGAACTCGTTACATTTTATCACTGGAAATATATAGAGTCGCACTAATTTCTTGATATCAATTCCCGAAGTTACATATCAATATTTGTCATGCAGAGAAAAATGGTTCGAACATGACTATAGTAAAGGAGATGTGAAATATGAAAGTATGTCCATAAACTTCTAAATCATATGTATGAGCGCCAGACTCACAATGAATTTCAACAAAATCTAATTTCCTTCGAGCCGGATTCGAACCAGCGACCTATGGATGACTGATTAATTCCGCCTACAGTCCACCGCTCTACCAACTGAGCTACCGAAGGCACATTATACTAGAAACTTTCTGCTTTTGCAAGCAAATTCACACACTAATTATACCTTTTTTTCTATGCATGAAAATGAAAGTTTGGTATATGTATAAGTGAACCACATGTAATTGTAGGTTACATAAACACTACTTATTTTCCCTTAGCCCTTAGCACGTTTCCCATGCAGGATCACAGAGCAAGAAGCACAGTGATTTGTTTATCTGTCAAGTGACAATAAGTCGACTGAAAAGTAAGTGTTCTGCTTCAGCATGGATGTTGCATCCTGGGCAAGAAGGGTCTTCAATGCTGAATAGGCGTTTGTAAAGAAGGAGAGATGGGCAGTGTTTACGAACGTAGAGGATACAGAGGAACTCGTGCATGATTGCGGTATATCGTTTCAAATGGGTGAAACGATGCTAAAAGTCTCGGGTGGGATAGTTGTAGTTCATTATTCATTAAGTCATATATATATATATATATATATATATATATATATATATATATATATATATATATATATATATTTCTATTACGCTTTGTCGCTGTCTCCCGCGTTAGCGAGGTAGCTCAAGGAAACAGACGAAAGTATGGCCCAACCTATCCACATGTATATACATAAACGCCCACACACGCAAGGGTAAGCTTTCTAACTAGGTGTTGGTGGTTATTTCCGAGTTGTTTGGGTGTATGGGGTCCAGTGTGGAGAGCTTAGTGCTGATCATATCGAAATGATACGAAATTAGAAGTAATTTTGTTTTAATGTCCAAATGTAGAATATTTGTGTTTGATTTTGACGAGGCAGATGCCCAGGCAGGTGAGGCATGGTTTAGGGTGGAGCAAATGAATTGTTTGGACGGACTTTTTTTTTTTTTTTCCGTTCAAATCTCGCTCTCGGATATTGTTCTGAGAGTATTCAGTTTGTTTATGGCTTTTGTATTAAGGGTGTGGTGGTGCTGGGAGTAAATGTCTTGTGGGTTGTATCTGATAATCAGTTTGGCTGGAGTTACGTTAGTGAAGGTGGCTTATGAGAGGATGCAGGTTGGATTCCTCTCTCTCTCTCTCTCTCTCTGGGATTAAAAGGCTGAGGGTAGAAAGCTGTGTGGATAGAGAGTTTGCGTTTTGAGTGAGCCAGTGTTATATTAGCGTCATTCAATACTACATGTTTGTCATTATTTTTTCCATCCTCAGGGTGTTATGTGATTCAGGTCATTTGTATTTGAGACGACTCTTACAAACTTTTCTGCAGTTTGTGGTTGGAGGTCAAGTAGGGAGTGAAAAGAAGAGTGGTTACAAGTTGAAATGACTACTGTGTCTTCCGGTGTAATTAAAATGGAACTGTTAGTTTTCGCACCTAATCCCAATAGCAACGATTATTACTGTTTATATACCATGTGCTCTAGTGGCCAGGATCCCATGGCTTTCATCCAAGAGGCCCGGGTTTGATTTGCGGCATGGGAAAGCCCTTTTCGAACCCAAAATAGTGCATGTACACCGACTGCTACAAAACGCAGTAAGAGGTAATTTTAAGGTGCCTTATCTGATAAGAAAACGTCGACCTAAGGTGAGAATGGATCTGACGACCTAACGACAGCGATTCTCATGATGTTTACTGTAACAACGAGGACACACATAATGAAATCATGCAGCTGGACGACTCTTCACGAAATTTTAGATATTAAATGTTTATTAAGTTACATGTACATAAGCCCGAGAAATAAAATCAGGTGTTTTTAGCTGTTAAATGCAAAAGGATGTATGACATTCACATTCCAGCAAATGGATCCAAGTCCAATGATGACATCATCTCCTCGTATGCCTCCAGGAGAGTGAAGAGCGAGTCTAAGGTAATTCCATTTTGCATCAGCTGACTCATCTAGGTCAGGAGATCATGTTTCATGAAGGTCACGTTTTCGCTTGTCCCGGACGTTGAAATCATTAAGCTTTAGTTAGTTGAAAACTGCATCAGCCAACGATATAAACAACAAATGAAGGAAATACCCTAAGGCGAGGACGTACACTTGATAAGAAAAAAAAAGAAAAACCTTTTGTGTGAAACAATATGACACCTCGGATGGAGGATTTTGAGAAATGCCTATTAGTCTGGCCTCACATTGGTAACCCTGTGTCATGATACGGTAATATATCTATTGCTGGCGACATCTCTTGTCATTTGCCGTGATGTTATAATGATTTCATATTTTGATGGAAATCACTATCAAGTGGGGGCTACCATGATTATGAAGAAAATTTGTCTCATTCATGTTCACCAACCCTACCGAGACAACACGGGTCGTATTAATCTTTCCGAAATTCATCGAACGCATTCGGGATGATAATTTTCTTTTCCGACACCTTAAACAAACGATCAACATGAGCATTTTAACCTTAGTCTTATAATCACGAAATCAGCGACAACCCTTGACCAGGGCAACGTTGTGTGGGAGCAGTGCATGTTGGGCCCCAAGTGTACGGAAAAGTGACAAATCTCGACTTGAGTCAGTTTACCGGCTTCGCTTCCAAGATAGGAATACTGGAATTGAGTGATTACATGAACAGAGGAATAGTATACGGTAAAAAAGATATTTCCTCACTTTTCACTTTGTTACGCCCTATTCTAATTGCTCTCACTAAAGTTTCACGCTCACACAACTCGAAGTTGCGCATATTTGGCAGCCTAAGAGCGTGCACACGCATATGTGTATATTCTTAGAGCTGGTTCTGCAACACGTGAAAACTTTCCCGTGCCGGGAATCGAACCCGGGCCTCGCGGGTGAGAGCCGCGTATCCTAGCCACTAGACCACACGGGATCTGATTAAAGTGTTGAATACCTATGTAATCTTAGTACAGAATACCCATGTAATGTTTTCGCTTCAGCTAATGAATTGTATAAGCCACGTTCACTTGGTGGTGAGTGGTAAACCACAAGGATCACATGTGTCGCAATGGTTTCTTCCTAAGGCCCAAACGACTAGACGATTATAACATTACACGTTACATTGTTGGACCTTTACACAAACCTTAAAATCTTAACACTGATTACGCGACTTTCCTTGATGCCAAAAGTGGGAATAATCTTAGTCTCAGGTATCCCACCGTTAACAATGTTTCGTCCCTTACTTGCAGTGCACGTTTGTACATATCTACAAGGCTCAATTATCCTCAGTCGAACAAAGATTCCTCTCCAGTGTTACCATATCTCTGCCCACATTCCTTGCATTTTCTATAATCAACATTGCCGTATGATTTAGTCTGTGGTACTCGTGACCTTGCCGTATTTTCAGCGATCTCTTAAAGTCTTCCTCCGCCGACCTACGTGTAACGATGCATTTCATTAAGATGGACAGTGGATTTCCTAGTCCATCTTTTGTCCTCTTCTTGTATGAAATCCTCACTTAGTGCTTTACCGAAAGCAGTTTTTAAACCATCATCTGACGAATCAATACTGCTTTTAAAAGCCTACCTATTTTGGGCAATTTCATCTGCCTTATCTAAGACTAAACAATATTCTTTCCCGCCATGTGGAGTTGGCTTCTGTTTCTCTTAGTAGAGCGATCGACAATATATGATGAAACTCAGGAAAGCCCAGAGTAATATCATGGATAACTAAGGAGTAGCGGGATAATATATTTTTATATAAAAGAAAGATGAGCTTCGCCATGTGCCAGTTTACACTATACCTCGCGTTTTAATTCGACTGAAACTACCAATTTTCGCACCTATTTTCAAGAAATTGGTTTCACGAGAGCTCCCTCATTGTTCAAAGTCCCATGTGGTCTAGTGGCTAGGATACCTGGCTTTCACCCAGGAGGCCCGGGTTCGATTCCCGGCATGGGAAGAATATTTTTTTTTCAAAAGGTAACATTATCCGTACACCTACTGCCGCAAGACCTGAGAGAATGTATCTGGCATCTATCTTGAAATAGGGGAAAAAAAACAAGAATAAATCTTACGACTCCGTGAGACACACGACATCCAGGACACAAATTAGTGAGCTGGACAGTTATATAAGTAAAGGTTAGGAAAAATCGGCAATTTAGTAAGAATAAAATTCATGATGATAATGATGATTAGATTTCGTTGTGATAAAGTCTTATGTAGTCAGAATGTCCATCACCAGATCAGCCATGACTCCATGATAGAGTAGATCAAGAAAGTTTTATGTAGTCAGAATGTCCATCACCAGATCAGCCATGACTCCACGATAGAGTAGATCAAGTGTGAGGCACATATTGCCTGAAGATTACGTTTATCAAATCGGAGAGCAAGGAATATGACGGTTACCTTACAGTATCCCCGTTTTATATAATCACTCTGTTCCATTACAGTATCCCCGTTTTATATAATCACTCTGTTCCATTAATCCAGTAATCCTATTGTGGAAGTGAGCCAATGAACTGTTGCCACTTAAATTTTTTTTTTTTTCTTTTTTTTAGCTTTTCGTGGCAGTCCTTGCACTTGCAACCTTTGGGTCTGAAAACAATTTTCAGGCATGGGTAATCGAATCCGGGTTTCCTGGGTGAACTGCGAGTCGTGTATCCAAGCCACTAGACCACATGGGTAATAAATATATAATAAAGATCTTGATATAGACTCATCTTTCTGCGGTTAGATGGGAAAATTGGCAGTGTTTCGATTTACTTAATACACCTTTTAATTCCATCATAACCCGCAGACAGTTGTAGGAAAAACCCTCTCATCTCAGGATGATATCAATCAAGTTATACGAAGCTGCTCAATTAACACCATGTTACTTAGGACGATTCTTTTGTACCCCCAATACATATCTCCACCGACACCCTCTTCACCCCAGAGAGACACGAATCCAACCTGTACCCTTCTCTAACACTGAAAGGTCAACGACTTCCACTCAACTAAACTCTTAACCCTGATGGTACACAATGACCTTTACTCCCTACACCACTAACATCAACACAGAAGCCATAAACTGAGTACATATAAGAACATGTTATCGGGAACTTTGGAAAAAGGAAAATTAATGCCTTTACATCTCTAGCAGACAATTCGTTTGCTCCACTCTAAACTATGCCTCACCTGTCGGGACATCAACCCTCTCAAAAGCAAACACAAAAGCTTCAAAGCACACAAAGCAGGGCACTTAGAACAAACATCAGCTACCTTGCCACCACAAAACATGAACACCTACACAATGTCAAACAAAACTAATTTTGATTTCATTTCATTTCAATGCGCTCTCCATCCAGTTGCCACATCACTAAGACCCCTTCCCATCCAAACCCAGCCCATAACCAACCACCAAACCAGAGTAGAAACAACACCTTACCCATTGCTTCACACTTCAGCAACCTATTGCTGAACATCCTCCTCCCATAAGAAACACGACACTGGCGAAACATATATACCCTGATGACTCAATGCATAACGTGATGACTCAATATATACCCTGATGACTCAATATATACCCTTATGACTCCAAATGTTCTTGATGAGGTCACCGTAAACAGCATGAGTCTTACAGCTGTAGTTCCCATGAAGGCTCCTAAAGTTGCTTTTCAATTCTTTTTTTTCACGTATAAGGGGCAGTCGGCGGACAAGCGTTTCGGTTTGAAAAGATTTTTCCCATGCCGGGAATCGAACCCGGACCTCCTGGGTGAAAGCCAGGTATCCTAGCCACTAGACCACATGGGATCTTAATATTACCTTTAGCTCTTGGGTCAAGTTACTCTCTTGGATGTAGGTGCGAAAGTTGGCAGAGTCACTTAAATCGCATCAAAAGATATGGCATCATGTTTACAAGCAGCCATACCAGTTCACTCCCTTTTTAATTGACTTCCCATCACCACCTGCAGACACTTGTGTGAAAGTCCTCTCTTATATAAATGACCTTCATTACGTCACAACACGACACTGCTCAAGTAACAACTGTCGACATACAACACTACATCACGCAATTAGAACACTGGTTCCCTCGAGACGAAAGGTTTCCATTTGCACAGAAATCCACCGTCATCCCCCCTCTAAACCTTAGACAGACGTGGATGGGATCTGCACCCACTCATAATCCTGAACAGTCAACCAGTTTCAATCGACGAACTACAACCATACCGATTATCACACACGACATTCACGAGACTTCGACTCACCACATCACAAACAGTAACACAGAGGCTATAAACAGTGTAAACGCCCTCTGAACACATGCCAGCATTCTGGACAAGGAAATGAATTTACTATCTTCTGAAAACAAGTCATCATTCACTCTTAACTATGCCTTACCTTTCCGGTCGTCCAACTTGTCATAGGCATATATTATGCTGCAAATCAAACTAAAGTCTGTAAAAACTCATCGGTTTCATATCACCCACAAAACATTCAACACCACAATAAACAAAAAAAAAAAAAAAAATAACCCCATGTCATGGCAGAACGCTCAGCTCTCTGTTCTCCGCAACAGCACTAGACACCTCCCATCCAAACCATCCCACTTATCCCTAAGTTGAAACCAAAACCTTGCCTTTACCTCACACTTCAGCATCCTATACTTACAGATCCTTCATCCAGACGAGCACAACGTATGTCCACCTTGATGACTCAACAAACCACCCTCCCAAACTCTCCTATACCAGACATGCTTCCATCTGAAACTACATCTCCCAGGCATGTACGAGTTACACTTTTTATTCTTAGCGTTCTGGACAATGCACACCTCTCCAACACATCACAATACGCCTCATGCTCAAGACGCACCTTCCATACTGAAGATACAAAACATCTGTTCCTCATCTGAATTGCACTCACTGTACATAGACACACAAAACTTCAGCCTCTTGACGCCCCCCCCCCCCCCCCCCCCCCGCCCCCGACCTGCAGACGTAAACATCTTGATTACTGCGGGTTCCCCACACTTGAAGAGTAAAGTAAATAGTATGTTATTTTACGACAGAAAATCACACGCGCGGTTCGTTTAAACGGATAACGCATTCATATCATTCACATGAATAGAGAAAAGTAAATGTAATCTTAGAGTTTTAGATATTTTCTGCATATGTAATGCACAGAAACCACAGCTCCCTATCCACAACCAGGCCCCACAGACCTTTCTTATATACAACCAGGGAAGTTTGTTGATTGACCACTGATGTACGAGAGACTAGACCGATAAGCTAACATGGGAAGTGTGTATCTATTTTCATGTTTTGTTGGTGCTGGCTGTACTAAGGTGGCGGTCGGTGGCTCTTTCGATCAATGACGACAAATTTTTGTCTCGTACATCATCCAGAGGATGTCGTCATCAAATCCAGGGACACATGCTTATGTCCAGAGCAAAGGGAAAGCGGGAATTTACCTCTCAATAAATTTTTGAAATTGCCTCAGAACTTGCTCCTCACTCTCGTGGTCATAAATATGCGCATGAAATTCATTTCTGTACTAAATCTTTTCAGTATTATGATTATTACTTGTTACAAACTGCTGATATTTTCTTTCAGCGTTTTTAAGATATAGTTCCTCACTTCATCATAAATCATTAACCAATTCAAATTGTATTTAACACGTAATCTTTCCAAAATAGTTGCCCATCTGCATGTCCAAAACAGTTGTCCACCTGCATGAGCAAAACAGTTGTCCACCTGCATGACGTGCGTTGCTATCACAGTTAACAGCGCGCGTCCCAGACAGTCGTATTTTTTTTGGGCCCCGACACACCATCTTAAATCGCCATTCTCTCAGATCTTGCTGGGGGGGGGGGGGGGGGTATGGGTAATGTTTGCATTTGAAAATATCTTTCCCATGCCGGGAATCGAACCCGGGCCTCCTGGGTGAAAGCCAGGTATCCTAGCCACTAGACCACATGGGACATACTACATTCGTGAACCCATGTGAAACTTATTCCTGTTGTAAATTGGTGCGAAAATTGGTAGTTTCAGTTGTGTTACAACGTGAGGCACGGTATGAAACGGATTGGGTTATCACGCCTTCATGTATAAATCTATCATTCTACAAATATTCAATTATCCATTTCATTTTCATCAGATATTGCCGGTTACTTTAACTTTGGAAAAGAAAAGTGCACTCCGTGTAAAAAAAAAAAAAAAAAAAAGGGTTTAATCTTAGATGATGTGGACAATCTTGCAACAAGTAAATAGATTGTTAAGCAGAGCACTGAGTCGTCAAATAAAAGTTTAATATCTGCCTTCTATAAGGCACTAAACGGAATCACTGACCATCTTAATGAAATGTATCAAGTAAAACGCGTTTGGTAAAGGAATAAAACCAGTGCATTACAAGACTTCGCTGTTAAAACGAGGTTAGGTTCTAGTTTAGCATAAGACTGTTTAGATCATAAGGAAATGTCAATCATACGATATGTTAGAAATGTGGGCAGAGATATGGTAACGCTTTGAGAGGAATCATTGTCTGACTGAAAATAATAATCTTTAAGATATGGGTCGAACTAAACATATACTGCAAGAAAGGGTAAAACCCATTACTGTTAACAGTAGAGATACCCGAGATTTTAAAACGTGTCTCCACTCTTGGCATTAAGTATACCAGTCAGTTAATCTACGCCAATATCTTAAGTTAATATGGAAAACTAACTTTTGTTAAACGTGTTAGAATATCATCGACCTAGTGGAGTCTGTTGAACACCCGTTCTGACTTACGTAATCCTTTTCCTCAACAGTTCACAAGATAAGCATGACCGACATAGTTGATTAGTTATCGGAAAATTTCTAATATTCTTTTAGAACTTACAGTTACACCTTCACAACCAGGATCCCGTGTGGTCTAGTGGCTAGGATACGCGGCTCTCACCCGCGAGGCCCGGGTTCGATTCCCGGCACGGGAAAGTTTTCAAGTTTAGAAAAAAAAAAAAAAACGGTTCTCAATACTATGATACGTTTATGTTCACTCACTGAGGCTGCCTAATAACAGCTTCGGGTGCTTTAGAGATGATGATGAGGCATGCGAGGGTAGGGATCAGATGGTATTACCTGTATGTTGGAACTGTATGAAAGGGTCCTGCATGGGGACAGGCATCGCTAACTGAAAAGTGATTCTGGTTAATAATGATTGCCTAATACATTCACCGTTTCGTATATTCAGTTTTCACAAATATATTTTGAAGATAAAAACGAACTCCAGTCACAAGAGTGTGTGATGCCTGCTCCCCAATTCATATAATGACGCTATTCAAATGATTCAGCGCCCGTGTCATTCAAGAACAGCCAGTGAATCATGACGTAACCTCTATCAAGGTTGGTTAGTCGGGTTCCACGGTAGCTCAAGTAACGTTGGTTTGGTCAAATGGTTTCACCGTTGGCTATGTTTAGTACTGGACGCCTGAGTGATGCACGAACTCCGTCTGCTCCACATGTACTGGAAACGGCAGCTGCTTTTTCTATAATGATAATGTGTAGCGATCGCATTTTTGTGGTCATCCCTGCGTACTGAATGATGGTGCCAATAACACCTCTCCGTTACAGTTTTACCTGTCTGGACTACATAAATGTATTTACATGCCATGCATTAGACGGCGTAAACACTTCAAATTGTTGCATGATTTGGCCAACTATTCATCAATGTCTTACTCATGGTGTTATTGCACTGGAAAGCAACATTGCAAGCACTTTTTTAGAACATGCCTTAGATTAGCTAAGTTGGGAGAATAGGCCGACACTATACATTTAGACTCATCCTTATTTCACGAGGCAGTTGTATATACAATGTTTGGGTCTGAAAAGGACTTTCCCATGCCGGGAATCGAACCCGGACCTCCTGGGTGAAAGCCAGGTATCCTAGCCACTAACCACATGAGATATAAATAGCACAAAGAGCTCTTGGAAATGTGTCATACTATTACATTTAGGCGCGAAATTGGTTCATCCAACCCATCCTGAAATGTCTCATCTCCAACGGCATTCACCCTATCATAAGCAAGTGCAAAAAAGCTCCGCACCACACAAAGCAGGGGTCTGTGGACAATCATCGGCCGCCTAGCAACCATAAGCATTATACATCTGCACTGTGAAACAAAAAGTACTTTCAATTCGATCTCCTTTCACAATGCTAGGCATTCATTTCTTCGCAGCATCCCATGGCCAACCAAACAACCTCAACTAGTAAACAAAAGCTTGCCATAGCTTTACATTTCAGCAACCTATACTTAGAGGTTCTCCAATTCAACATGCAAGGCACTAACATAGCACAAATGTAACATAATAACAACAAGAAATATACTACCGCCATCCCAACCCAGTCATAAACTCCACAACAAAAAACATACACTCATCTAAAACTACACTCCCCAGGCACGTACGAGTTACTCTTTCTCCTCAGCGCTCTGCACACCACCCGTCTCACCAATTTTACAAACAGTGATTCAACAGTTCAAAAGACTCCCCCTTCAGTCCGAGACGCAACCTCATACTGAAGACATGGAAAACTTACTCCCTAGTTGTCCTGTAATCACCTAACACCACCCTCTTGACTTGTGGTCCCGTCCGAAAGACTTGGTCATCTTCCCGAGAGCAGCGGGAGGACCACATTAAATGACAGTAGATAATTACATAACCGGTCTTCATAATTGGTTCATTTAAAAGAATATAAATCATGCATAACTTTTACCTACATGGGAAAAAAATAATCGTAAGACCATGTGATTATGATTATAGAATTGGAATTTCTTTTCGAAGGCGTTCCTTCGATAGCTCAGTTGGTAGAGCGGTGGACTGTAGGCGGTATATAAAACAGACATCCATAGGTCGCTGGTTCGAATCCGGCTCGAAGGATTTCAGTTTTAGCTGTAATTCATCGCCTGACACTGGCTCTGTATACAGACGATTCAGAAGCTGATGTAGTACATTCCCTTGTGTACGTATATGAGTATTTTCGTATTCACAGTTTTGCATATTTAACTTGTCATATTCTAACTTTCCATTAATCCTGTGTAGTTAGCGTTCCGACGATCCTGAATATTCTTAATACATTTACCTAGAGGTTTCAAGTATGTATACGACTGTGCAACATGAGGAGGACTTGAAACTATTCTTAAAATTCATGGGCCAGTCTAATCTTTTCCCAAACAGCTTCTCACAAAACCAGATCTTTATCATATCTAAGTATCTAATGTCTCGCATCTGGATGCTGTCCCCGACACTCGTCATCTCTCTCTGTCTTCTCACAGACAAGATGTCGGAGTAACACTAGCGTGAGGAGCACGGTTTGTATTTACACGCACGGCAATTCTATTTTTTTCGTAGTTTTTCAGGAGTGTCTAACATCTCCTGGTCCTTCATCGCCATATATAATGAGCTGACCATACATCAGGTGACAGTCGGTAGCTCACAGATGAGATATTCTCTCTCTCTCTCTCATTTCACGCAGAGAATAATATGGTTTTCTAATTGGTGGAAAACACTCTCGAGTCTACGACAAAGGGAATTGAGACACAGGCCACAGGCTCCTGACCAAGATGCCTTCAACATCTGAGGGTTGGGAGAGACATAGCAAGGAAACGTGAAAATCAAGAGCTAGGAATTTATTCTTCGTACACCGGATGAAGCAACAGCGGGCGTCGGCGACCCGCGCCGCGCCATCTCGGGTAGGGGGGTTGGGGGCTGCTCTTGCGGGGGAAAGCAAAAAAAAACAAAAACAAAATCAATGGCAGCCGCGACGCCTTACCGACGCGCGGACACGTCCTCTTTGGCTGTAGCCAGATTTTGCTGGGAGTATCCCAAACACAACATACTGTCTGTACTCTACAACCGGCAAGTATGATCACACACAAACCACCGGCAACTCGATAATCCCGTAAGGGTGGAGGGCGCTCTATTTTCCCGCCATTCGGACAGGAGAGGGATGATGCTAACGCTCATGATGATTCATCACTTCTTAGCTAAACTTTCCAATGTGATAATCAGGAGTTTTTACTTATACACTTGCCGGGTTTTCTTTCCTCCCTCTATAAGGCATTTTTAGATGCTAGACTTTTCTTTTTTTCATAGTCTTGTGGCACTCAGTGTTCACGTACTGTTTGCTTTTTTGAAAAGAACATTCCCATGCCGGGAATCGAACCCGGGCCTCCTGGGTGAAAGCCAGGTATCCTAGCCACTAGACCACATGGGACGTGACGAAATATTAGTGAAACTCATCTTCGAAATAGGTGCCAAAATTGGTAGTTTCAGTCCAATTACAGCACGAGTCATAGTATGACACGGGACATGGCGAAGTGTATATATACCACAGTTTCATATCAGATATATTAACGAGCCATTATCTAGTTACCCACTTTTTTTTCTCTGACCTTTCTGAGTTCGATCAGAGAATGTCAGTGAACGTGTTATGAGAGGTAGAAACAAAATACACAATGAAAAAAAAATGAATATCATTTAGTGTCAGATGATGTAGATAAACTCGCACCATATAAAGAGGTTGTGAAAACATAGTATATTGGGTCGTTAAATAAAATCGTTTGAAAACTACCCAAGGTAAAACACTGGCTGAGGATCTTAAGCCAGAGGATGTTAAGATCAACTGGTTCCCGGAATCTGACGAAGCCATGTCGCGACTTGCCTAATGCTTTTACCGTGCTCTTTACAAGATAAACATGGCTGATATATTAGTGGCGGCAAATTTTTTTTTATAAGGATAGAACGTTCTACCTATCAACTGTATCTTCCCGTGTGGTCTAGTGGCTAGGATACGCGGCTCTCACCCGCGAGGCCCGGGTTCGATTCCCGGCACGGGAAAGTTTTCACGTGTGATATAATCAACTCCAAGTATACGATACAGAACTGCTTGCACACTAACGCTGCCTAATGGCTACTTCGAGTACCCTTAAATTCTTATAGGGGGCTTGTAAAGTACAAGGGATTGATGATAATAACTGAAGCGAAACAGTATGAAGATTTCTTATGTCAAGTAAGTGTAGAAAATATGGCTTCCGTAAACCAGTCCCGTTTTTTATACAACCTTACAGCTCATCTGTTTCAGTAATCCTGTTATGGAAACTAAGCCAATGAAATGTGACTCAAGCTCTGTCGAGTTTCGTTATTCATCTGCACAGCTGTGGCCTACGACGGCTCAGCATCGCTAAATTGGTCGAGTGGTTACACTGATAGCCATGTTTAGGTTAGAATATGACACGAAACCCAGTCTTCACATGTATCAGAGAAGTCAGCTGCTTTTTCATTTTCTGAATTGTTTTTCGTCATAATTAAGTCAGTGAAGAACTTCTAGGCGACCACTGATTAGGGGATCGGGTAATACTACTACGTTATAATGTCCACGTTGATCCTTTACATAAGATAACGTGCCTTTCTGTCCTTCCTCTCACAATGGGTCAACCCAGATCTGCCGAGTTGATCGATGGTCAGCCAACTGTGGATTATCATTATTATTATCATTATTATTATCATTATCAATATTATCATCATTATCCATGGCTTATCTCGTCATATGATGCAGCAGCATCTCAAACTGGGAATAAATACGTTAACGTACAAGGAAAACGGGACCTTAAACCTATCTTAGGAGACTCAATAGATCTGGGCTTCCCCCAGTCCTGCTCTTCACTCTCTTGGATGCGTATGTGAAGACGTCACCACGGGAACATTCACATAATGGGCTTATTATAAAGTTTATGGGTATCATACTGATGAGGTTGCCTATCATATATAGTTTTATTCAAGACTTTTAGACGTAATGAGATGTTAGGCACTTGATGAGAAATCAATACATGACATTACATGATCACACACAAACCACCGGCAACTCGATAATCCCGTAAGGGTGGAGGGCGCTCTATTTTCCCGCCGTGCGGACAGGAAGGGGATGATGCTAACGCTCATGATGATTCATCACTTCTTAGCTAAACTTTCCAATGTGATAATCAGGAGTTTTTACTTATACACTTGCCGGGTTTTCTTTCCTCCCTCTATAAGGCAATTTTAGATGCTAGACTTTTCTTTTTTTCATAGTCTTGTGGCACTCAGTGTTCACGTACTGTTTGCTTCTTGAAAAGAACATTCCCATGCCGGGAATCGAACCCGGGCCTCCTGGGTGAAAGCCAGGTATCCTAGCCACTAGACCACATGGGACGTGATGAATCCTTCTGTGAAACTCATCTTCGAAATAGGTGCCAAAATTGGTAGTTTCAGTCCAATTACAGCACGTCATGGTATGACACGGGACATGGCGAAGTGTATATATACCACAGTTTCATATCAGATATATTAACGTGCCATTATCTAGTTACCCACTTTTTTTTCTCTGACCTTTCTGAGTTCGATCAGAGAATGTCAGTGAACGTGTTATGAGAGGTAGAAACAAAATACACAATGAAAAAAAAAATGAATATCATTTAGTGTCAGTTGATGTAGATAAACTCGCACCAAATAAAGAGGTTGTGAAAACATAGTATATTGGGTCGTTAAATAAAATCGTTTGAAAACTACCCAAGGTAAAACACTGGCTGAGGATCTTAAGCCAGATGATGTTAAGATCAACTGGTTCCCGGAATCTGACGAAGCCATGTCGCGACTTGCCTAATGCTTTTACCGCGCTCTTTACAAGATAAACATGGCTGACATATTAGTGGCGGCAAATTCTTTTTTATAAGGATAGAGCGTTCTGCCTATCAACTGTATCTCCCGTGTGGTCTAGTGGCTAGGGTACGCGGCTCTCACCCGCGAGGCCCGGGTTCGATTCCCGGCACGGGAAAGTTTTCAGGTGTGATATAATCAGTTTCAAGTATACAATACAAAACTGCTTGTACACTAACGCTGCCTAATGGCTACTTCGAATACCCTTAAATTCTTATAGGGGCTTGTAAGTACAAGGGATTGATGATAATAACTGAAATGGGGAACAGTATGAAGATTTCTTATGTCAAGTAAGTGTAGAAAATATGGCTCTCGTAAACCAGTCCCCTTTTTTTTTTTTTTTATACAACCTTACAGCTCATCTGTTTCAGTAATCCTGTTATGGAAACTAAGCCAATGAAATGTGACTCAAGCTCTGTCGAGTTTCGTTATTCATCTGCACAGCTGTGGCCTACGACGGCTCAGCATCGCTAAATTGGTCGAGTGGTTACACTGATAGCCATGTTTAGGTTAGAATATGACACGAAACCCAGTCTTCACATGTATTAGAGAAGTCAGCTGCTTCTTCATTTTCTGAATTGTTTTTCGTCATAATTAAGTCAGTGAAGAACTTCTAGGCGACCACTGATTAGGGGATCGGGTAATACTACTACGTTATAATGTCCACGTTGATCCTTTACATAAGATAACGTGCCTTTCTGTCCTTCCTCTCACAATGGGTCAACCCAGATCTGCCGAGTTGATCGATGGTCGGCCAACTGTGGATTATCATTATTATTATCATTATTATTATCATTATCAATATTATCATCATTATCCATGGCTTATCTCGTCATATGATGCAGCAGCATCTCAAACTGGGAATAAATACGTTAACGTACAAGGAAAACGGGACCTTAAACCTATCTTAGGCGACTCAATAGATCTGGGCTTCCCCCAGTCCTGCTCTTCACTCTCTTGGATGCGTATGTGAAGACGTCACCACGGGAACATTCACATAATGGGCTTATTATAAAGTTTATGGGTATCATACTGATGAGGTTGCCTATCATAAATAGTTTTATTCAAGACTTTTAGACGTAATGAGATGTTAGGCACTTGATGAGAAATCAATAAATGACATTAAAGGTTGTCCAGTTGCATGGCTTCATGAATCATGTTCTTAATGTTACAGTAAGCAGCGCGAATCTCGCAGGTGTAAGGTCGTAAATCGATTCTTACTTGGGGAAAGTTTTCTTGCGATGTAAGGCACCTCAAGTTGCCGATCAAACTCTCGGCAGTCGTATACTTGCTATGTTTAGGGTTTAAAATGACTTTCCCATGCCGGGAATCGAACCCGGACCTCCTGGGTGAAAGCCAGGTATCCTAGCCACTAGACCACATGGGATATAAATAGAATAGGTTGCTCTTGGGAAGTAGGTGCGAAATTCCGTTAAATTTTCAGTGTATCGGAAGACAGGGAATTCATACTCATATGTAGCCATCCCTCTACACTCTCTTCCTACATGACCTCCCATCACCAACTGCAGACAAGCATGTTATGGTTCGTTCATTTGTAAGTGATTTGAATCAACAAACAATAAGCTACCGTCCTCCCGAACCAGTCAATCACCAGTCCACCAAACAGACATCCATCTGAAACTATATCCCCCAGGCATGTACGAGTGGCACTTTCTCCTCTGCGTTCTGGACTCGATCCATCTGTCTAACATACAAAACCGATTCAGCATATCACAAACCAATCACGCCCAAGACGCAGCACCTCACACTATTATACACACATCTTCACTGTTCTTGACCTGTGGAGCCGCCCAGAAGACGTGGCCAACTTCCTGAGCACTGCGGAAGCCCAACAGTGTAGTAGGTCGAGTTTTCATGTAACCCGCATTCCCACGTTCATGTCATTTACGTGCACAATAAAATACATAGTTCATTGTAAAAGACGTGAACATATTTTCTTGAAAAGTGTTATTTTCGTCCTTGAGTGTGCCTTCGATAGCTCAGTTGGTAGAGCGGTGGACTGTAGTTGGTAGACATAACAGACATCCATAGGTCGCTGGTTCGAATCCGGCTCGAAGGATTTCAGTTTTGGCTGGAACTCACAGCCAGTCAGGCAGTGTATAGGGATGCTTTGGAAGTATACGTAGGTTCTCATGTATATTTATGTATTTACTTATTCACTCTTAGCATATCCTACATTGGTCATGATATAACTCCATTAATCTGTGCAGTTAAGTGTTGTGAGCATCCTATAGCACTTTAATGCTTTTGCACAGATATGTACATAATTCTGCAATATCATGAGTACGTTATACTCTCCAGGTATATTCACTAGACAATCTCATGACCAAATTTTTGCAAACTGCTTTGCAGAAAAACAAAATCATCTATCAGTAATCTAAAGTCTCGAATCTGAATGCTGTCCTTAACACTTGTCGTCAGTCTCCTCACAGAGAGGAAAAGTTTGTTGAATTCAACGTAAAGTAGATTAATGGCACCATCTAAAAACATGGCTCTTTGATCTGATTCTTAGTTTTCAAGTTTCCAGTATGCAGTAACGTGCTGGGGTGTAGCGAGAGACGTGTGGTAGTTATGAGTTAGGTAAATACGATCATTACTGCTGAGGTCCGTTCCATGAAAGGTATCTGGCAACGACATCTTGTAGTCTACTGATCCCGCTCCTTCCGTCATACGTGTTTAACATGATACATTTTATCAGGATGGACCAATAGATCTGCTTGTGCGTATCTGTTGTACTCTTGCTTGCCTGAAATACTCATCAAGTGCTTTACCGAAGGCAAGTTTTCGAGCTTTCATTTGACACCCCACTGCTGTGTGTTTAACAGTGTATGTATCTGGCGCAAGTTTACATCGTCTAAGATTAAACTCGGTTCCTTTCAAGGAGAAACATTTTGTTCCAGTTTCCCACAGTAAAGTGATGGACAGTATCTGACCAGTGTCAGGGCCTGAAAAAATATAATAGGTAACTACATACCGACAGGATCATTCATTTTTATATGAAAGCCTGATATTCTTCGCCATATACGTTGTTATAGTATACTTCGTCCTGTAATTGGACTGAAACTTCCAATTCTTTGCACCTATTTACAAACTTCCAATTTTTGCACCTATTTACAACAGCCGTTTCACATAAGCTCTTTCAGTTTCCTATGTCCCATGTGGTCTAGTGGCTAGGATACCTGGCTTTCACCCAGGAGGCCCGGGTTCGATTCCCGGCATGGGAATTATTTTTTTTTCAAAAACATCCACTACACTTACACCTATTGCCTCGAGCCCTGAGGGGAACGTCTGGCAACTTGGATGCTTAACAGAGGGGAACAAAATATGCTGTTCACTGTGACATCAAGGACCCAAATCACAGAGCAGGACAAGTGGCTCAGAAAAAGTTAGATGGAAAATATCATTATAATCATTTGCTGGTTTAGGATAAAGCAATGCACATAATACCACACGAAACGAAAGAAAATCAGCCTTACAAATGCCACGTATCTCTCTCGTTAAAAACCCCATTTGTGGATTCATATTGCAAGCTTGGAAAAAAAAAAAAATCAAATCTGACGTGTGTCTGAACAGGCAATTAATCTATTCTAATGCTAATGGAACAAACAATGCCTTTCAAACCACTATGACTCTCGTATTTGAGTAGATAAAGAGGACGATCGTCAGGTAGAGAATACAAAGCCGAAGCACTAGACACTTATAATGATATATAAAAAATAAATGGTTTTCCAACAAGAAGTTTGAAGTAGGATCAGTTAGATTATTTATGAATTCTAGGGATATGTGCTCATGATGTTTCAGCATCGTGTGCTTACATGAAATGGCCCTTGTCCAAATGCATTACAGATTTTATAGGATTGTCAGAACACAACCTGCACATATTAATGGAAACACTTGGACGTAAGATATTCTAAAGCGAGATAATGAAGATCCACAAAATATAGATACAAAGGAAAATGTACATAAACGTCTCAAGTCATCTCCATGCAGTGCCTGATTGGCTATGAGTTCCAACTAAAAGAGAAATCCTTCGAGCCGGATTCGAACCAGCGACCTATGGATGTCTGTTTCATGACCCGCCTACAGTCCACCGCTCTACCAACTGAGCTATCGAAGGAGCTATTAGTTATTACAATGCCACTTTTCGTAAAGATATTCTTACTTTCTTAAAATTAACCTGACTTTTCTCTCTGACGGTAAGAATACTCTATGAACGTGTCATTCGTTTAAACGAACCTCTTGTGAAAACCGGATTCATATTAACTTATTTTCCTGCCCAAGGATCCCCCTTCAGTTGGGCTCTATCAGTACTCAGAAAGCTGGCCACGTCTACGGACGGGGCCACAAGTCAAGAGGTGTGGCGATGTCTGTGTGAGATGGATACAAGACGACTGAGGAGTAAATGTTTAGTGTCTTCAGCATGGAAGCTGTGTCGTGGGAATAAGGAGTCTTGTGGTATGATGAATCGATGTTTGTAATGTTGGAAAGATTGGTAGTGTCGAGAACGCCGATGAGGAAGTGCAATTCGTACATGCCTGGGGGATACAGTTTCAGATGGGTGAAGTGAAGTGGAATTGCAATGGGAAGGCGGTAGTTCAGATGGGTGAAGTGAAGTGAAGTGGAGTTTAAGATTGTAATGGGAAGGCGGTAGTTTATGGCTAGCCGAGTCATTACTGTCAGAATATGTTTTATTGATTTCGTGTTTGTTGGGGGAAGTGGACCTGTAAGTGTAGGTTGCTGAAGCATGAAGCAAGGGTAAGCTTTTTATTTTTACTTCCCGGTTGGTTATGGGATGGTCTGGGTGACATTGGTCTAGGGTGCTGCTATAAAGAGCCTTGTGCTGAGCATTCTCTAACGAGGTGGATATGGAAGTACCATTTGCTTCACTGTGCATGTGTCGAACGTCTGTGGTTCCTCGTATGAAGATGATGAATATTCCGAGTGCCCTGGATTGTGTGCTTTGCAGTTTTATGTTTGCATTTGACAGGTTGGATGGATGTTTCAGGAAGTGAGGCATGGTTTAGGCTGAATTTGATGAAATGTTTGCACAAGATACTTTAGTATTCTTTCCCTTGTCTTCAATTGCTGGTAAGTGTCCGGAGGACGTCTAGTTCATTTATGGCTTTGTACTGTTTGTGATGTGGGAAATAATCATCTCATCTGTGTTGTGATAATCAGTATAGACAGACTTCACATGAGTGAATGAGGCACAGTTTTAGTTGAACTGCATAAACAGTTGACAGAACATGCCGAATAATTCTTGTCCTTTTCTAAAACTGCCGGTGAGAGATGCTTTGTGGAAGTGTTACAAAGTATGGTGCAGGAGGAAAGCTATCATTAGTAGTGAGGAGTTTTTAATGCGTGTTCTAAAGGTGTTCAGTCTGTGTATACTGTGTTGACGTTTGTGATGTGTGTGGTGAATGTCTCGTGCGTGTCAGATGTGACGATCCAAGCGGGTCATAGTGGATTACGGTGCGGATGGAAACACACAAGTTCTTAGTGAGCCGGTGTTGTCATTGCGCGATGTAATGACGCATATCTGTTGATGTTTGAGCGGGGTCGTGAAGTTTTGAAGTAACTGAGATCATTCACCTTCACACACTCGTCTACAGGTGGTGACGGATGGCCCTAAGGGACGAGGGTGTAGAAGCTGGCTTACATATAAACATAAGTAACGTGTCTTCTGGTGCAATGAAAATGAAACTACCAAATCTCGCACCAACTGCCAATATGATGAACTTTTACCAATAGCATTTTTTGTCTATTAATATCCCATGTGGTCTAGTGGCTAGGATACCTGGCTTTCACCCAGGAGGCCCGGGTTCGATTCCCGGCATGGGAAAGATCTTTTCAGACCCAAACATGACGAACACAGCTACAGCCACAAATGGTAAAAGGATGAAACTGGCAACTTAAGATGCCTTACCTGATAGAGACGTTCTCTGTAAGAATCGATTTCATGAACCTTATAACTGATGAGACTCATGGTGCTTACTGTCCCACATTAAGAACACAATCATAAAATCAATGTGACAGGACAACACTGAAATAAATGTTAAATACTGATTTCTTTCATCACTTAATTGGACAACACTGAAAGAAATGTTCAATACTGATTTCTTATCAAGTACCTAACATCTGAGAGACTTGAATAAATTCATCTGTATATAATAGGCAAATTCAAGACTATGATGTCCATAAAGTTTACGACCAAGCAAATATATCCTCATCCAGTGAGTGATGAGGGCGTCATCACCTCACACATGCCTCCAGGAGAGTCAAGAGCAAGTCTGAGGTAATTCCAAATGTAAGAGGCGAGTCACTCTTGGGTTACGACCTCATGATTAGGTCCTGTTTCCCTATGATCTTGACGCTCTCCAGTTAGAAGGAAACTACACCACACACACACACACACACACACACACACACACAGTCATTGATGGCTGGCCATCGACCCAGCAGATCAGTCTAAAGAAACATTGTACAAGGTGAAGACGTTACCTAAAGTTTAATCCGATTCTCTAAATGATCAACCTAACCGTTTCAGCACAGTCGTACATTATTCTGTGATCAACAATGGTCGTACATCATCCTGTGATCAACCGCTGGTCGTACATTATCCTGTGATCAACCACTGGTCGTACATTATCCTGTGATCAACCACTGGTCGCACATTATCCTGTGATCAACCACTGGTCGTACATTATCCTGTGATCAACCGCTGGTCGTACATTATCCTGTGATCAACCATTGGTCGTACATTATCCTGTGATCAACCATTGGTCGTACATTATCCTGTGATCAACCATTGGTCGTACATTATCCTGTGATCAACCGCTGGTCGTACATTATCCTGTGATCAACCACCGGTAGTACCTTACCCTGTGATCAACCGCTGGTCGATCAGAAAATCTCTCCAATGACTCAATGGCGGAAACAAGAAAAAATGAACACTACAGCTGATGATGGGCTTCGTATATCACTCGTGGCCCAGTACTGAATGTACCCAAGAATGACACCCTTTATCATCTGGGTAGGGTATATGGAGCCGTCATGGAACCCGACTATACAGAAGATTAACAAATTTTCACAACAGTCTCAACATGTGTACGAATACGTATCGTATCGAGGGTACAAATTCCAGTTTACCTGAAAACTTTCCCGTGCCGGGAATCGAACCCGGGCCTCGCGGGTGAGAGCCGCGTATCCTAGCCACTAGACCACACGGGATCTGATTTTCCATGGGATTCTTCATATACTTCAACAACTATTCCTCTCTAAGCCAGTTCAAATATGAGGACAAACTTGAGCAAATTCAAAGAGAAACACCGCAGCTAATCCAGTCACTCAGATTTAAGCATGCTAGAGAAAGACTGAAATACGTCAAAATAAATCTCCTTAAAAAAAAAAAAATATAATATATATATATATATATATATATATATATATATATATATATATATATATATATATATATATACACTGGAAAGATACAACAAAAGTGTTCCCGCCAAAAGTTGAGCCAGAGGGAGAGGTGGGTGGGGAGCTGCCCTCTCTGCTTTGCTATCCTGTTTCTACCACTATTTTTAGACGACCCAGACAGATACCCTTCTAGTGAACCATCAGGTTCCTCTACGTGTCCTTTCCATGTACACAATATGTAGTTTTACCTCATGCCTTGCGATGTAACTCAATTGAAATTGCCAATTTGCGCACCTATTTACAATATGAGCGTTTCACAAGAGCTCTCTCAGCTCTTTGTATCCCATGTGGTCTAGTGGCTAGGATACCTGGCTTTCACCCAGGAGGCCCGGGTTCGATTCCCGGCATGGGAAGATTCTTTTTCAAATGTGAACATTATAAGTACTGCGACTGGAACAAAAAAAATGAGTTTATGACGATCATTATGAAATATCATACTTAGTAAAAAACAAAGTAAAAACTGATCTTATGACCTTACAAATGTGCAATACACACGCAGCCCACGTCCATGAGAGTGAGGAACAAGTCTGAAATAATTCCAAATGCTTCAGGAACGTCATCTCAGTCAGGAGCTGACACTTTGAGGTGTGTCCTGGGCGCCAGAATGTTGGTTTAGCAGGGAGGAAACTACATCATCGACTGAGGGAAACATAAAAGAAAAGGAATCAGTCAATGACAAGACCATCGATTCAAGACGTTCAGCCCAAGTGAAACTGGTTAAAACGCTACAAAGACGGAAAGGATAATCAACACAATACACACAACCCACGTCAGCACTTCAATCCAGTTTAGTCTGATGCTGTCAGCAATCGCTTGTCAGCAAACACTCCAGAGAAAAATATCTCAAATACAGGTCATAAAGTTGGTGTATTATCTGGGAGCCATATAATAACTAACAAGGAAAAACCAATTTTTCTCAGGAAACAACAGGTAGACAGACGTCATAAGCCCTACATGTATAGGGGAGCATTGCAGTCTCAGGAAGTGTTACGTCACAGGGAATCAACTCCATTTGGATTACGATGATTATGTTCACTGTGGATATAGTCTTATATGACAGATAGTTACAATCCCAGTTTCTGTGGAAATCTTTTCTCACGAGTAGAGATAGCCTCCCCCACTGCACTCCTTACCATGAAAATCCTTCCCCTTCCACGCTGCATCAACAACTCCATGTACACTTACTAAGCTCTTAGAACCCGTTTCCTTAGAGCTATAAATTTTCCCGTGCCGGGAATCGAACCCGGGCCTCGCGGGTGAGAGCCGCGTATCCTAGCCACTAGACCACACGGGAGCTGCTTCAAGAGCGGAATTCTTTATCTCAATATAAAACCTGTTGGTCACCAAGCTCGATCAGAAGGAAAGAGGAACTTGCCAAGAAACAACAAAACCAATCCTTTTACTCAAGCCATCTGAAGGTAGACTCACACGCATAAATCTGTTCTAGTTTCATAAATGCGCAGACTCCGGCATGTGATGGAATTCGTTCAAAGTACCAAAAAAATCTGAAAACTTATCATCGGAATATTGCTTCAGTTTAAATTATATTCACTAACCACAAATAATGATAGGAAGAAGGAGGACCATGTAACAGCAAAAGACTTTCACATATGAAGTGGTTCAGTAGTGACATATAAACTACCACTCGACAAAGTAAATGTATAAATGAAAATACCTACAAATCAAGGCTAGACAAATACCTCATTGATATCTGTTATCAGTTAAACAAATCAAGGGGAGTCAAGTATTTTACTCACATGTTATCAATAAAAAAAAAAGGATCCACTTAAACACAAAACCTGCCACAAAACCAAGCTGAAACCGAAGCCGAGGCTTGCAAAACCTGGCTTCCAGAAGCCGAAACCGGCTTCGGCCCTCCGTCTACATGGCAGGTTCTTCCTGCCGGACGTTGAGCCAAAGGGAGAGGTGTGAAGGTGTGAGAGGGGAACTGCCGTCTAATCTTATTATCCTGTTCCTAACACTACTTATAGACGACCAAAAAAAAAGAAAATTATTATGGAGCATCAAGTCTGTTGTCAGTCCTTTCTACGTATCCCACACTACGGTTTACGCCATGTCTCGTGTTGTATCTAAACATACCAATTTCCGCACCTATTTACAATATGAAGCTTTCACAAAAGCTTAATGTGCTCTTTATGTCCCATGTGGTCTAGTGGCTAGGATACCTGGCTTTCACCCAGGAGGCCCGGGTTCGATTCCCGGCATGGGAAAGTTCTTTTCAAACGTGAACGGTTTTCGTTCTCCTACTGAAAAAAAACTTGGGAAAGGTACGACACGCAACTTAAGATGAACCTCCAGTAAACTCGCTTATAACTTTGGCAACAATGTAATAACAATTTCTGATAAAGGGAATGATCTTACGATTCACAATAGGCCCAACACATCATTAAGAATAAAAATATGCATTCTGAAAACTTTTCGAACTACTGGAAATCTAAGATAATCCCAATCACTTGCTGATTCATTATGAATTACCTGAAGTTTACCAACGATGTAAAACCACCCGTTTGTAACGAGAAAACTGAAGATTAAAAGATAATCATACAAACTACAACTCATCAAGATATGATTGTGATCAGACAGTCTTGCCTATAAGAGAGCGAGGAGCAAGTGTGCGATGCCTCCTGATGCCTCTGGTGAGTCATCTCCGTCAGGAGGTGACGGTCGAAGTCCCACTTCTGTTTCCGCTGGACGCCGTAATGTTTGCCCAGCTAGAAAACAACTGAATCTTCGATCGAAATGAAACGAAACATAAAAGAAAATATGTCACTGTCTGACCATCGGGTCCAGAACTTCAACCAATGAAACAGCATAAAAAGGAAGGAAGCGCCGAAAGCTTAATCATAAATGTAAACAACCCACGCGAGCATTTCGACCCAGTTCTATCTCATCTTATAGGATCACCTTGTAGGATCAATCTTTCATCAGCATTCAGTCCACAAAAAAAAACAAAGCATCTGTGTCGCATTTAATGCATGTAATCGACTCTGTGCATTACTTGGCAGCCAAATAGCAAATACTGCAATTAAGGTAAACCACCTCTTTAAGGGAATGAGAGTTAGCCTTCATGAGCCCTAAATGTATAGAAGAGTATATCAGTCTTGACAGAGTTAGGTCACGGTACACTGGCTTCGTTTCCGTGAAGAATTCTGACGTGGTTGATTAGAATGACTATGTTCACTGGTGGTAGATAAGTATTTTCTATAATCCCACTTTTCATAGAGACCCAATCTCACAAGAGACAGTTCCACTATCATGTTACACTCCATATCGTTAAGTCTTCATCCTCCCACGCCTGATCGAGAACTCCAGGTTCTAGACATCAATGTTCTGCATTATCAATTTGTGAGTATGATTTTTCTAGCAATCGATTTTCTTACACCGTAAAAACTTTCCCGTGCCGGGAATCGAACCCGGGCCTCGCGGGTGAGAGCCGCGTATCCTAGCCACTAGACCACACGGGATCTACAAGACAAGCCAAGATTCCTAGTCTATAAAGAAAATTTGCTCTTCTTCTCCTTAAACATTAATATATCAAGTTCATGAAAACCTGAAAAAGTCACAATGAATTAATAACAACAAAATACATTTCTAAATACAAAGTTTATATGCTGCACCACAAGATCGTGTCTATGGTGTTGTAATTTATGTGAAACTACCAATTACCGCACCTATTTCTAGTATGAGCGCTTCATGGGAGCTCATCTCTAACTTTATGTCCCATGTGGTCTAGTGGCTAGGATACCTGGCTTTCACCCAGGAGGCCCGGGTTCGATTCCCGGCATGGGAAAGATATTTTCAAACGTAAACATTTCACGTAACCCCACGGCACCAAACCCTGAAACACTATGACTAACATCTCATGGATTCTTACTTGACAAGAAACCACCTGCATTGTAAATATAAACAATCCTCTGTCCTTATTACTGCAAAACTTACACGTTCTTCACTTGATCCTCCATAACATGAGGTCGGCATTTCGACAACTGCTTTTGAAGTGTTGGACACTAAACATAAGTCAAAACCCGATTGATATTCATGAAGTACTAGAGACATGCTTAACAAAGGTTGATATAAAGTCGCCTATTCCTAATAAGCAAATTCAATACTAATTATACATTTTACGAACCTTCCACTGGTGACCGACGTAACCAGAATGTCTGGATTCCATGGGCGTGAAGACTAGGCGAGTGGTCACCTGCGTCAGAAGCTGGTGTTTAGGGGCCCCACTTCCGTCTGGACTGGCCGCTAGTATGCTTGTCCGGGTTCGAGGAAACTTTATTATCGAAATACGTTCAATCAATCGCTGTCCGAAGATTCAACAAATTCAGACCAGCGAAACAACAGTCTGTAAGAAGAAAAGCAAACAATTTACGTGAGCATATCAACTTTAGATCCATCTGATCCTGTAATTAATCACAACTCAGCATAAAGTCTAGTAAACAATACATAAACAATGACAAGGTCCACGCATTACCCAGCAGCTATGTACTATGAATGTTCATCATGGCCAACTATTTCTTAAAGAAAGCAATGAGGAGCCGTCATGTGTCCCAAACATATAGAAAAGTAAAGTCTTGACAGTGTTTAAATCATCGAGTAACGACCCCGTTTCCTCTTATGACAAGAGCACTAGCGCCTTGAATACTTTTCACTGAGGAAAGTTTTAGGTGAACAACAATGCATACGCTCAGTTTTGGTCACTCCTAACCTTATGTATACTGAAGTCTATTTCCTTCCACACCTTATTGCCTATTAGTAAGAGGTTACTGCTGTAATACGCTACTTCATGGGTGAGCAACTGGGTATGATATTCTAAGATCCGGTTCGCTTACACCTGAAAACTTTCCCGTGCCGGGAATCGAACCCGGGCCTCGCGGGTGAGAGCCGCGTATCCTAACCACTAGACCACAAGGGATCTACAAGATGAACCAAGAATCCTAGCCTAAAAATAAAATTTACTCCTATTCTCCTCACACATTAATATGTCAACTTCAGGCAAACATGAAAAGGTCACAACTACCAAACAATAACAAAATACATTTCTAGATAGAGAGTTTGTATGCTGCACCACATGATCGTGTCTATGGTGTTGAAATTTATGTGAAACTACCAATTACCGCACCTATTTCTAGTATGAGCGCTTCATGGGAGCTCCTTTCTAACTTTATGTCCCATGTGGTCTAGTGGCTAGGATACCTGGCTTTCACCCAGGAGGCCCGGGTTCGATTCCCGGCATGGGAAAGATATTTTCAAACGTAAACATTTCATGTAACCCCACGGCACCAAACCCTGAAACACTATGACTAACATCTCATAGATTCTTACTTGCAAAGAAACCACCTGCACAGTAAATATAAACAATAGAAAATATAGTAAATATAAACAATAAATATAAACATGGTGAATATAAACAATTCTCTGTGCTTATTACTGCAAAACTCACACGTTCTTCATTTGATCCTCGATAACATGAGGTCGGCACTTCTACAACTGCTTTTGAAGTGTTGGACACTAAATATAACAAATCAAAAGCTGAAGTACTAGAGACATGCTTAACAAAGGTTGATATAAAGTTGCGTATTCCTAATAAGCAAATTCAATACCAATTATACATTTTACGAACCTTCCACTGGTGACCGACGTGACCAGAATGTCTTGATTCCATGGGCGTGAAGACTAGGCCAGTGGTCATCTGCGTCAGGAGCTGGTGTTTAGGGGCCCCACTTCCGTCTGGACTGGACGCTAGTATGCTTATCCGGGTTCGAGGAAATTTCATTATCGAAATACGTTCCATCAATCACTGTCCGAAGATTCAACAAATTCAGACCAGCGAAACAACAGTCTGTAAGGAAAAGAAAAGCAAACGATTCACGTGAGCACATCATCTTTAGATCCATCTGATCCTGTAATCAATTACTAGTCAGCATAAAGTTTAGTAAACAATACATAAACAATGACAAGGTCCACGCATTACCCTGCAGCTATGTACTATGAATGTTCATCATGGCCAACTATTTCTTAAAGAAAGCAATGAGGAGCCGTCATGTGTCCCACACATATAGAAAAGTAAAATCTTGACAGTGATTAAATCATCAAGTAACGACCCCGTTTCCATGACAAGAGCATGGGTATGGGTATGATATTCTACGATCCGGTTCGCTTACACCTGAAAACTTTCCCGTGCCGGGAATCGAACCCGGGCCTCGCGGGTGAGAGCCGCGTATCCTAGCCACTAGACAACACGGGATCTACAAGATAAAACAAGATTCTTAGTCTGAAAAGAAAATTTGCTCCTATTCTCCTTACACATTAATATGTCAACTTCAGGCAAACATGAAAAGGTCACAATTACCAAACAATAACAAAATACATTTCTAGATAGAGAATTTATATGCTGCACCACATGATCGTGCCTATGGTGTTGTAATTTATGTGAAACTACCAATTACCGCACCTATTTCTAGTATGAGCGCCTCATGGGAGCTCATTTCCAACTTTATGTCCCATGTGGTCTAGTGGCTAGGATACCTGGCTTTCACCCAGGAGGCCCGGGTTCGATTCCCGGCATGGGAAAGATATTTTCAAACGTAAACATTTCATGTAACCTCACCGCACCAAACCCTGAAACACTATGACTAACATCTCATGGATTCTTACTTGACAAGGAACCACCTGCATAGTAAATATAAACAATCCTCTGTCCTTATTACTGCAAAACTCACACGTTCTTCATTTGATCCTCCATAACATGAGGTCGGCATTTCGACAACTGTTTTTGAAGTGTTCGACACTAAATATAATAAATCAAAAGCCGATTGATATTCATGAAGTACTAGAGACATGCTTTACAAAGGTTGATATAAAGTTGCCTATTCCTAATAAGCAAATTCAATACTAATTATACATTTTACGAACCTTCCACTGGTGACCGACGTAACCAGAATGTCTGGATTCCATGGGCGTGAAGACTGGGCGAGTGGTCACCTGCGTCAGAAGCTGGTGTTTAGGGGCCCCACTTCCGTCTGGACTGGACGCTAGTATGCTTGTCCGGGTTCGAGGAAACTTCATTATCGAAATACGTTTAATCAATCACTGTCCGAAGATTCAACAAATTCAGTCCAGCGAAACAACAGTCTGTAAGGAGAAGATAAGCAAACGATTCACGTGAGCATATCAACTTTAGATCCATCTGATCCTGTAATTAATCACAACTCAGCATAAAGTCTAGTAAACAATACATAAACAATGATAAGGTCCACGCATTACCCTGCAGCTATGTACTATGAATGTTCATCATGGCCAACTATTTCTTAAAGAAAGCAATGAGGAGCCGTCATGTGTCCCAAACATATAGAAAAGTAAAGTCTTGACAGTGTTTAAATCATCGAGTAACGACCCCGTTTCCATGACAAGATCACTAGCGCCGTTGAATACTTTTCACTGAGGAAAGTTTTAGGTCAACAATAACGCTTACGCTCAGTTTTGGACACTCCTAACCTTATGTATACTGAAATCTATTTCCTTCCACACCTTATTGACTATTAGTAAGAGGTTACTGCTGTAATACGCTTCTTCATGGGTGAGCAAGTGGGTATGATATTCTAAGAACCGGTTCGCTTACACCTGAAAACTTTCCCGTGCCGGGAATCGAACCCGGGCCTCGCGGGTGAGAGCCGCGTATCCTAGCCACTAGACCACACGGGATCTATAAGATAAACCAAGATTCCTAGTCTAAAAATGAAGTTTGCTCTTCTTCTCCTTAAACATTAATATATCAAGTTCATGAAAACCTGAAAAAGTCACAATGAATCAATGACAACAAAATACATTTCTAGATACAAAGTTTATATGCTGCACCACATAGTCGTGTCTATGGTGTTGTAATTTATGTGAAACTACCAATTACCGCACCTATTTCTAGTATGAGCGCTTCATGGGAGCTCATTTCTAACTTTATGTCCGATGAGGTCTAGTGGCTAGGATACCTGGCTTTCACCCAGGAGGCCCGGGTTCGATTCCCGGCATGGGAAAGATATTTTCAAACGTAAACATTTCACGTAACCCCACGGCACCAAACCCTGAAACACTATGACTTAACATCTCATGGATTCTTACTTGACAAGAAACCACCTGCATAGTATATATAAACAATCCTCTGTCCTTATTACTGCAAAACTCACACGTTCTTCATTTGATCCTCCATAACATGAGGTCGGCATTTCGACAACTGCTCTTCAAGTGTTCGACACTAAATATAACAAGTCAAAAGCCGATTGATATTCATGAAGTACTAGAGACATGCTTAACAAAGGTTGATATAAAGTCGCCTATTCCTAATAAGCAAATTCAATACTAATTACACATTTTACGAACCTTCCACTGGTGACCGACGTAACCAGAATGTCTGGATTCCATGGGCGTGAAGACTAGGCGAGTGGTCACCTGCGTCAGGAGCTGGTGTTTAGGGGCCCCACTTCCGTCTGGACTGGACGCTAGTATGCTTGTCCGGGTTCGAGGAATCTTCATTATTGAAATACGTTTCATCAATCACTGTCCGAAGATTCAACAAATTCAGTCCAGCGAAACAACAGTCTGTAAGGAGAAGAAAAGCAAACGATTCACGTGAGCATATCAACTTTAGATCCATCTGATCCTGTAATTAATCACAACTCAGCATAAAGTCTAGTAAACAATACATAAACAATGACAAGGTCCACGCATTACCCTGTAGCTATGTACTATGAATGTTCATCATGGCCAACTATTAAAGAAAGCAATGAGGAGCCGTCATGTGTCCCACACATATAGAAAAGTAAAGTCTTGACAGAGCTAAAATCATCGAGTAACGACCCCGTTTCCATGATAAGATCACTAGCGCCGTTGAATACTTTCACTGAGGAAAGTTTTAGGTCAATAATAACGCTTACGCTCAGTTTTGGACACTCCTAACCTTCTGTATACTGAAATCTATTTCCTTCCACACCTTATTGACTATTAGTAAGACGTTACTGCTGTAATACGCTTCTTCATGGGTGAGCAAGTGGGTATGATATTCTAAGAACCGGTTCGCTTACACCTGAAAACTTTCCCGTGCCGGGAATCGAACCCGGGCCTCGCGGGTGAGAGCCGCGTATCCTAGCCACTAGACCACACGGGATCTATAAGATAAACCAAGATTCCTAGTCTAAAAATGAAGTTTGCTCCTCTTCTCCTTAAACATTAATATATCAAGTTCATGAAAACCTGAAAAAGTCACAATGAATCAATGACAACAAAATACATTTCTAGATACAAAGTTTATATACTGCACCACATAGTCGTGTCTATGGTGTTGTAATTTATGTGAAACTACCAATTACCGCACCTATTTCTAGTATGAGCGCTTCATGGGAGCTCATTTCTAACTTTATGTCCCATGTGGTCTAGTGGCTAGGATACCTGGCTTTCACCCAGGAGGCCCGGGTTCGATTCCCGGCATAGGAAAGATATTTTCAAACGTAAACATTTCATGTAACCCCACCGCACCAAACCCTGAAACACTATGACTAACATCTCATGGATTCTTACTTGACAAGAAACCACCTGCATAGTAAATATAAACAATCCTCTGTCCTTATTACTGCAAAACTCACACGTTCTTCATTTGATCCTCCATAACATGAGGTCGGCATTTCGACAACTGCTTTTCAAGTGTTCGACACTAAATATAACAAGTCAAAACCCGACTGATATTCATGAAGTACTAGAGACATGCTTAACAAAGGTTGATATAAAGTCGCCTATTCCTAATAAGCAAATTCAATACTAATTATACATTTTACGAACCTTCCACTGGTGACCGACGTAACCAGAATGTCTGGATTCCATGGGCGTGAAGACTAGGCCAGTGGTCACCTGCGTCAGGAGCTGGTGTTTAGGGGCCCCACTTCCGTCTGGACTGGCCGCTAGTATGCTTGTCCGGGTTCGAGGAAACTTCATTATCGAAATACGTTTCATCAATCGCTGTCCCAAGATTCAACAAATTCAGTCCAGCGAAACAACAGTCTGTAAGGAAAAGAAAAGCAAACGATTCACGTGAGCATATCAACTTTAGATCCATCTGATCCTGTAATTAATCACAACTCAGCATAAAGTCTAGTAAACAATACATAAACAATGACAAGATCCACGCATTACCCAGCAGCTATGTACTATGAATGTTCATCATGGCCAACTATTTCTTAAAGAAAGTAATGAGGAGCCGTCATGTGTCCCAATCATATAGAAAAGTAAAGTCTTGACAGTGTTTAAATCATCGAGTAACGAACCCGTTTCCATGACAAGAGCATTAGCGCCGTTGAATACTTTTCACTGAGGAAAGTTTTAGGTGAACAACAATGCTTACGCTCAGATTTGCTCACTCCTAACCTTATGTATACTGAAATCTATTTCCTTCCACACCTTATTGACTATTAGTAAGAGGTTACTGCTGTAATACGCTACTTCATGGGTGAGCAACTGGGTATGATATTCTAAGATCCGGTTCGCTTACACCTGAAAACTTTCCCGTGCCGGGAATCGAACCCGGGCCTCGCGGGTGAGAGCCGCGTATCCTAGCCACTAGACCACACGGGATCTACAAGATAAAACAAGATTCTTAGTCTGAAAAGAAAATTTGCTCCTATTCTCCTTACACATTAATATGTCAACTTCAGGCAATCATGAAAAGGTCACAATTACCAAACAATAACAAAATACATTTCTAGATAGAGAATTTATATGCTGCACCACATGATCGTGCCTATGGTGTTGTAATTTATGTGAAACTACCAATTACCGCACCTATTTCTAGTATGAGCGCTTCATGGGAGCTCATTTCTAACTTTATATCCCATGTGGTCTAGTGGCTAGGATACCTGGCTTTCACCCAGGAGGCCCGGGTTCGATTCCCGGCATAGGAAAGATATTTTCAAACGTAAACATTTCATGTAACCCCACCGCATCAAACCCTGAAACACTATGACTAACATCTCATGGATTTTTACTTGACAAGAAACCACCTGCATAGTAAATATAAACAATCCTCTGTCCTTATTACTGCAAAACTCACACGTTCTTCATTTGATCCTCCATAACATGAGGTCGGCATTTCGACAACTGCTTTTCAAGTGTTGGACACTAAATATAACAAATCAAAAGCCGATTGATATTCATGAAGTACTAGAGACATGCTTTACAAAGGTTGATATAAAGTTGCCTATTCCTAATAAGCAAATTCAATACTAATTATACATTTTACGAACCTTCCACTGGTGACCGAAGTAACCAGAATGTCTGGATTCCATGGGCGTGAAGACTAGGCGAGTGGTCACCTGCGTCAGGAGCTGGTGTTTAGGGGCCCCACTTCCGTCTGGACTGGCCGCTAGTATGCTTGTCCGGGTTCGAGGAAACTTCATTATCGAAATACGTTTAATCAATCACTGTCCGAAGATTCAACAAATTCAGTCCAGCGAAACAACAGTCTGTAAGGAGAAGATAAGCAAACGATTCACGTGAGCATATCAACTTTAGATCCATCTGATCCTGTAATTAATCACAACTCAGCATAAAGTCTAGTAAACAATACATAAACAATGACAAGGTCCACGCATTACCCAGCAGCTATGTACTATGAATGTTCATCATGGCCAACTATTTCTTAAAGAAAGCAATGAGGAGCCGTCATGTGTCCCACACATATAGAAAAGTAAAGTCTTGACAGAGCTTAAGTCATCGAGTAACGACCCCGTTTCCATGACAAGATCACTAGCGCCGTTGAATACTTTCACTGAGGAAAGTTTTAGGTCAACAATAACGCTTACGCTCAGTTTTGGACACTCCTAACCTTATGTATACTGAAATCTATTTCCTTCCACACCTTATTGACTATTAGTAAGACGTTACTGCTGTAATACGCTTCTTCATGGGTGAGCAAGTGGGTATGATATTCTAAGAACCGGTTCGCTTACACCTGAAAACTTTCCCGTGCCGGGAATCGAACCCGGGCCTCGCGGGTGAGAGCCGCGTATCCTAGCCACTAGACCACACGGGATCTATAAGATAAACCAAGATTCCTAGTCTAAAAATGAAGTTTGCTCCTCTTCTCCTTAAACATTAATATATCAAGTTCATGAAAACCTGAAAAAGTCACAATGAATCAATGACAACAAAATACATTTCTAGATACAAAGTTTATATGCTGCACAACATAGTCGTGTCTATGGTGCTGTAATTTATGTGAAACTACCAATTACCGCACCTATTTCTAGTATGAGCGCTTCATGGGAGCTCATCTCTAACTTTATGTCCCATGTGGTCTAGTGGCTAGGATACCTGGCTTTCACCCAGGAGGCCCGGGTTCGATTCCCGGCATGGGAAAGATATTTTCAAACGTAAACATTTCACGTAACCCCACGGCACCAAACCCTGAAACACTATGACTAACATCTCATGGATTCTTACTTGACAAGAAACCACCTGCATAGTAAATATAAACAATCCTCTGTCCTTATTACTGCAAAACTCACACGTTCTTCATTTAACCCTCCATAACATGAGGTCGGCATTTCGACAACTGCTCTTCAAGTGTTCGACACTAAACATGTCAAAAGCCGATTGATATTCATGAAGTACTAGAGACATGCTTAACAAAGGTTGATATAAAGTCGCCTATTCCTACTAAGCAAATTCAATACTAATTACACATTTTACGAACCTTCACTGGTGACCGACGTAACCAGAATGTCTGGATTCCATGGGCGTGAAGACTAGGCGAGTGGTCACCTGCGTCAGGAGCTGGTGTTTAGGGGCCCCACTTCCGTCTGGACTGGACGCTAGTATGCTTGTCCGGGTTCGAGGAATCTTCATTATCGAAATACGTTTCATCAATCACTGTCCGAAGATTCAACAAATTCAGTCCAGCGAAACAACAGTCTGTATGGAGAAGAAAAGCAAACGATTCACGTGAGCATATCAACTTTAGATCCATCTGATCCTGTAATTAATCACAACTCAGCATAAAGTCTAGTAAACAATACATAAACAATGACAAGGTCCACGCATTACCCTGTAGCTATGTACTATGAATGTTCATCATGGCCAACTATTAAAGAAAGCAATGAGGAGCCGTCATGTGTCCCACACATATAGAAAAGTAAAGTCTTGACAGAGCTAAAATCATCGAGTAACGACCCCGTTTCCATGATAAGATCACTAGCGCCGTTGAATACTTTCACTGAGGAAAGTTTTAGGTCAATAATAACGCTTACGCTCAGTTTTGGACACTCCTAACCTTCTGTATACTGAAATCTATTTCCTTCCACACCTTATTGACTATTAGTAAGACGTTACTGCTGTAATACGCTTCTTCATGGGTGAGCAAGTGGGTATGATATTCTAAGAACCGGTTCGCTTACACCTGAAAACTTTCCCGTGCCGGGAATCGAACCCGGGCCTCGCGGGTGAGAGCCGCGTATCCTAGCCACTAGACCACACGGGATCTATAAGATAAACCAAGATTCCTAGTCTAAAAATGAAGTTTGCTCCTCTTCTCCTTAAACATTAATATATCAAGTTCATGAAAACCTGAAAAAGTCACAATGAATCAATGACAACAAAATACATTTCTAGATACAAAGTTTATATACTGCACCACATAGTCGTGTCTATGGTGTTGTAATTTATGTGAAACTACCAATTACCGCACCTATTTCTAGTATGAGCGCTTCATGGGAGCTCATTTCTAACTTTATGTCCCATGTGGTCTAGTGGCTAGGATACCTGGCTTTCACCCAGGAGGCCCGGGTTCGATTCCCGGCATAGGAAAGATATTTTCAAACGTAAACATTTCATGTAACCCCACCGCACCAAACCCTGAAACACTATGACTAACATCTCATGGATTCTTACTTGACAAGAAACCACCTGCATAGTAAATATAAACAATCCTCTGTCCTTATTACTGCAAAACTCACACGTTCTTCATTTGATCCTCCATAACATGAGGTCGGCATTTCGACAACTGCTTTTCAAGTGTTCGACACTAAATATAACAAGTCAAAACCCGACTGATATTCATGAAGTACTAGAGACATGCTTAACAAAGGTTGATATAAAGTCGCCTATTCCTAATAAGCAAATTCAATACTAATTATACATTTTACGAACCTTCCACTGGTGACCGACGTAACCAGAATGTCTGGATTCCATGGGCGTGAAGACTAGGCGAGTGGTCACCTGCGTCAGGAGCTGGTGTTTAGGGGCCCCACTTCCGTCTGGACTGGCCGCTAGTATGCTTGTCCGGGTTCGAGGAAACTTCATTATCGAAATACGTTTCATCAATCGCTGTCCCAAGATTCAACAAATTCAGTCCAGCGAAACAACAGTCTGTAAGGAAAAGAAAAGCAAACGATTCACGTGAGCATATCAACTTTAGATCCATCTGATCCTGTAATTAATCACAACTCAGCATAAAGTCTAGTAAACAATACATAAACAATGACAAGATCCACGCATTACCCAGCAGCTATGTACTATGAATGTTCATCATGGCCAACTATTTCTTAAAGAAAGTAATGAGGAGCCGTCATGTGTCCCAATCATATAGAAAAGTAAAGTCTTGACAGTGTTTAAATCATCGAGTAACGAACCCGTTTCCATGACAAGAGCATTAGCGCCGTTGAATACTTTTCACTGAGGAAAGTTTTAGGGTGAACAACAATGCTTACGCTCAGATTTGCTCACTCCTAACCTTATGTATACTGAAATCTATTTCCTTCCACACCTTATTGACTATTAGTAAGAGGTTACTGCTGTAATACGCTACTTCATGGGTGAGCAACTGGGTATGATATTCTAAGATCCGGTTCGCTTACACCTGAAAACTTTCCCGTGCCGGGAATCGAACCCGGGCCTCGCGGGTGAGAGCCGCGTATCCTAGCCACTAGACCACACGGGATCTACAAGATAAAACAAGATTCTTAGTCTGAAAAGAAAATTTGCTCCTATTCTCCTTACACATTAATATGTCAACTTCAGGCAATCATGAAAAGGTCACAATTACCAAACAATAACAAAATACATTTCTAGATAGAGAATTTATATGCTGCACCACAAGATCGTGCCTATGGTGTTGTAATTTATGTGAAACTACCAATTACCGCACCTATTTCTAGTATGAGCGCTTCATGGGAGCTCATTTCTAACTTTATATCCCATGTGGTCTAGTGGCTAGGATACCTGGCTTTCACCCAGGAGGCCCGGGTTCGATTCCCGGCATAGGAAAGATATTTTCAAACGTAAACATTTCATGTAACCCCACCGCATCAAACCCTGAAACACTATGACTAACATCTCATGGATTTTTACTTGACAAGAAACCACCTGCATAGTAAATATAAACAATCCTCTGTCCTTATTACTGCAAAACTCACACGCTCTTCATTTGATCCTCGATAACATGAGGTCGGCATTTCGACAACTGCTTTTCAAGTGTTGGACACTAAATATAACAAATCAAAAGCCGATTGATATTCATGAAGTACTAGAGACATGCTTTACAAAGGTTGATATAAAGTTGCCTATTCCTAATAAGCAAATTCAATACTAATTATACATTTTACGAACCTTCCACTGGTGACCGAAGTAACCAGAATGTCTGGATTCCATGGGCGTGAAGACTAGGCGAGTGGTCACCTGCGTCAGGAGCTGGTGTTTAGGGGCCCCACTTCCGTCTGGACTGGCCGCTAGTATGCTTGTCCGGGTTCGAGGAAACTTCATTATCGAAATACGTTTAATCAATCACTGTCCGAAGATTCAACAAATTCAGTCCAGCGAAACAACAGTCTGTAAGGAGAAGATAAGCAAACGATTCACGTGAGCATATCAACTTTAGATCCATCTGATCCTGTAATTAATCACAACTCAGCATAAAGTCTAGTAAACAATACATAAACAATGACAAGGTCCACGCATTACCCAGCAGCTATGTACTATGAATGTTCATCATGGCCAACTATTTCTTAAAGAAAGCAATGAGGAGCCGTCATGTGTCCCACACATATAGAAAAGTAAAGTCTTGACAGAGCTTAAATCATCGAGTAACGACCCCGTTTCCATGACAAGATCACTAGCGCCGTTGAATACTTTCACTGAGGAAAGTTTTAGGTCAACAATATCGCTTACGCTCAGTTTTGGACACTCCTAACCTTATGTATACTGAAATCTATTTCCTTCCACACCTTATTGACTATTAGTAAGAGGTTACTGCTGTAATACGCTTCTTCATGGGTGAGCAAGTGGGTATGATATTCTAAGAACCGGTTCGCTTACACCTGAAAACTTTCCCGTGCCGGGAACCGAACCCGGGCCTCGCAGGTGAGAGCCGCGTATCCTAGCCACTAGACCACACGGGAAAAAAGATAAACCAAGATTCCTAGTCTAAAAATGAAGTTTGCTCCTCTTCTCCTTAAACATTAATATATCAAGTTCATGAAAACCTGAAAAAGTCACAATGAATCAATGACAACAAAATACATTTCTAGATACAAAGTTTATATGCTGCACAACATAGTCGTGTCTATGGTGCTGTAATTTATGTGAAACTACCAATTACCGCACCTATTTCTAGTATGAGCGCTTCATGGGAGCTCATCTCTAACTTTATGTCCCATGTGGTCTAGTGGCTAGGATACCTGGCTTTCACCCAGAAGGCCCGGGTTCGATTCCCGGCATGGGAAAGATATTTTCAAACGTAAACATTTCACGTAACCCCACGGCACCAAGCCCTGAAACACTATGACTAACATCTCATGGATTCTTACTTGACAAGAAACCACCTGCATAGTAAATATAAACAATCCTCTGTCCTTATTACTGCAAAACTCACACGTTCTTCATTTAACCCTCCATAACATGAGGTCGGCATTTCGACAACTGCTCTTCAAGTGTTGGACACTAAACATGTCAAAACCCGATTGATATTCATGAAGTACTAGAGACATGCTTAACAAAGGTTGATATAAAGTCGCCTATTCCTACTAAGCAAATTCAATACTAATTATACATTTTACGAACCTTTCACTGGTGACCGACGTAACCAGAATGTCTGGATTCCATGGGCGTGAAGACTAGGCGAGTGGTCACCTGCGTCAGGAGCTGGTGTTTAGGGGCCCCACTTCCGTCTGGACTGGCCGCTAGTATGCTTGTCCGGGTTCGAGGAAACTTCATTATCGAAATACGTTTCATCAATCACTGTCCGAAGATTCAACAAATTCAGTCCAGCGAAACAACAGTCTGTATGTAGAAGAAAAGCAAACGATTCACGTGAGCATATCAACTTTAGATCCATCTGATCCTGTAATTAATCACAACTCAGCATAAAGTCTAGTAAACAATACATAAACAATGACAAGGTCCACGCATTACCCTGCAGCTATGTACTATGAATGTTCATCATGGCCAACTATTTCTTAAAGAAAGCAATGAGGAGCCGTCATGTGTCCCACACATATAGAAAAGTAAAGTCTTGACAGAGCTTAAATCATCGAGTAACTACCCCGTTTCCAAGACAAGATCACTAGCGCCGTTGAATACTTTCACTGAGGAAAGTTTTAGGTCAATAATAACGCTTACGCTCAGTTTTGGACACTCCTAACCTTCTGTATACTGAAGTCTATTTCCTTCCACACCTTATTGACTATTAGTAAGAGGTTACTGCTGTAATACGCTTCTTCATGGGTGAGCAAGTGGGTATGATATTCTAAGAACCGGTTCGCTTACACCTGAAAACTTTCCCGTGCCGGGAATCGAACCCGGGCCTCGCGGGTGAGAGCCGCGTATCCTAGCCACTAGACCACACGGGATCTACAAGATAAAACAAGAATCCTAGCCTAAAAATAAAATTCACTCCTATTCTCCTCACACATTAATATATCAACTTCAGGCAAACATGAAAAGGTCACAATTACCAAACAATAACAAAATACATTTCTAGATATAGAGTTTATATGCTGCACCACAAGATCGTGCTTATGGTGTTGTAATTTATGTGAAACTACCAATTACCGCACCTATTTCTAGTATGAGCGCTTAATGGGAGCTCATTTCTAACTTTAGGTCCCATGTGGTCTAGTGGCTAGGATACCTGGCTTTCACCCAGGAGGCCCGGGTTCGATTCCCGGCATGGGAAAGATATTTTCAAACGTAAACCATTTCATGTAACCCCACGGCTTCAAACCCTGAAACACTATGACTTAACATCTCATGGATTCTTACTTGACAAGAAACCACCTGCATAGTAAATATAAACAATCCTCTGTCCTTATTACTGCAAAACTCACACGTTCTTCATTTGATCCTCCATAACATGAGGTCGGCATTTCGACAACTGTTTTTGAAGTGTTCGACACTAAATATAACAAACCAAAAGTCGATTGATACTCATGAAGTACTAGAGACGTGCTTAACAAAGGTTGATATAAAGTCGCCTATTCCTAATAAGCAAATTCAATACTAATTATACATTTTACGAACCTTCCACTGGTGACCGACGTAACCAGAATGTCTGGATTCCATGGGCGTGAAGACTAGGCGAGTGGTCACCTGCGTCAGAAGCTGGTGTTTAGGGGCCCCACTTCCGTCTGGACTGGCCGCTAGTATGCTTGTCCGGGTTCGAGGAAAGTTCATTATCGAAATACGTTTCATCAATCACTGTCCGAAGATTCAACAAATTCAGTCCAGCGAAACAACAGTCTGTAAGGAGAAGAAAAGCAAACGATTCACGTGAGCACATCAACTTTAGATCCATCTGATCCTGTAATCAATTACTAGTCAGCATAGTCTAGTAAACAATACATAAACAATGACAAGGTCCACGCATTACCCAGCAGCTATGTACTATGAATGTTCATCATGGCCAACTATTTCTTAAAGAAAGCAATGAGGAGCCGTCATGGATCCCAAACATATAGAAATGTAAAGTCTTGACAGTGTTTAAATCATTGAGTAACGACCCCGTTTCCGTAACACGATTACTTTCACTACGGAAAGTTTTAGGTGGATAATGCTTACAAGCCGCTTTAGTCACTCCTAACCTTATGCATACTGATATCTATTTCCTTCCATGCCTTATTTGAATACTAGAGGTTACTGCTGTAATTCGCTGCTTCATGGGTGAGTAGGTGTGTATGATATTTTGACTACCGGTTCGATTACACCTGAAAACTTTCCCGTGCCGGGAATCGAACCCAGGCCTCGCGGGTGAGAGCCGCGTATCCTAGCCACTAGACCACACGGGATCTACTAGAAACGTTGGATTCCTCATCTTTAAATAACACCTATTCCTCTCCAAACCTGATCAAAAATAAAGAGAAATTTCAGTAAATTGAAAGAGGATCAGCCAAACTAATCCCTCCACTCAGAAAAAAAGCTATTTGAGGTCACACTCAAAATTCCTAGAGTTTCTCTTTAAAATTAAAACAAATAGATAAAACAGCCTCCAAGATCTTGGCAAAGTGTTCAAAATATCAAATAATTCTGACATTTTTTTTCCCTTTAGACAGACAGAATAACCAGAAGTAAAGAATAATAATAAAAAGGAAAGAGATGTAGAAGGAATGTGGTGATTTCACATATTTAGAGAGAGAGAGAGAGAGAGAGAGAGAGAGAGAGAGAGAGAGAGAGAGAGAGAGAGAGAGAGAGGTAAGCACTGGAATTAACTACCTACCGATACAAATTATGCATAGCCTATAAACACCTTCAAATCAAGAGAAGACAAATACCTCACTGCTATCTGATCTCAGTAAAACTTCCAGTTTACCACTGTTTGTGTCTCTTTCAGAATCCAGCCACAGAGCAGATGTCGTCAAACTGTCATGGAATTTTTTTCCAGTCCACATTTTCATTTTAACTCTCCATGGCAGCAGATGTGGGTCGCGGCTTCGAAGCTAAACCGATATCTTTGGAAAGGTAAGAAGCCGAATGAGAAGGTAAAGCCGGCAGTTGAGCCGGAGGGAGAGATGGGTGTGGGAGGTGCCTGCTCCTTTGCTATGCTGTTTCTGACCTTATGTATAGACGACTAAAGCAGATGCCCTCGTTAAGCATCAGGTTCCTGTCTGACTTAACGTTGTAATTAAACTGAAACGTCCAATTTTCGCACGAATTTATAATACGACAGTTTCCCAAGAGCTCTTTTAACTCTTTATGTCCCATGTGGTCTAGTGGCTAGGATACCTGGCTTTCACCCAGGAGGCCCGGGTTCGATTCCCGGCATGGGAAAGTAGTTTTAAATTTAGAGCATTTCGTGTAGCCTACTGCAGCAAAGCCTTTACCACTGTGACTTACAACTTAGGTTGCCTTACCGAAGAAAACATTTCTATAAGTATTTATAGGTATTTATCATATGACCTTAAAACTGCAAAGCTCATGCGCTGCCCTATGCATGATCGACGAAATTTATCAATCATTTTGGCACAAGTTTCTGAAATGTTAGGAACTAAACGTAATTTAGTCACTACTTGAATGATTATTACTAAGGACCTGACATACGTCTGACATAGGCTGATATTAGTAATCCATTTTTGATAAGCTACTTCGAGATTCAGATGAGCATAAAGTTTACGAACCATCTGTTGGTGACGCCGTGCCCGGAGACCTGCTCTTCGGAGCAAGTTCGCAGCAATTCGACATTTTTTCTGGCGTCACCTGTTTCAGCGGCTAGTGTTTAAGGGCCCACTTCGGTCCGCACCGGACGCCAATACGTTAGTCCAGTCACGAGGAAAGTAAATCATCGAATAAATGAAATAGGCAAAGATAGCTTTTGTATCAATTACTTGCCCATCGAGTCAACCAGTGCGATCCAGCGAAACACTGTATAAAAGGGAAGGAGAACCAGAGGCAGATCAACAAATTCATACGATCCACAAGAGCGTCTCTGCCTAAGTTTACCTCGCCCTATAATCAGTCACTGGTCAGCGTACAGCGCATGAAATAATAGTCGCTGTCTGTAACGCATTTGATGACACGGTGCGCACACAGCTGTGTAGTCTGTATGTCAGGCATGGAAAGCCAACAAACCAAGGAAGGACTATGGAGCCATCCTGGACCCCAAATGTAAAGAAAAGGAACGAATCTTGGTAGTACTTGTCACAACCAACTCCGTTATCATGATAAGAGCACTGGCGTGGTTGAGTAAGATAACTACATCCTCGAGGTAAATCTTACGTGACCAAATATATCCGACAGACCCACTTACTCTTTTTGTCACTCCCAGTATGAACTCATGTGTGCGACAATTCTACTTTATTGTTACGCCTCACTGCCTACACCCACCATTAAGAGTTACTGATATAACTGTGTCATGTGCGAACATATACGCATGGTATACTGAGAACAGGTTTTCTTACAGCTGAAAACTTTCCCGTGCCGGGAATCGAACCCGGGCCTCGCGGGTGAGAGCCGCGTATCCTAGCCACTAAACCACACGGGATCTCATAATGAAGGGCGATTCCTCTTATCAACAGAAAAAAAAAAATCCTCCCAAACCTCATCGGAGGAGAAGAGAAAAGAGTGAACTCCAAGATCTTGACAGTGTTTAAAGTGAAAATAATACTGACTTGGTTGATCAGAAGGATTACAGGCACCGAGGATAGTTTTAGACTATTTTCTATATCTTTACAGACACCCACCACCACGAGAAGTTCACTATCCCACTATACACCGTAGTAAGACACCGATATCCTTCCGCGCCTTATCGACAACTCCCAATACCATTAGTTATTACTACGCAACGTCATTGAATGACCATGCGTGTATGAAGTTCTTGGGATGAAGTTCTTGGGACCGGATTCCTTAAACCTGAAAACTTTCCCGTGCCGGGAATCGAACCCGGGCCTCGCGGGTGAGAGCCGCGTATCCTAGCCACTAACCACACGGGATCTACTAAACATATCAGACATCCTGAGTTTCTACAAACAAAATGACAGAAAACATTTACTTAAAGGACAGAAAAAGTGTGGAATACCTAATGAACCAAATTTTACATGTTCCACCATAGCGTTTCAAATTGTCTTGTGTTGCATTTAAACTGAAACTACCAATTTTCGCACCTATTTCTAATGTGTCAGTTTCATGAGAGCTCTTAATACTATTTAAATCCCATGTGGTCTAGTGGCTAGGATACCTGGCTTTCACCCAGGAGGCCCGGGTTCGATTCCCGGCATGGGAATGTTCTTTTCAAGTACTAACATTGCAAGTACACCAACTAACACAAGACGTGGGAGATTGCCTAGCAACTGTATGTACCTTAAGTGACAAGATATTACCAACCCAAAGTTCAAATTACACGACTTTTTACTTGCGAGACTACGTCATACTGCTCTGCGAGATATCGAGGACACAGACCATGCGTTTCCACAACTGCTTCAGAAAGGTCACTTACTCGTTCATTATGAAGCACTTGACCAGTACATGTCAAAATTCATATAATAAGATAGAGCGCTGGCTGCTTGTGATAAACTTTATACTCCGGTGAATTGAAACCACAAGTTGTGATGATGGCGTCATCACACCAGAAGATGCTGCCACAAATGTGCAGTTATTCTAAATGCTACAGTGTGTGAGCCACTTGGGTCGAGAGCTGACTGCTCATGGTTCCATCTCCCTTTGTCTCGAGCACGAGGAATACGTCATTAGGAAGAATGTCATCATCTGTGGAGGGAAAATAGTTCTTTTACGTTTCCTTTACGTTCCCGTCGCCTCTGCTCATGTCCAACACAACGGAATGCAAGACCTTGAAACATCAGCTTCTGACCCACGTAACCTGACGACCATCTGAATTGCCAAAGACTTTCCTCTGTGGGGAATGTCTGGTGTGATGACATCATCACTGGATAAGAATTCATTTACTGGACCTGTAAACCTCATCAGTACCTTCAATATGCTCACGAGTGATGGCTGATCTTTATCTTAACTCGACTCTTCGTGTTACCTGATATCATATCAAATATATAAAATAACAGTAATTATTTTTATCCTCCACCCTTTCAAACACATCTGTCTGGCTGCATGACATGTGTCCATTACGTCACAGGATGCAGCATGAGTCTCTACTGGCAGTTGCAAGGTCGTGAGATCGACTCTGACTTGAGCAAATGTTTTCAGTTAATGCACCTCAGCGTTGCCAGTCATACTTCCCTTGGTTCTTCTGGCATTTGGTGTCTGCGAAATGTTTGCGTTTGAAAAGTATCTTTCCCATGCCGGGAATCGAACCCGGGCCTCCTGGGTGAAAGCCAGGTATCCTAGCCACTAGACCACATGGGACATAAATAGGCAATAGAGCTTTAACTAAAACTTTATGCTTATGGAATTGGCGTGAAAATTGGCAGTTTCGTTTCAACTACACCAGAAGACATAAGTGTTCATATATTATTGGGGTTCACTCAAACGGTGAAACATATCATTTACAAGCAGACAAAGGTAAATGCTACATTTAGAACGTCCGAATATGTTCGCAAAAGTAAAATTTGCAACGTAAATCGTACCTTCGATAGCTCAGTTGGTAGAGCGGTGGACTGTAGGAGGCATTTGAAACAGTCATCCATAGGTCGCTGGTTCGAATCCGGCTCGAAGGATTCCGGTTTTATTGGAAACTCATTAACAGTAGGGAGCTCTACATGATATTCAAAGTTTATGTACACTGTTGTTTTTATATATGAATACTTCCATCACTTTTATCAGTGCTCACTTCCATCACTTTTTTCAGTGCTCGTTACGAGCTTTCATTGTTTGGTATATCCATTCAGAGTTTCCAATATAGACATCGTCCCTCTCTTCATTTTTTCCTCTCTGTTGCTGCTCTGTCTTTTATCTACATTAAACACGTACGCTCAGAGAGGCAAATATTATTTTAAGTGCTTCTGATTATTATGCTCACAAAAGAGGAACTGTGTACATGTGGCCCCGCCCCACCGGACTGGGCCCGATGCACTAGTCTGACTGCTGCTTCCCTCAATTTATTTGAGGAGACTGGCCACTTGAGCATTCACCGTTACGATACCTCTTTCAGTGTGAATCCTGAAGCACAATTGTAACGATGGGTATTTGCCAGTTGTGAGACACTTACGAACGGTAAATATGAGGTTCGTCCGACAAATGGGATATGTTACATCTTATGGAGTTTTATAACTAACTGGCTTTCGTGACGACCAGTTCAGAGATCTGCATTGCTCGTGCGCTCTGTTCCACCACCACATATGAGTACCAGTCTTCAGTCTGAGCTGTGCAGGTTTACTTGGATTACGTGATTGTGAGATCCCCGTCCACAAGAAAAGTTTCATGAGTAATAAACTGATGCCTTGGAAAAAGTTATACTTGTTGACACACTGGAGTTGCGTACTACCAACACCGAATACCTTGGAACTGCCAGTAAACAAACCAACTTAACCCTGATCACCGACCTGAAACATTTGAAACTGCTGTTCGACTCGTTCGTCACTCCCGTGAATACGGATCATTTTACGGGATGACGGACTTGATGAATATTCCAACCACGAGTTTTCTCCATGATAAACAGTCAACTTTATCAACACAATATTTATGAAAACCAGTTGTCTTTTATAGCTTATACCCAACTTTTAAGAAAATAACAGCGTCTCTAGTTTACTGTAGTTGGCTTACGAGGCGTAACTACAAGTCCGGGAACATACTGTAGCTTGTTTTATTCTTTTCTTATCAAGTATGACACCTTAGTGTGGCTATCACACTATCTCATGTCACGCATCTGTAGGTGTGACTGAAATTTTTGCGTTTAAAAAAAAAAAAGGACCTTCCATGCCGGGAATCGAACCCGGGCCTCCTGGGTGAAAGCCAGGTATCCTAGCCACTAGACCACATGGGATAGGAACTTTTGAAGAGTAATCATCCAGACAACAGGTGCGAAAATTGGCAGTTTCAGTTACTTTAGAAGATACGGTATTTGTGATTACGTATATCTTGTGCGTCTTGAAATGGGATGTGTCATTTAGATTCATGCACACAAAAGTGAACGTTATCATAATAATGAATAAATTTCTTTGCAAAAGTATGATTAGTGTGTAGTGTTCCTTCGATAGCTCAGTTGGTAGAGCGGTGGACTGTAGTTGGACCTTGAAACAGACATCCATAGGTCGCTGGTTCGAATCCGGCTCGAAGGATTCATCTTTTGGGTGGAACTCACCGTCAGTCAGGCACTGAATGTATATAATTTTAAACGTTACGTACACTTTCCTGTGTCAGTGTCTGAATATTCGTTCTTTAACAAACAGCGGTACAAACCATGACGCATTTACCAGGAGTCGAAGCCTTTCAGGATCGAATCCTGGATGCGGCAGTCAGTCCACGGTCCACCCAGGTCTTCATCCTCCTCCCCTAGTGGCTGAGATGGCCTTGATTAGGGCATTCGGTTGCTCGCACCATCTCGGCTAAATAAAAAGGGAAAAAAAAATACTGCTACTGATTTTGCTTCCGTGTTGAGCACTTCGCTCGAATAATGGCAAACATTTGGAATAGTCTTTGAAAATCGTCATTTTTCCATAATTTCCTTTTCTACTTGTCCAGAGCATCTTCACGAAAAATATCCTCATACTCTTCCTCGTGACACTTATTACCATCATACCAGTTTCCTAAATTTTATCAATCGGAGGCAAGAGAGAGACAACATCTCTTTTTCACTCTATCTTAATACAGACCGACATGGCACGGGCATGAACAGACTCAAACAACGGCCTTCTCGGGTAAACGTAAACGAGTAAATGAAAAAAAAAAGGCAGAAAATAATTAGGGGCTCCGCCGCAGGTGTTTGTACACCTGACTCTTAAAAAAATATAAAGGTTATTGGTTGAATGGAAGACGAAAGGAGCACCAAAACTCGACAGCTTAGCCGACTGGGGGGATGAAGATATCATAACGGTTAATCCTAGAGTGGCCGGTCTCCACGAAGAAACACTGGGAAGCAACAGCCACACTTGAAAGAGATTTCTCTCCGTCTGGTCTTCCTCCCTTTACACAACACAAAAAAAAAGGCAGAAAATAATTAGGGGCTCCGCCGCAGGTGTTTGTACACCTGACTCTTAAAAAAAATATAAAGGTTATTGGTTGAATGGAAGACGAAAGGAGCACCAAAACTCGACAGCTTAGCCGACTGGGGGGATGAAGATATCATAACGGTTAATCCTCGAGTGGCCGGTCTCCACAAAGAAACACTGGGAAGCAACAGCCACACTTGAAAGAGATTTCTCTCCGTCTGGTCTTCCTCCCTTTACACAACACAAAAAGGAAGACTATAAAAAAAAAGTGCAGACAAAGATCACCCTCGTTTCTCCACACACCAGCTACCAGAAGACACCCAGCACATTGCTCCTCCCAACTGGACCTCATCCAATGGTTCAGGATGAGGATCCTGCACCATCCTCAGCACCGTCACCTCACGACACCGCAGATCCCTCACTCCGGGGTTCTGGTTCGACACCACATCCTCAATGGCTCCGTCATCCTACCTCATACAGATCGCTTCAATAACACACTCATCTCATCCACTGTGAGTATCGTGAATAATCAGGAGACTGCCACCTTAAGTATTCATGTAAACACTACCTATCTAACTTTCTTCTTTCTTCGTTAAAGCCCATGTCTACACTGGGGGTACTTTGCACATTTTCAGTCATGAGCTGCATTCAAAAAAAATAACTTTTCTTACCGTTCCCGCCTCCTTAATTACTACGTGGTAAACAAAGCAACCACTAGTGAGTTTCTTAATGCGTACAAGTACGTACGAATGTATCATGTTAAGACCGGCAGGAGACTGCCACCTTAAGTATTCATGTAAACACTACCTATCTAACTTTCTTCTTTCTTCGTTAAAGCCCATGTCTACACTGGGGGTACTTTGCACATTTTCAGTCATGAGCTGCATTCAAAAAAAATAACTTTTCTTACCGTTCCCGCCTCCTTAATTACTACGAGGTAAACAAAGCAACCACTAGTGAGTTTCTCAATGCGTACAAGTACGTACGAATGTATCATGTTAAGACCGGCTGCATTACATGTGAAAACTTTCCCGTGCCGGGAATCGAACCCGGGCCTCGCGGGTGAGAGCCGCGTATCCTAGCCACTAGACCACACGGGATTTCCCCTAAAAGCTGGGCACCCCAGTCGAAGATACCCCACTCTTCTCTGATATAATTTCCTTGATTTTTCACGCTAAGGAGCCCAGCAACACCTCACCTACCTCGATCTGTTCAACTGTGTCCTGTCCCCCATCATTTCTCGAGTCGTAATTACACTTTCATTACCAATTTCGGCCCCTATTTCCAACAGGGTAAAGTTTCACTAGAGCTCCAACAGGTATGTGTACATCCAAACGCTGCCTCACTCCAGAGGCCAGAGTTCGATCCTACCACGTGAGAGTTCTTTTCAAACGCAAATATCACAGCTACACTCACTGCCGCATGACGTGCGAGACTGCCTCACGGCTCAGGATGTCTTCACTGATGATGATAATATCAAAGTGAAAAAGAATGTCCTAGACAGATTCGATCTCAGGACCTTATAAGCACGAGGTTCAATCGCTGGCTGGTGTGGGCCACGTGGACGCAAGCCCAGTCGTACAGCCGGACATATGTTTTCGGTTAGAAACAAAATAACATCAACACCTCGTGATCTATCATGAAGTATCTGACTTTACACATATGGTTGATCAAGTTTATAATAAGATCAGCAATTTTTTTAATGTGCAACATTCATGACGGTAATTATCAAGGTTTGCAATCCAGCAAATCATTCCTAATGATGACCTCAAAACACGACATGCCTCAAAGCGAACGAAGAACATATTCATCGACAAAAGAACAATGAAACTGGTTTTTTTTTTTTTTAAGAAATGTTTATCGTTGTTTTCTTAACCCATGTTAATGTTTCACTAAATGTCGGGTCTCGATGACGGCTTTCGTCCTTGACTAGAGCCAATGTCATGATGAATGACTTAACCAGTAAATTGATAATTCCTACACTGATGTTTAACAAGAACTTGCGACACGTTAATAACACATAGAATACCAACAATAACACTGTAATGAATAACACACGCTTGAAAACGAATATGGAAAAGCTGAAGGATAAAAAACATATATATATATATTTGAGGTATGGGTAAAGTTCAACAGCATCGGGACGCCACGTCGACTGACTAGCAACGAATCCCAAGTCGAAAACAAGGTCTCCTTCGAGCCGGATTCGAACCAGCGACCTATGGATGTCTGTCTAGTGTTCCGCCTACAGTCCACCGCTCTACCAACTGAGCTATCGAAGGCACATTCCCTCCAGAATCTCCACTTTTTGAAACACGTCCAAACATGATTAAATCTATTTTTGTCTGCAAAGGTGAAATGACTGCGTCAAAAGCTTTATGATCCACAAACGAACAATGTAAATATAATGATCAAACTTTTCCTCTGAATCGCCACGAATTTCCCGGCCAAGAGCTTCCAACACGCATTACTAAGGAAAATGCATCATAACATTAAATCATTTATAAGTGTACATCACAACCTTTCTACATCAAAGTAATCTGCAAGACCACTCGCTTCCAGCTGCTCTAGAGCCGTTATGTGTACACGAGTTATATTCAAAGTGATATTGCCGATTTTCACACCAATTATCGATACGGGAAAACGTTATCAATAGACCTTTTTATCTTCATATCCCATGTGGTCTAGTGGCTAGGATACCTGGCTTTCACCCAGGAGGCCCGGGTTCGATTCCCGGCATGGGAAGGCTCTTTTTCCGGTATATCAATTTAAAGGACCCTACCACCACGGAAAAAATGGCAACATTTGATATCTTGCCTTACGATGATGAATCGATTGCTTCGAACTGACGAATCTGAAGCTGAACCACTTAGATGCCTTCATTAACAATCATAAATACTAACTTTATTTTGCCAATATTGATAAAATCAAATCTAATCTCACTTTTCTCTTAAAGAAGCAGAAAGTGAGTCATTAATATATAACTTTCTGAAAGCCAAGAGCAGATGACCATCTCTCCTTATACGTGCAAAAATTTCACTTAAGACGACTTATCTTACACTTAGAAAGTAGCTACGTCTACTTCATGCGGTGAGGTAACTTTTTCTCTGGAATAAATGCTGTCAGCCGAGTAATTCTTTTCACGTTTGCCTATATTTGGGAAACTTTTTAATGACCCTGAAGGAATCTATGCAAGCTCTTAAAACAGCGTTTCAATAACATAAAATACGCAAAAGTGTAGAGAAACAAGGGCATCACTACAACCAATTCAAAGGCTTGAACACGCTGAAAGGATTTCGCTCTAAGTACAATCAAACGCCAGAGTTTGCTACAGTAAGATTTAGTTTCCAACGAATCCCTTTTGACATTTTTCTTACCGCACGTTCAGGCGGGCCCTCTGGTTATCATGTCTCACCATACCTTCGTTTCCTTCAGCGTGGCCAGCTCCCAGTGTTCGAACCCTCGTGTCTGTATAATTAATTCCACTCAATTCCAGTACACTTTTCGAAGCGTTCCATTGAACGCTCTCTTGCAGTTCGATGAGTTTCAAGTTCTTAAGACGCTGATTCATATTCTGACTCGAATCGAACCCGAGTCGTAAATATCCTCAACATTTTAACCATATACTTTGAGGTAATCATGGCATTCATCAATATGTTGTTCACATTTCTTACGAATGTCCTAATACGATTTTCAGATGCATTCATCACGATGTCAACACCTTGATCTCTTCCCACATAGGGTGTTAGATCTTCATTTATCCAGTATAATGGTTAGAGTCTAGTCAGTTCCCAGCCTTTCCCATCTTTCTGTTAGTTAACTTGACATATATACAGGATAGAATTTCACGGACCATTTTCTGACCACTGCTGCATGTATCACGTCATATTGCAAAAGGATGCACCACCATCTATTGCTCTGTGCTTCAATAACGAATTCAACATCACCAGAAAAATAATATTCAGGTATTTGAAAACATATCAAATACATATTTTCTAACTGTCAAATTATCTACACAGACCGAAAACGGCAGTTGCCACCATCAGTCAGTCCAGAAGAATCTTACTTTTCCCTTCGTCCAGCTTGCAAAACCGCTTCTGAAATGTATTCTCTGCTCTCTTCAAACTAAGAAGCTTCCAGTCAACTGTAGACGTCCCAATCGTCATACCAGCCAGTTATTCTGACATCTATAATCAGCGAAGGACAGTTTCAAAAACCTTTTGGCTATCTCAAGACACACAGTCCAGTGAAACACTCTCTCTCTCTCTCTCTCTCTCTCTCTCTCTCTCTCTCTCTCTCTCTTACATAAAAGTTGCTTCATCTTCCAGACATACTGGAGATCTTTGCGCATGATCTCCCGAATCCATGTTGCCTCCCTCCTCTACGTCCTTCCACAGAAGATCTGTTTCCTGGTAATCTTCTCCTTTAGCTAGCTAGCCATGCTTCTGAAAGCGATTTGCGAGATTCATAAATATTTTCAACCTTCACACAGACGGGCACTTCATTTGTTCTTCCCTCATTCTCTTGTCAAAGGGTACATGAGAATGACAGGTAAACAGAACACTTGATGGTCTATGACGATGTTATCTGCTAGAAGACATTAATAGTTCCACTGTATCACCTAGATCAGCGCTTCTTTGTCGGATTTACCCCACGACCTCCTCGTCCACGCTTTCGAAAAATCAATCGACGCTTAGCCGCCGTATTACCTGGCAGCGCAGTAAGTCATATATACAAGAGCGTGTTGAAAAGTTGTCACTATTCCCACCTTCATCCTTAAGCTGACGTTCTTCCTCCTGTCAGGCCACTGAAGGTGCAAGAAATATCATGCTTCCATCTTTAACTACATTGCTACCACGTAAAAAGTAAAAGCTTTCCCATGCCGGGAATCGAACCCGGGCCTCCTGGGTGAAAGCCAGGTATCCTAGCCACTAGACCACATGGGATCTATAAATGGCTCCTATTTCGCCTATAAAATTCGGTTTCAATCACCAAATAAAACTTGGATAAAATCCTAACTGTATTGAGATACATGAAACCGAAAGTTACATCTGATAACAACATAATACTAAGTATCATTTTGTCGTACAAATACTGCTTAAGTCGTTAAATAAAAAGATCAAACTGAATTTCTTACGATCATGGTGATTCTAATATATTTACGTTCTTCATTACCCTATTCTCCCGGAAGCCTCAATAGATTCAGTGTACTGATAGCCTGGTCAGCCTAGCGGCTTCTAGCAATGGGAGCTCTAGCTCAACTCTCCTGCGTTAAACACGGCTTTGAAATTCACTCTTAGATTCCCATTAAACTCTACGGTACTGAGAAATACTGGCGTGTCATCTAAATGCTTCTCATACACGCAAATAAGAAACATGAGAAACAGTAGCTGAACACTTAAAAGCAACTAACGTTCAATGTAACAGGATTTATATATAAGATCATGAAAGATATTGCCAAAAATAATCAAACAGAAAAATCATTCACTTAGTTATATACAGCCAGCATCGAAGTCATTCATTTTATAGCATGTTTGTTTGTTTGTTTTTTATTTTTTAGCCCTTATTTTCTTATGAGTCTGTAGGGAGTCTGTATGGAAGGTTCCCTTGGAGTTGCTGGCGTTTTGCTCTTCCTTCATGACATCTACTTCAAGAACAAATCGGGCTGACAGGTTGGCAAATCTTATGCAAAAGGAATGGTCACCAAAGTATGGGTGTGGGGAATGAGGTTGGTGGAAAACTCCTGTTATTCCGCTGACGCTCTTGTCTCTGATTGGTTGTTGAAGAGATGTAGCGTACGATCTTGTCCAGTATTCTGTAAGCTAATCGTACGTAGTCTGTCGAGAATATAGAGGGCTTCTGTGATGTGAAGGTTCGTGTTTGGACAAATATGGAGAGCTTCTGTGATGTGAAGGTTCGTGTTTGGACAAATATGGAGAGCTTCTGTGATGTGAAGGCTCGTGTTTGGACAAATATGGTGAGCTTCTGTGATGTGAAGGATCGGCTGACGGGGAAACTCCGCCTGCCCGTTGACGGCCTTGGTTGATTGTTGGAAGAAAACGTAACGCACGATCTTTTCCGTGTCTGCTGATCGTCAGTAGTTTGTCCGGAATAAAGACAACTGTGGCATGAAGGAGCTTGGTGTCACTCACGTGCTTTACTGTTTCTGTTTAATCTATCATCAGAAATCTTGTAACTTCGTTTACATGTTGGTTTTCCAAGTGTAACCACGGTGCAACTTCTTGAGGTATAGTGATACGTTCCATTAGCGTGTGGTGGTGGTGGTCGTTCCAAATGAATCTTCCTTTATCATCCTCGGTTCTTAAATATTTTCCCGTGCCGGGAATCGAACCCGGGCCTCGCGGGTGAGAGCCGCGTATCCTAGCCACTAGACCACACGGGATCTTGTAAAATAACTGACATTTGTTTTTTCTATATTGCATTTTTCACACAAATGAGAATATCTTAAGTTTCAGCCCATCAAATATAAATGTCTTACATAGCCGGGAATCGAACCCAGCGGATGACTGCCGCGTATCCTAACCACAACACCACATGGAATCAATTGATGTATTCAATATTCGTGGTATCTCGATTGTACTTATTCACTCGTATATGATAAGAGCTCAATTACAGACGGACAAATTAAAAAAAAAAAAAATTCCCGTGCCGGAAATCGAGCCCAGGCCTCGCGGGTGAGAGCCTCGTATCCTGCCCACTAGAACACACCGAATCTGTCATAAATTCAGACTGACGAATGTATGAACACCTTCCCGTAGTAGGATTCGAACCCTGGCCTCGAGGGTGAGAACCGGATACCCTAACCAACAGAGCACACGGGATCTATCGAGATATTTGATATCCGTTGGTTCTATTTTGTACTTTTTTTTCTAAAGTAAAAATTAGAATTCCGCTTCACACTGACTGATGTCTAAAAACCTTCCCGTGCCGGGAATCGAACCCAGGCTTCGTAATAGGCAAGAGCTGCGTGTAATAGTTACCAGACAACAAGCAATTCTTAAAAAAAAAAAAAAAGTATAATCTATATTGCATTTGTTCACACGTAAATGATAAAGAGCTCAGCTTCAGGGTAACGAATGCAAACATATTTCTCCAATCCGGGAATCGAACCAGGGCCTCGGGGGTGAGAGCCGCGTATCCTAGCCACTAAACAACACAGGATCTTACAAATGAGTCAACATTTGTGTTATTTATACTACATTCTTCACATAAATGAGAATATCTGAGTTTTAGGCAATCGAATATAAATAACTCTTCCCGTGCAGGGAATCGAACCAAGACCCCGCTGACGACAGCCGCGTATTCTAGCCACTAAACACCATGGAATCATTCGTCATATCTGATATTAGTGGTACACATATCGCACTTTCAGACACGTATATGATAAGAGCTCAGTTACAGACGGACAAATTTATAAACATCTTCCCGTGCCGGGAATCGAACCCGGGCCTCGCGGGTGAGAGCCGCGTATCCTAGCCACTAGACCACACGGGATCTACGCTTGCAATGTTTTTCCAAAAGAACGACCATTTTCAATTTACTGGAATTTGTTCCCAATAGAACGACCATTATCATTTTAGTACTGGAATCTTTTCCCAATAGAACGACCATTATCATTTTAGTACTGAAATTTATTCCTAATAGAACCACCATTATCATTTTAGTACTGGAATCTTTTCCCAATAGAACGACCATTATCATTTTAGTATTGGAATCTATTCCCAACAGAACGACCATTATCACTTTAGAACTGGAATTTCTTCCCAATATAACGACCATTATCATTTTAATACTGGAATTTATTCCTAATAGAACAACCATTATCATTTTAATACTGGAATTTATTCCTAATAGAACAACCATTATCATTTTAGTACTAGAATCTTTTCCCAATGGAACGACCATTATCATTTTAGTACAACTGTTTAAATCATATGTCTACTTGGAAATATTAGAATCTCATTCATACAAAACGTCTGCCTGAAAATATCAAAATCGCAATAGAGTACATGGATGAAGAGATATTCAAGAAACCCTTCTATGCTAATACTTCAAATATTTTTCTCAGGTCAGGTAACCGGACTCATAGAAGTACAAAGAATTAATAGAGAAGGTTCAGAGGAAGACAACAAAGATGGTGCCAGATTTAAAACCACTAAGGAACTGAGAGGTTTGAGGCCATCAATTTTTTCATCAAGAGAGAAGAGTAAGGGGTGACTTGATCACAGCCTTTAAGGTTTTTCGACCAGTTTGATGTCAACAGTGAACAACTCTAGATAGAACAACCAGAACCTATATGAAATAAAGCAAGAGGATTGTTGGAGAAGATGTATGAGTACTTTTATTCTATAACTTTTATAAGAGTTTTGTGGATGAAAGTAATAAGCGATGAAACTAAGAATGCAGACAGTTTACAATAGTTTAAAATGCTGTGTGACTAACTTCAAGAGATGGGTCCCTACAACTGCCCGGCTCCCTTCAAATAGCATGCTTAAATAAATATATATACACATGAGGCAGCGATTGAGTCAGTTCGGGGTTCGATCCTTGAACAAGGATAACAGATGCCTCGATGGCGCAGTAGGCAGCGCGTGAGTCTCATAATCTCAAGGTCGTGAGTTCGATCCTCACTCGGGGCATGTGTTTTCTCATGAGACGGGGTGTAAAGCTCCCTCCCCGTATTGTACAAATAGGCATTAACACACTAAACCCTTCCCTATTAGGCAGTGATAAAAACGGCATAACGCAACACATCCTCCAGTTCATGAATGGGTGTTCGATCCTCCTTTGATGTATTCGATCCTCCTTCAGGACAATATTCTATTTTTGTTTCTGAAATTCCTCTTTGATTCTCAATGGTTTTATAAAAGACGATCAGAATACCAACAAAATGACTAGACCTTCACTAATCACATTACTTATCAGCTTGCCAGGGATCGAACCATCGCACTACACAAGACAATCCTACAGTCTTTAGATCAACCACGAAACATACTTTACGTGAGAAATGGGGGAAAATCTTACGTTGGAATAATTCAGAGAAATCATCTGCATTAAAACTAACATTTTTCTTAGATAATCTCTACACAACAAGACGGAAAAGGCAAAGAATATAGGTCGACAAGAAGTTGTAAGCACAAAAACAACAGACCTGTACACAATCAAACCAATTCTACGAAATAAAAATTTGAAGCATAAACCAGAGAAACTGTGCATATGTTCATACTTTACGAAGCATGTTCCATATACGAGCAACAAGTAACTAAAAACTAAAACATGCATAACTCTTAAGTTAGCTTCGAACCACCTATCTAACCACACGTTTCAGTCCCTACTACTAACGGAACGACAAAAAAAAAAAAAAATGGTTTAAAATCTGCTCCTCCAGACGCATCTACGTTACAATTGTTCACGTTTTTGTCTGAACGCATAAATAAGGCGAATGTTGCTTCCATAAGCAACTATGAGACATGAAATCAGTTCGGAATATAGAAATGCGATAGTATGTATTCTGAAGGTCTGGCTTTGCCGCCCAGGCACTATACGCTTCAAGAAAACAAATACACAATCAGCTTAGTATATGTAATTTCAACAATAGCTCGGAGATAATATGAAGAAGGGTAAAAGACTTACCTTCCTCAATAAATGTATTGTTAACCAACTTACCTAATGATCTAACCACCCCCCCCCCCCCACACACACACACACACGCTACATTTTCTATCTTAGGTTAGGATTGTATCCTAAGCTCAGATAAAAGTTGGGTAGGAAAGGGAGGCCAGTGTTGTAAAGTTGTCATATCTGCAAATTACCATGCAACCGGAACCTCACCAAATCAACCAACAAGAAATTTTGTGACCTCCATATGGCAATATATTCCCATGTGGTCTAGTGGCTAGGATACCTGGCTTTCACCCAGGAGGCCAGGGTTCGATTCCCGGCATCATAAGTTTCAATTTTAAGTCAAATAATCTGTAAAGTTCCTGTACCAACAACAACTACTACTACTCCTACTGTCGGAATACGAAAATATCTCTGCTCACTAATAAACATTTCGTGAGAAGGAATCGAACCCATGATGTTAATGAGCGCCACACAACGTTGTCAAGGCCACTCATTGCCAATTTAACCATATTTTGATCAGACAGGTTACATAGATATCTTCCGATAAATTAGCGAAAACTGATAAGCTAAAGTTACAATTAAACCCAATGTATCGGTGGATACACTTGTCAATGATTTACACTCTCACCCTGGACTCGATACGAGATACATACATGGCTGCACTGCACTTTCATGTACTATCTTTGTCTACAAACATCATTTCGTAGCGAAGGCCTGAATTAACTCTCTATACCAGCTTATTCTAACTGCTTCTGGCAAACAATTTGTTATCAATAATTTTCTATAAAACCCAAACAGAATGACTAACACGTCTCTAAGTCACAGAAGAGCTTCGAGTTACAAATGGGTTTAGTTGTCAACTGACTTCGAACCCCCAGTCACACAGGCAGTCGCGAGTACACACACCGCATCTGTCGTTGACGATGGGCAGTTCTTCTTAAGGCGCAGGAATAGAACAGCCTCCCGAGGCCAAAACATGATACTGTGAAAGAAACTTGTTAGAAAAGAGGTAAAGTATCTCCGTAGTAAAAAATCGTGGATGAATGAAGAAAACGGAGTTATGAGCTAGTGAATGTGGATAACATACAAACGTTTACAATTTGCGCAATGGTTAAAAAAAAAAAAATCAAACGATGGGGTTCCAAAAGTGTAGACTCCCTGTATTTCATCATCATTATATAACCCTAGGACCCCTCTCCAGGAGCCTCTGCAACTTCAAGAAAGCGCTACGGTCAACAGCAGGGAAAGGTTGAGCTCTTAGGAATGAGGAGTAAGACCTTTGAGGAGCCTGTGCTCAGGCACAAACATATAACCGCTCCAGATCGTTCCTCTGCTTCTATGAACATACCCTCCCGTCCCAGCAATTGATGTTACATTAGCAGCCCCTCCTCGCACACACACAATTCTTTAAGGCATATTTCTTTAAATTCAAAACTTTTATCGGCCAAACCCCGAAGTCAGACACACACAAGGCAGAACTAAACAAAGCCGGTTTCGAAGTAAGGGCGACAAGATAAGGTCAGCCTGCTAAGCTACTAACTGTCCAGTTATGTATTGATACGTCCACACTATTGAGGCTGAGCCATCAGTGCCTCTCAACAAAAAAGAGCTACTCACCATGTTGTGTTGTTCCTTCGTCGTGGTCAGCGTACAACAATGACGGCGTCTTGCCCACGGGGAGGAGGAGGTGCAACTTGCCAGACTGGATTCTTCACATGAAATACAAAAGTAAACATATTAGAAAACGAAACATTACGTATAATGTCATACAAATACTACTAAATATTAGAAAAAAAATGAAAAAAAAATGAAAACGACCTACGTCTGGAACTAGGTAATGATCGTTCCATTTTCAAAAGGTATTTCCTTCGAGCCGGATTCGAACCAGCGACCTATGGATGTCTGTTATCTAACCTGCCTACAGTCCACCGCTCTACCAACTGAGCTATCGAAGGACCGCACCTAGTTATCAACAACATTTTACTGATAAGACCAGTCACAATGATATTGGTGATATTCGTGTATACTGCATCAATTCATTTAAGAAATACCTAGCTACTTATACTCATCGAATAGGGACAACCTGAGGCCACTTACCAGGTATACGCATGGAGCATGGCAGGTAAGGAACAAGGTCAGGATAGATCACAGACTAAGTGTAGACAGACGGGCTTTCCATTCCCACTGGTGCACACACACACACACACACACACACACACACACACACACACACACACACACACCAGATATAATCATACCAGTAATAATAAACCTTTGTGCACGGGACCTATACACAGCTTTGATTCCCTTGGCCCTCATAAAATGCAACACAAAAGTAGCTTACTGCACACAAATACAAGTAAAAACATTTGAAAAAAAAAAAGAATGAACTGATATGCCATCAAGGACCATAATGCTACTAAACACACGGACTGAAAATGGCAGATTTGAAATCAACAACAGACTTGTTCCTTGATCACAGAATAACAAACTTGGAGAAAATAAGACAAAAATAGCAACAGTATCAGAATAAAACTCCTTGATACTAACGAAGTGGAAAATATGAATCAAAAATTACTTCCTGAGAGTAAAAAAAAAAGCACGATGAAAGAGCCAGTATCAACTTAAACCTGGATGATTAGGAAAATAGAAAAAAAAAGCAAAATAATGTCATAAAAAAGAATATCTAAGGAATCAAAGTTATTGAAAACCCAAACTACCTAGTAAAATACGAAATTACATAGTCGTAAGACGGTACAATACGAAAATGGAAATTCCATAAATGTAATAAACAAGAAAATCCTTCAGATATGTAAAAAAAAAAAAAAAAAAAAAACGGAATTTAACAGATAAAACATGACCATTGATAAAAAAAAAAAAATTGTGGTTATACAACTGATTTTTCTTAATAGATTATTTCTGAAAAATCGCTAGCAGCTGAAGGGAAAATATATAGAATGATAAATTTTATATCCTTTCTCCACAAGATTTACAGATTTCATGTACAACTGTGCTTCATAAGACAATTTCTATATAAAACTTCGAACAAAAATTCTTAAAAACACACAGAGACCTGAACAATGTTCCTAATATAGAATATAAAAATCATATCTGTACACACCGAAGACACCCATTACTCAATCCACAGCACAATGGCACCTGTACCATATTTACTTCTGACGTATAACTGCCGCTATAGCACCCGACAACCAATCTTTATTCGAAATTTGCATATATATCATTAAGGGATATATGTACTCATTTCAGTTGCGTTTTCATATCGATATAATGAGTTTTCTGCTACGAAACAATGACTTCATGAAAGTTCCATGTTCCATGACATGATAGCCATGAACTATCTGATAATAGTCATTGTTACAATATTTTCACATACGATAGCTCTACGGTGTTCGGATTAGAATGTTTTCCGACAGTTTCGAATGCTAAAATTCTAATACCTATTTTTGTTACACTTTTACAACAAGACGTTTTATTACAGATTTTCACTGCATGATTACGATGGTTCTTAGGCTCGAGTAACGGATTATCCGCGCATTACCTAATAAACTTATGTAACGATGAATTCGTCGGAGGGTAGTTTGCCTGTTTGAGGGGCACTTGCTCGACGTAAGGGCGGCAAGAAGACCACGACGTGCCTGAGTTAAACACTACCATTCTCTCATAATGTAAGTACCTTCCTCTCTTGATTAGTAATGATCCGTTGCAGACACGATGGCTCATCATTACCTTTTGTATTCACTGAAACTCATGAGTATATATCTGTCAACAGTTAGAATAGTTTCATGGACGTATTCCTGTGGTTCTACGAATCACTTGGCATAATACACAGTATGATATTTTACACCACTGATGTAATATTCTGCAGTGGTTGCAATTGGGTAAAGCCTCAAAGTAACATGAGGTGAGGACTGACTAGATCTGGCGACCCTGCCAGGATGTGTGTATGTCTGGCCATCTCTCATCGCTCGAGGTTGGCCGGCGTCTCGGTGTACGGCATGTGTAATGGCGGCCAGAGAGCTTCAGTGAATTTCGTTAATATTTAGTTATTTCTTTGCAATCGTGTTGCCGTTGTTTCTACTGGAAGATAGAATGCCTTATTTGCTGGTATAGAGTGACATCACTTACAAGATGTAATAATGTACATTTATGATGTAAGTGTAGTTGGACTTATGGTAACTAGATGAGATAACCTTGAAACTCTGTGTCTGTGAGGATTTTTTAACGCCCGTTTGGCTAACCTGTCATATGGAGAGTACTGGCAATTATTTATGTTTTGGACAATACCAAAGGAAGATCCACAAACACTTTACCTTCGCACATTCTTGTCTACAGCCTATGCTACGCATCCACATAACATTGCTGGGACAACAATACCTTCAAACACTCATTTTTTGATATCCGAGGTAACAACCTCTCCACACAATCTTCAGAGCACTGAAAATCTTGATGATGTGGGAATAGGAATGTGAAGCCGAGACGGGACATCGGCCGTTTTTTGAAGTAGAAAAGAAAGGAAAAAAAGATTATGGTAATGCTGGTCTCTGGGGCTAAAGCAAGGATTGTGACGTGACAGTTGGCGAGATGCTTCGGTCGGCCAGTTTGGTAAGGTTAGTTAAGCTATATGGACATTTCCTACTGATCTGATAGAGACATGTTTCCCGGGAGAAGCGTTGGTGACTGAGAATTCATGAGTAACATTTTTATCAATATAAGGCAATAAAGGATCTCAAACCAAAGTGGTCCCACATATAAACAGGTAATGAAACCAGGGAACGGGAATGGAAAGCGCAATTTAAATTTTCTAAGGACGTCAGTCAAACATGGGGCCTGCGTTTATTGCTCTCGTAAAGGGTAAAGCCAATGGTATTGTTAAACAAGGTTAATGGTATATTAGCTAAGAAAAATGACAGGGAGTCCAACCCTCCATGGTCTTTTGTAGCTTCAGTATCATTTAAGCAGTTTTCTGGGTGTCACGTACATAAAAAACTGAATGTTGTTACTGTACTTGTGTGGACTCCTTCCCTTTACAGACGTGATGAATCTTGAGCAAGTATTGCAAGGCTCAAGGTGGATCAGTCATAGATTTACGAAATGGGTATCTCCAAGTTGCAGAGGCAGGAGGGTACGTGTATCCCTGGTTTATATGAATATACTATTCAGCCATTGGCTTGGCAGGGGCTCCGACTGGTTTTATGAGACTCGTGTGAACGCTTCACGAAGAAGACAGGTCAGAATACAAAGAGCGTTCGGAAATTTGGATGATTCGAGTTTTCTGTGAGATAGAAAATTATTCTCGAGAAAGTGTTTCACAAACAGAAGCTGCATCCTGGTTAAACAAAGGTATTTAGCGAGGTGATCCACTCAAGTTCTAGTGTCAGACGAGGACACATGTCCTAAAATAGGTAACGCTGCCAAAATAGGGACTAAGTTTGAGCACCCCCAGCTCAACGAGTCCCGTTATCCTTGCGTATCTCCCATCTATTGCTCGCGCCTCAAATTCCCACCCACAAACATCTCGTTACCCAAGATTATTAGGTTATGCACCAAAAATATGATACACTCACACTTTCCAAGCCCCATGTCTTCATTTGGAAATCCATTAATCGCCTAATAAACTTTAATTTTTTCTTAGAAATTAGAATTCAATTATGACAGTTCTTGGATATCCATTAATCGCCTAATAAATATTTTTTTCTTAGAAATTAGAATCTAATTATAATGACAATTCTAAGTGATTAGCGCATATCCACACGACAACGTCTGGCATGAAAAGGAAACTATGGTAACAATTGATGGTGCATAACCCAATAAAGTTGTTCGTAACAAGCAGTTTGATGGTGATAACTGGAAGGTCGGCCATTTGATAGAACAACGACGAGAGAGAGATTCGCCCAGGGTAAAAGATTTCGACCAAATCCATTATTTGATATGCATTTACCCAACTGGAATAGTGTTGATCTGATAAAGACAGGTTTATATGATATGATTACCGTTCCTGTTCCACCAAAATTCATCATTGCATATGCAATTGTTATTAAGGAGTTTCAATGACTTACATTCCATGACCGAAAAACAATAAAAAAAAAGGTTCTTTCAAAAGCTGGGGCTGTAACAAATAGGATACCAGAGACTGAAAGAAAACCCAGTTCGATCAATCAGTGAACCGTTCGAGCAACAAATGGTGAGAGGATTGACTGATAAGTCAGGTTTTTGACATCATACGAAAACTCTTGCCCCGAGTGAGGATCGAACTCACGACCTTGAGATTATGAGACTCACGCGCTGCCTACTGCGCCATCGAGGCTATGTTAACAATGGTTTTTAAAATGTTTTTCGGCGAATTAGGTCAGATCTCTCTCTCTCTCTCTCTCTCTCTCTCTCTCTCTCTCTCTCTCTCTCTCTCTCTCTCTCTCTCTCTCTCTAATTTCGCCAATTTTAGTGGACTATAATACCATTAATAACCACTACGTTCTTCAATTTTTGTAAACAACGAAAAAGTGCGTTATTATTGCCATGAACTCCATATTCAATTCGCTCTCATCATCTGAAAAGTTCTTTTTGCTTCATCTATTCCGGTCCGTGACCAACGTACATACACAAAATTTTGTTGTAAACAGTAATTGACGATAACTGTTCAAGTACTATAACAGTGCTTCGATATCTAAAATTATGACCGTTAAACATCACTGCTGAATTTGTTGTTGAAAAGTGTAATTTTACTGTACAGTACTTGTTGTCTCTTAGCATTTCAATATTCCATGTAAAAAAAAAAAAAAAAAAGTCGAGCGGAGAGTATTTGGTTTTACGTTCTCATGACATCTAAGTCCACTACCTGGGCAAATGTTTGCACGTTTAAGGGCGGCTGCCAAAGCAAGGTAACAAACTACTAACCCCGGCTCTTCCCTTACTAGTAAATACACATCAAGTGTATGATCGTATATATATATATATATATATATATATATATATATATATATATATATATATATATATATATATGGGAGACAGATATTAATCCATAAAAGTGCTTCCCATGCCGGGAATCGAACCCGGGCCTCCTGGGTGAAAGCCAGGTATCCTAGCCACTAGACCACATGGGATCTATTTAAAATTGGTATGGCATACAAAATAATTCTAAAATTTGAGAGATAAATATTCTACTTCCAGCCATAATATACGAAAATGACTTACAAGAGAATAAGAAATCTAAAGTAGCTGAAAGTTACTAAACCACATATGATCTATTAACAACTGGTATGGCCTACAAAATAATTCTAAAATTTGAGATAAATAATCTACTTCCAGCCATAATATACGAAAATGACTTACAAGAGAATAAGAAATCTAACAAAATAGTTGAAAGTTGTGTTTTCAGTTCTACTGAGGATTTTCTTTGATTTACAGACAGACCAATTCATCGAATACCTATACACACAAACATCGTTCTAACAAAAATGATAAACAGAACCGATTTTTCCTTTCCTATCTTTTATACACTTTCTTAACAAACACACACAAACAAAAAATAAATCAATCCTCATCAAAGGAAGATATCAGCAAGTATATCGGGATGATTAGAAATTACGGCCATTTTTCGTACACCTGTTTCATCATTTCTCTACATAAGCCGTTAATGTTTATCACCTTCCATATAGTTCTAGTGAATTAGATAATCATAGCTAGTGATTCTGATGAGTCCAACTCTCTAATATAAAATCCAAATGTTTCTCTTGGAACAGAGAGAGAGAGAGAGAGAGAGAGAGAGAGAGAGAGAGAGAGAGAGAGAGAGAGAGAGAGAGAGGTGGGGGAAATTCAAAATTACTTGTCAACCGTTCATCAGTTTTAAGCCCTTCATGGTAGGGATGGTATACTGTTTCTGTTTAGAATTCTATTGGTACCAAAGAAGTGGAGGCGCACATTACTCAAAAGCTTGTTCTTTACATAATTTCATAGATAACAATTACTGTAACAGGAACCAAACAGGAATTGATTTCAAGTCATCACTCTCCTCCCGAATATATCCCGTGTGGTCTAGTGGCTAGGATACGCGGCTCTCACCCGCGAGGCCCGGGTTCGATTCCCGGCACGGGAAGACTGTTTTTAAAGCACCGTGTACACAGTGGTTTGTAAAATGAAACGACAGGAGAGACTGAAAACAAACAATTTCTCTCTTCATCCGACGGGTCCCGAGTTTCTTGTTTCAAAAACTATACAACATTTAGATTACTTCGACAACTAAACGGATGTTACTTTCACTACGCAGTTTAATATGTTGACTGATTATAACCTACCTTTCTCGTTTCACGTTTTCTAATTCACATTTACATGTTCTTGGGAAATTACTGTTCTCTCATTTTGTTTAAATACTTAAGAGATAAGGTTGAGTAATCTGAATCTTTACAGGTCTGCAAGAAACTTGCTTCCTTTTTTTAATATATATCATAAATCTGGGCTAATTGCTTTGTAAAATTATATGAATTCAATTCTCCAACAGTAAGTTTGCTGTCATAAACTTTCACATCTTGGTGACGGCACATGCTGGCTGCATGAAGCCAAGACGGTTCCCGACTCAAGAGTACATTTACGAACGGTAGAACTCCAAATTCATATGATCCTTAAACTGACGTTCAACTTTCTATGCACGAACAGAAAGCAAACAAAAAAAATCTGGAAGACTAAAACATGTGAGCTTAAGAAAGGGAAAGTAATTAAAATCTTTCATGACAAAATAGTACGACATATGTAGATCATTAGTTTTTAGACACATCAAAATATAAATCCATACAATAAAGTATAAGAAAAAAAAACTATTGTTTGAGGGTAAACGTACTATAAAATAATTTCACGACGACAGATCATGCGCTTCACTTACAGAGAACCGCAAATTTATTTTATTTTTCCTACATGTTGACATACGCTATAATCTAGAAATCAAGACATAACTAGCCGAAGGACAGTGGTTCCTTCAGAGGTCACTCCAAACTCTCTCTAGATCCCGTGTGGTCTAGTGGCTAGGATACGCGGCTCTCACCCGCGAGGCCCGGGTTCGATTCCCGGCACGGGAAGGCTTTTGCAAGGAATGGCAAGATATATGCTGTTAATAATTCTCCTCCCCATGACCCAAAAAGTAAGGGTCCTTCATTTCTGACAACTAGGGAAATGTGTATGACATACTCCATACTATATAAATGGGGAATACTACCGTGTAAGTAGATTAGACAAAAAAAAAAAAAAGGTTTGGAAAGAAAATTTACGTGAATTAATCATAAACATGCTATGATAAGGTAGGATTAGTCTTATGGATTAGAACAAAATCAGGGATACACAAGTCTCCAGGACCATAAGCGAGAGGTCTAGAAACGCGTATGGATCACCCTTCTACCGTGCCCATGCTGTAATCTCTTGTAAACATTGCACTACGGCTCAAAACCCTTCCCGTGCCGGGAATCGAACCCGGGCCTCGCGGGTGAGAGCCGCGTATCCTAGCCACTAGACCACACGGGATACGTACTAGACAGGTTGGATGACTAAACCAAAATCCTTCGGTTCCATTCAAAGTGCTTCCAAATCCTAAATTAGATTATATAACAAGATATGGGATAGGTTTCAAATTAGTAGGTAGTGTGTGTGTGTGTGTGTGTTTAAAAATACCCACCATAAGAGATAAATACACAGACAATTACCTTTGGTCCGTTCATAATTATTTTGACCCTATCACCTAAATAATTATACAACGTATCCCGAAAAACTCTTGGCAGTCCTGTACTGTCCCTAATAAATCGAAAGCTTCCTCAGTTCTTGTTGTTCACTGTCATTCACGTAGTTTTAATTGAACTGATTGACACACGGTGACCTTGACTTCTCGAACAACATCCTTATATCCCGTGTGGTCTAGTGGCTAGGATACGCGGCTCTCACCCGCGAGGCCCGGGTTCGATTCCCGGCACGGGAAGGGTTTTAAGCCATATCGTAAAAGATAGTCTAAAGCAACCTGTCTTCAAACATTACCTTTGACCAAGTTGCCAACCGCAAGAACTACAGAGCTTTATAATCAGCATAGGTATCATTAATGCTACTCACCGACGATACTTTTCCTAATCTGTTTATCAGTTATTCTGCTTTATAGTGTGGTTTAAGACCTCTTCACCATGTACACTTTTGGAAATGGGCATTGTGAAACCTGTAAAAAGGTCATAAATTCTGTGAAGATCATACATTTCATGTGAATTGGTTGTGGGTTTCAGCCCCATTACCCATATATATATATACCATTGAAGGCTTCAGTGCGGGACAAAAACCTATTTGAAGAAACCCCATTCTCCACTGATAAGTGGGTATACAACATGTGTAATGCCATTCCATGTGAGCTTGTATCATCGTCAATGGCCGGGAGGAGGTACAGCCTCGTTCTGAACCTTCTCGATTCACATGGAGTCCATCACTTCCCTGCACCAGCCTGGCGCGTTGTCTTCAACCCGCAGGGTCTCCCTTGCAAGGGATCCTGGGATTGTATAATACTAATTTATAGTGATCTACTTTTTGGATTCCTCATACCTATAATTACATGTCTATGACTAGTAAGGATGAATATATAAACACTAAGACAAATGTACATCGTCTGAGAATCCAACACATAAGACCACATTATTGGCAAAGACGCATTTGGCATATACACAGCATGTATAGACACAAAATTCTAAATAATGGATGGCAAGTTCAACTGGATTTATGTGGATTAAAAAAGTTCTCCTTCGAGCCGGATTCGAACCAGCGACCTATGGATGTCTGCTTTCTTTAACCACTACAGTCCACCGCTCTACCAACTGAGCTATCGAAGGGGTCAAGAGGGGAAATTAATCCACTTTTTTTCCCAAAAAGCAAGTTGGTCCAACTCTCGTTTCAGTTAACGTTATGTATGAGTATATATGATTGGAGTTAATGTCTATCCAGGGTGGAAATGAAAACTTGTCCTCCACGCATACGAACAAGTGCTGAGCTTCTTAAGAAAGCAAGTTACCGTCGAACCCAGACAACTGGTAATACGGATCAAGGTAAAAGCAGAAAACATTTACACAAATTCATTATTTTGCAGGAGCATTTCACAGAACCCTAAACATTAAATGAAGTGAACTGGAGTCATTAATGTTCCTAATGCCATTTTGTACAATCATCTAAGTACAGCTTGCATACTTTTCACACTGAAGGAACACTAATGTCTGATAAGTCGTTCTTCATTATCATCTGGTTAAAGGCTAAAAAAAAAATAAAAAGCTCATATCTGAATTCCAAGCCTTCGATCAAATACCTTGCATCTCACTGTGCGTTAAATGTTTATGACAAAACATCTGCCCCGAGTGAGGATCGAACTCACGACCTTGAGATTATGAGACTCACGCGCTGCCTACTGCGCCATCGAGGCTTCAAACATCGTGCAATTTACGTACATTCTTTTGCAAACAGGACTACACAACCGCTTCATCCCATTCATAAAAGACTTCTATAGCTAAGAATTGTTTCCAAGGGCAAAAGTAACGGTAGGAGCCGGCGCAGTCGTAGGATTAAAAAGATTGCGTGAAACATCCGAATAGATAAAGTAATTTGTACCATTATGTTCTAGAAATACTACTAGTATTACTGGTACTACCACCATTACTACTACTACTACTACTACTAATATAATAATAATAATAATAATAATAATAATAATAATAATAATAGTACTACCATTATTATTATCATTATTACTACTACTACTACTACTAATAATAATAATAATAATAATAATAATAATAATAATAATCACAACAACGTCAGGAATAACATCCGTAGTTTAAATGTAATATTAGGTAATGTGCCAAATATTTAAACAATGCCGCCCTGAGCGACTTTGGGTCAAGGCCTCATCGGTGACCCATGTGCATTTCATCAAACAGACTGAAGTACATGGCTAAGACAAACGCAGGTGTGTGTATGTACGTAGGTGAGTCAATTGGTAATCAAATACTGAACAGTCATTAAGCTAGATATCTGCAGTCCATTACGTTCAACATTCTGCCATTCAGCGTAACGGTGATTACTAGAAAACGGCGTTTACCTGTAGTCACAATGCTTTCTTTCCCCAATTTTCCTCTCAGCCAAAAAACATCTCAACCTTAAAGTTAAAGACGGACAACGCCAGCAGGGAATCAGCAGATTTGGGGACTCTCAAAAGACGTTTTTTTATTAAAAAGGCACTGTGACCCCTAAGTTTACGCAGAGGGTAATTGGCCATTCCTATGGCCAACCCTATATATATATATATATATATATATATATATATATATATATATATATATATATATGTAAGCTATTTCAGTACAGATATGCCTACTTGAAGCTTAGGCAATTTCTTTTTTAAACTAACACGACTGCGACTGAATGTAACGTGGGGAAAAAAAATAACATCTCGCCAGTAGATAATTTGTAGACGAATCACACCGCTCGACTCCAGACGCCTTCAATTCTACAACAAACTATACAAAGTTAATATCAGCCAAAGGACACAAGACGGTGCTACTCATAGATATGTATCCAGCCCGACAGTCTGTCATGGAGGCTGGAATACACTACCAAAATCCAGTGTCATTTCACATCACCGTTACATTATACACTTCACTGTATTTCTATAGACGTCAGGAAGATGGAGATTAGATCTGATAAACACATTAGATAAATTACAACTACACCAGAAGTATTAGGGAAAAATACACATATACACCAGTCATAAAGGCCTATCAGATTGTCCATATTTGGAGCTTGCCCATACTAAGAGAAAAAAATGCACGAAGCACACACCAGACCCCGATAGCACCTATCAAAAAAATTTTCTATTCAAGTCGCTAAATTTGTGCAGCGAAGTGCCCCAAACTCTAACCAGTTCAGTCAATCAACAGGAGGTTATTATGGTGTAAATATGAGCTTAGTTTTAAACTATTAATTGTCTAGCTATATAAAGACAAAGCATTTCAGGGTATGGGTGAACGGCACATATCTAGGTAGGAAGTTCCTCTCGCGAACAATACTCGAGTTATTCTTTCACCAAATGATGTATCGGCAGACTGACTCACGGGTGACGACAAAATGCCCAACAATGTATCGAGAACTTCAGAGAAACAAGTAATAATATCATATATGGACGAGCAGTTGGGATGAAAGTGCCAAAAGTGGGTAAAGAAGAAAAAGGAGTTGTACAGCTATAATGAGAACATCCCTACACGACTTTTGACATCCAAAGAAAATTGGTTGCATGACGTGTTTTGTTAAGGGAACTGCCCCACCTCAGATAATACCATAACATGGAAGTCATCGACGCAGACGGCTCATGAGAACACTCGCCTGTAAACCTGTAAACGAAGTTTGTTTCTATGTCAAACTACGATAAGTTGAAAGCATGTAAATGCAGCTACAAATCTTCATACTTCATGCTTAGTTTACAGTGGAATGCTCTGCACACGTGCAGACATTCTGCTATGCACATGAACGTGCGTAAGTAGGGCTTACAGCTGGTAACAAGCTACAATCTATCATTTGTCATCATCCTAACAACCAAGTAGCCGGAATGCAAACTACTCCCATTCTTTAGCGTAACGCCCAATTTTCTCCACAACTGTATCATCCTTATTCTTGTCTGCATAGTCTTTGTTACTTCCGTCCCTACAACCTAATATTTACCCAATAATCTTTATTGTATTCTTTATATCACTTGTTTTTATGAGAGATTATGCACCTGGGTTGCCTCTCTCACACAAGAACCTTCGCTGTTAGTGCCATGAACATCAAAACATGTGTAGTAGTGTGTACTGAGTCATAGACAAGCGGTAAAGATATCATCAATACTGGAATTATTACCACACAACACCAGAGGAAAAGAAACTACTTAATAGATTTTCATGTATCAAGTGAAACAACCTGATATTCAAAACTACCCAGATCCTATGTAAGAAGTGTGGACTCACTGTCCACGAACAATTCTGGAATATCATCATCTCAGACACTGGCCTTGATCACAGAAAATCAGTGTTAATCCTAACTGGAGTTAGAATGCGAATGATAGTGAACACAGGCGACCGTAATAAAGAGAAAGAACGCCATTCCCGGCCTCTTCGACAAGCTATCAACATTTCCAGAGCTCAGAAAGCGAAGTCGGTGAGGAACATGAGTGTCGGAGGTCCAACAACTGAGAAAGAAAAGATTGGCTTTGGAACAATAAATAATGTTTGAAGTCAAGTAATAATACATGTGTCATTCTGATGCTAAGGATGGAACTAAAATTATGCTTGCGAAGAGGTTGTAGAAAAGGAGGCGATTAGGGAAATATTTTTGCCTGTCTAGGTGGGAGTCCATGAATTTAAGTGTTATACATCACGACAGAAATACGAAACATCAAAGCAATAAAGAAATAAAGGAGATTACTTGCGAAACGCTCATGGAGCAAAACACGTGAAAACCCCTCTCGATGATTCCTCCATAAAAAGCCACCCGGCACCTTCAAAATCCTCTCACCACTCCTGACTCAGCAACAGAAAACTGACAGTTTCCAAAAATATTTTCGAGCAAACTGCCCTACTTTTCTCATCCTTCGATAGCTCAGTTGGTAGAGCGGTGGACTGTAGTTGGAATCATAAACAGACATCCATAGGTCGCTGGTTCGAATCCGGCTCGAAGGATACACTTTTTATGTCAACCGTTGTCAAAGCCACGGGGTTCACTTTCTGTGAGGTTATGTACACGTTCCTATTACTGCTAACGACTCTCAGGATCCTCCATTATCTGTCAACCTTTAACTTTTGAATAACTTTTGTTTCAGCTAATACAAAAGCACTAATAGTATACACATATAAAAATGAGATTTCACATTCTACACAACTGGAAGTGGGAAAAATTTGAAAATCACTTGACAAATCTCAACAATAAGCTTCAGTGACCCTCTGTGTGTGTGTGCGTGTGTGTGTGTGTGTGTATATATAAAAGAAAGTATAAAAGAAAGAGACAGGAGGTCAAGAGAAAGGTGCAAGAGGTGAAAAAAAGGGCAAATGAGAGTTGGGGTGAGAGACTATCAGTAAATTTTAGGGAGAATAAAAAGATGTTCTGGAAGGAGGTAAATAGGGTGCGTAAGACAAGGGAGCAAATGGGAACTTCAGTGAAGGGCGTAAATGGGGAGGTGATAACAAGTAGCGGTGATGTGAGAAGGAGATGGAATGAGTATTTTGAAGGTTTGTTGAATGTGTCTGATGACAGAGTGGCAGATATAGGGTGTTTTGGTCGAGGTGGTGTGCAAAGTGAGAGGGTTAGGGAAAATGAGTTGGTAAACAGAGAAGAGGTAGTAAAAGCTTTGCGGAAGATGAAAGCCGGCAAGGCAGCAGGTTTGGATGGTATTGCAGTGGAATTTATTAAGAAAGGGGGTGACTGTATTGTTGACTGGTTGGTAAGGTTATTTAATGTATGTATGACTCATGGTGAGGTGCCTGAGGATTGGCGGAATGCGTGCATAGTGCCATTGTACAAAGGCAAAGGGGATAAGAGTGAGTGCTCAAATTACAGAGGTATAAGTTTGTTGAGTATTCCTGGTAAATTATATGGGAGGGTATTGATTGAGAGGGTGAAGGCATGTACAGAGCATCAGATTGGGGAAGAGCAGTGTGGTTTCAGAAGTGGTAGAGGATGTGTGGATCAGGTGTTTGCTTTGAAGAATGTATGTGAGAAATACTTAGAAAAGCAAATGGATTTGTATGTAGCATTTATGGATCTGGAGAAGGCATATGATAGAGTTGATAGAGATGCTCTGTGGAAGGTATTAAGAATATATGGTGTGGGAGGCAAGTTGTTAGAAGCAGTGAAAAGTTTTTATCGAGGATGTAAGGCATGTGTACGTGTAGGAAGAGAGGAAAGTGATTGGTTCCCAGTGAATGTAGGTTTGCGGCAGGGGTGTGTGATGTCTCCATGGTTGTTTAATTTGTTTATGGATGGGGTTGTAAGGGAGGTAAATGCAAGAGTCCTGGAAAGAGGGGCAAGTATGAAGTCTGTTGGGGATGAGAGAGCTTGGGAAGTGAGTCAGTTGTTGTTCGCTGATGATACAGCGCTGGTGGCTGATTCATGTGAGAAACTGCAGAAGCTGGTGACTGAGTTTGGTAAAGTGTGTGGAAGAAGAAAGTTGAGAGTAAATGTGAATAAGAGCAAGGTTATTAGGTACAGTAGGGGTGAGGGTCAAGTCAATTGGGAGGTGAGTTTGAATGGAGAAAAACTGGAGGAAGTGAAGTGTTTTAGATATCTGGGAGTGGATCTGTCAGCGGATGGAACCATGGAAGCGGAAGTGGATCATAGGGTGGGGGAGGGGGCGAAAATTTTGGGAGCCTTGAAAAATGTGTGGAAGTCGAGAACATTATCTCGGAAAGCAAAAATGGGTATGTTTGAGGGAATAGTGGTTCCAACAATGTTGTATGGTTGCGAGGCGTGGGCTATGGATAGAGATGTGCGCAGGAGGATGGATGTGCTGGAAATGAGATGTTTGAGGACAATGTGTGGTGTGAGGTGGTTTGATCGAGTAAGTAACGTAAGGGTAAGAGAGATGTGTGGAAATAAAATGAGCGTGGTTGAGAGAGCAGAAGAGGGTGTTTTGAAATGGTTTGGGCACATGGAGAGAATGAGTGAGGAGAGATTGACCAAGAGGATATATGTGTCGGAGGTGGAGGGAACGAGGAGAAGAGGGAGACCAAATTGGAGGTGGAAAGATGGAGTGAAAAAGATTTTGTGTGATCGGGGCCTGAACATGCAGGAGGGTGAAAGGAGGGCAAGAATAGAGTGAATTGGAGTCATGTGGTATACAGGGGTTGACGTGCTGTCAGTGGATTGAAGCAAGGCATGTGAAGCGTCTGGGGTAAACCATGGAAAGCTGTGTAGGTATGTATATTTGCGTGTGTGGACGTGTGTATGTACATGTGTATGGGGGGGGGTTGGGCCATTTCTTTCGTCTGTTTCCTTGCGCTACCTCGCAAACGCGGGAGACAGCGACAAAGTATAAAAAAAAAAAAAAAAAAAAATATATATATATATATATATATATATATATATATATATATATATATTTATATCTTAGGGATACTCTGTGGCTGTTGAATCGGGTCCCTTCACCATCGTGCAACCATTCCTATCAAAAAATTATAATCATCATACTCATTACTAAGAACATCCAAAAAAGTGTGGAGACAGGCGAGTCTGTAAGTACATAAGACAAGGATAGTACATAAAACATAAGAATACAGCTGAATAATCGCTGTGCATGACATTCATAGTTACATATTACAATCATACAATAAAGAGGGCACTGTCGGACTGTGAAAGAAAAAATACATGGAAAAAATAGTTAACTGAAAGTAGCCAATCAGATATTCATGTGACACAAGTGTCGGTTGTCAGTTAACATCTGGTACTTTATGTCTCCTTGCGACCACAAAATTTCCGCAAGCCAAATGTGCTCATATATTCTTCCCGGGCCTGGCGGGTGAGGGCCCCGTATCCTACCCATTCCACCACACAGGATTGATTTCTGATCTAGTTGTCACTTTCATTGTTCAGGAGAAAGTCGACATATATTAGTAATCTAATAAAAGTTATAACAATGCTCATTTAAATATTAGCAAAAAAATACAACTAATCCCCCCCCCCTGCCACTAATCAAATAATTCGGAAGCATAGTCGTCATATGTCAAGCAAAATTGTTTTCAATCTATACCTGAAAAAAAAAGTCTGGGAATGCGCTGAGATAGCCTCTCTCAGAAAAGACGCCTTCGCTTCTACTGCCACACACTTTGAAAATCCTGCATTACACGTCAGTAGAAGTTAAAATTTTCGCCAGCTCTTTAGGCTTATCACTAGAACAGTATCTCCATGAATATAGATAAATATCCCTTCACGCCTTTTTGGTAGAGCGATGGCCTGAAGTTGGAAACTAAAACAAAATGTTCATAAGCCGCTGGGCTTTAAGGCCTATCTACTGCCAGGGTCATTAAGACCGTCAACGTATGCTACATCCACCAACCGAAAGATCTATAACACCTTCCTCAGGTGTTAAAGATAATTCTAAGACTACATACACTCACTATACAAGTGGCCCATGTAAAACATTTTACTGAAATGGTTAGTTAGCAAAATTTTCATAATATCGCCGCTGAATCCACTAAAGCAGCTGATAGCCTTGCTAAATAGTATATGACTGGCTCGTCAGTGCATATCCCTTACAGCCAGCCCGTACCTATGCGCACCTGTCCTGTCTTTACGTTGCAAGATATTTCACGCGGCATGAAGCGCAGACATGAAGCTGCTGATTATCACAAATTTCTTTTATACCACAACATCTTCTCAAATGAAAACTGATAACATGACTCTAAGATGAAGATATGGACTGCTGCCTACAGCCGCAACACTAAACAATTGATCAGGTGCAAAATGAAACGTGGAAACAATACGTATGACCAAAAACATGAAATATGGCATATATGTGTTCCAGAGTAACTATTTTGACGTCCATTACCGGGTTGAAATAACACATCAAGTTTAAGCCAATGACAGTAACCATGTTGTTAAAACATTCTTTAAAATGTACCACTCTAATCTAAGAGCACGAAATGATTCATTGACTACTGTATTCTCTAATAATCAATGACCACTGTATTCTCTATCATTCATTGACCACTGTATTCTCCATTATTCATTGACCACTATAATCTACCTCCACTTGATCACTCCGCCTTTGTACCCATATTTCAAAGTCGACGATCCAAGTAAATTTTGACGTATAAATACGCTTCCATCTTAGATGGACATTTCTATTAATCAAATTGGAATGAAAAATGCAAACGTCCTTAGCACTATCATGTCCCGTGTGGTCTAGTGGCTAGGATACGCGGCTCTCACCCGCGAGGCCCGGGTTCGATTCCCGGCACGGGAAAATTTAGCACGAAATTGGGGTTCCCATAAATAGGTTTCTGAACGACATAAAATAATCTTAAACGTGATCACACGCGTGCGCCCATACTTACTGAAATATAAATGACTAGCTAAAGGAAACATTACTGTATCTCGCAGTATATCAAGGCAATCATAGCCATTCCAAATCGTCTAACGCAAACCCATGAAATTAAATGTATCTCTTCCTTAACTAAAATTTCATATAATCCAAAGGAAAGGACAAGGCAGAAGTTACCCCTTTCAAATAATACGGATGATAAGATTTACTTTACTCTCTCCCCACCATCAATCAATTGTATCCCGACATGTATGAAAATACATGATAAACGAACTTCCCGGGCGTCTCCTCCCTTGCTTTCATCAAAACATGACAATACTTACAATACGAAAATGAGAAGATCAATTCACGAGGTTTTGAGATGGAGTGCTTGCATTTCATGATCTGAGGGATTGTAGTAAAGAAAAATGGTATGGCAAGATAAAGAGTGAAGCAAAGGTCATGGTGAGGCAAGACGACGGGTGATGCAAAACCCCAGGTGAGGCAAGACAAAGGGTGAAGCAAAGTCTATGGAGACAAAAGACTCAGGATGAAGCAAGCTAAAGGATGAAGCAAAGCCCAAGGGAAGGAAAGACTCGAGATGAAGCAAGACGAAGGGTGAAGCAAAGCTCAGCGAGGGGCAAGATAGATGGTGAAGTAAAGCACAGGATGAGGCAAAACAGAGGGTTAGGTATGATCCAGCATAAGGCAAACAGCCCAAACTGTTCACATCACAAATTCATAATATGGGCTTTGGGGAAAAGGCACCTATACGCAATGCTTTTTCTCTATTGACCAAGACTAAATGGAACAGACCTGCGACTCAACAAAATACTTTGAAACTAAACGGAAAAGTTTTCTGAGGGTACTGGTCTAAGGTCAAACAGAATTCATGAAAATTGGTCTTAAAACAACGAAATATGCAAAAATCTTGATTTTTGAAAAGAAGGAAACAAAAACATACCTCCCAGGAGACATAAAAAGGGCCTACGTAAATAATTGCACATCACTATAGGCCATAATCCTATTCATAAGGCCAGTTGACACATCTTTTAAGCGAAACTTTTTACTAATCACTGAAAATCTTATCAATTTCAGCAGTTTGCAGACCAGTGAATGATATACATACATGGTTTACAAGCACGAGAGTAGAGCCTAAAACACTTATATTCCTTCAACATAAGTCAATAAGCATGAAAATACAAATCAAATGCATACTACAGATAATGCTGCCTGAGACACTTGCACAAGTCTGAAAACTTGAAAACGACTTAACAGTGTTTTATCAATGAAAATGGGTTATCACTTCCCACTCGTGGTCCCTCTCTCCCTATAGTCATGACCCTACGAACAATCCTCTATTGTTCCTTCGTATATAACTGGCACTATGTAGTGCGCAAACATACTTCTGGATACCTTTCAGCACATAAAGGAAACTCTTTTGAAGTTTTTTTACGGGCCAATTTACACAATTCCATGCCTCGATGGCGCAGTAGGCAGCGCGTGAGTCTCATAATCTCAAGGTCGTGAGTTCGATCCTCACTCGGGGCAGGTCTTTTCGTAGCCTTGCCAGCATTTCACATGGAACCTGCCATTCACTTCCATTATACACAATCGATAAAGGTTAACTAAAACATGTTACTCTAAAAAGTTCAACGCTCAATCATTAAATCTGGGAGGGCAATAGAGCTTTTTCCAACCGAAAACCTATAGAAATCTAAATCATTGCTGAAACCATGCACAAACTTAATTCTAAAAAAATGCGTGTTTAAAGCAATTAATTCCGATAATCAATACGGAACGAGGGTAATCGACAAATCGGTTTCCTTTGCCTTGCTAATTCGATCGGTTCTATAATTCATTCTGCATGCTATCTTCCATAACACACATATCTATGCCCACTACACTCAAGTTACATACAGACCGACCTGTGCCAGTCATGGCACCCTGAGACTACATACCGTCATGTGCCAAGTAAAAGCATCCTGAGAACGCTGTCGTTGACATGAGCTCGTGTCAAGCGAACATTTAACACACACATACAGCTTCCCTTCAAGAAGGAAGTAAATGGCAGGAACCTGCGTGAGCGAGACTTGGGAGTTGACAACGTCCTTAACCTGCTGCTAGAGTCCTATCTTAAGACTGTTGAGGAAACCAACTGTCTGTTGGCAAATACTAGAGGTGCATTCATGTTCATACTGACGGAAAAATTCTGCAAGTTATTCACGTCCTATTAAGGCCAAAACTAGGATACTGCTTCTCAGGTTTGGTCAACGTACCTTAAAAAGGCACAAATAAGGTCCAAAGGAGGAAAACAAAATTGATACCAGAATTAAGAAAACTGAGTAACACTAAAAGGCCTTACGTTTTCCCACCATGGAAAAGTGAGTGACCTGATCACAAACTCTAAGCTTTGAAACCAGACTGACGACGTAGATAGCGAACAGTTCTTCCAGGGAAGGGATAAAAATACGGGACATGACATGAAAATTAAGAAAAAAAAATTATCAAAAAATATAGGTACCATTATAGTATTAGTGGTAGATGTATACAAATTAGAAAACAGCAAATTTCGACATCATACGGTTTAAGAAGGTGTATGATATGGAAAGGTCAATGGATGGGGCCCTGGGTGTATGAAACTCAATTATCTATCTATATCTGTGGCGCTAGTTCCTACCTGGAACTCCCATAAGAGGGTCGCTACGGCAATAGTCTTTCCATAACTAGTGAATTCCCTTCTCGTACAGTGCATAAAAGGAAATCACACACCCATAATCCTACCAGCTTTTTCCTGAGACTCTTAATTCACTCACATCTAGAGTAAAAACAGAATTGTCAGTGATCGAGATAAAACCACTTTCAGCTGCCACAACTGCCTCATCTTGCCTCCAAAACACTACATGTATGTTGTGTATATACGGCAAGAAAATTATCTTGAACTTATGAGGAAGAATCAAGTATTAAGAGTTTCTCGACTAGTGGTTATAACGATCTTGACGCCGCTAATTACCCTTGGGGAGATAGGCCTAATGTCCAAGTCAACCACCTCGCTGACATAAACCACATGTACGACTGGTTTCCAAGATCCCTAAGGAACCTAAAATACGGCAGCCAATTATACCAAAGGAATTCATCATAACATGACGGCAAATGTATGCTAGCCTAGATATCTCAGGTAATATATATTAGTCATGGAATCTTTGTTTCACTATCTAATCACGTGCTGCTCAGCTAACTTTTGTGGCTGTGTTTTCAGATCACGTTTCTACTCATCCTCATACTTGTTCAAGGTCGTCCTACTTTCGTATAATACCAGAATGGCCAACAACCAGCCGGCAATTTCCACAGCTGAACGTCGTTTAAAACAAAGCTTAGATCTTGAAAGATATAAAATAGTGCCTTCCCTTACGCCTTGTTCAGATTTTGAGCTGGTTAGGTTAAACTTTCATGGTGCGCAGGATGAGGTTTTCCGCGATTAACACAAACTAAGGATATTGGTGCAATGACCGAATACCTCCATGATAGCAATCGTGTCTCAGTTTAATAATGACAAGAATGTCTCCTTACCTTAAATGATCTACGTCCTGTCTACCCTATATTCCTGGTAAACATCAAACGGTGATGAAAACCAACCAATGATGTCCCTCCCTGCTTCATCTTGTACGCGTTACCTTGAATTCTGGAGTTCATAAATGTTCCAACTTATTTCACATAAGCTTTTTTTCTGAGACTTTTAGTTCACTCAGTCACATCTAGAGTAACAACAGAATTGTTTGTGATCGAGATAACCACTTTCAGATGCCACAATTGCCTCATATTGCCTCCAAAACACTAGAACACTCAACGAAGGTTCCATTTGTTGTGCCATGTCTCCCAGCAAATCCTCTCCCTCAGGTCGTGGATACAGACAGCCCACTACGAACGCTTCCAGTTCAGCCTCGTATCACTCATTGGAAGTTATGGTTTCGTTAGCAATTACTAGATGGCGCTAAAATCAGAATCACACGTTTGGTGATGGTACCATCAGATCCAGCGGTGAAGTACCTACTTTGTAGCTTCATATGGAGGCATTTCAGTTTGGTTACTATTACTTCTACATGAAAAAATTAAATAAAAAAAATCAGCCTCTCTACTTAAAAGACATCATTGGGAGTACTAATAGCTTTAAAAATGAACTGAATGAATGACGAAAAAATATTTGCTGGCAATTCCACTCTTAATGACTACAACCAAAGCCACGTTGAAACATCTAGCTGTAAATAGTAATTTTTCGTTGCATATAAGGTTAATGAAGGGCCTGAATATTAATGTATACGAAGTAATGGCTCAAAGAGGGCAGACAAGGTGAAAATGTGGCCTGGAAGTTACTACCTGATGTCAAGGAAAACGGAATGCGCCGGGAGGACACACTTATGACACTGTTACTTGAAAGATTAAGAGACTAAATCGAAAGGTACCACCTCTTAACATATTTTTCTACCTTTTGTTCATGTAAACTGGGGCCTAAAGTAACGTCAAGAAGAAAAGCAATTGACTTCAAAATTCCAGTTTTGCTCCTGTCTCCATTAGCTTTGGATACCGAGTGATTTTCTTATGCAATGCTGGCGTAGTAAAGAAAGCAGTAATACTTGCAGACCATGATTTTGAGCATTTTACTTTCCTGAACGATAATAAATAAAGCGATAGTAGTGTGGGTTATGCATATCAGGAAAATGATATACACTAGTTCAAAAATCAACAGAGCCTAAGGAAGCTGTTCTTAACTTCGAAGTGCAGTCCAGATTCATGTAGATTTTAGGGCAATTGTCATAAAACAAAACACAGACCAAGCAACAGTACGTTTTGGCTAATTGGTGAAGTTTTCCTTTGTTTTTTCGACTTTCTTTCTTATTATGTTTATAGGTTCTCTTGGTTTCTTTTCAAAGTGTTCTATCTACTTTTGCATTTAATTATCCCCAACTTTTCCCAAATATACATAACCCTCACTACTATTGCCTTAATTGATATATTCCAATAAATCATCATACTCAAAATTATACCCTACAACTGTCATCATTTTCTCTGCTTGCTATCCTAACTATAAACTGTCCTAAACCATCAAAATCATTTTCGAAGATGATTTGCTAAGTATTATAGGAAATAATGCATTTGGTAATTGTTTACTCTCCGTACTTTATTGCTGTATTTAAAGACTTTAAGTGGATAAGTTGTTGCAATTCTTAATATTTCAATAAATGTACATTCTAGTGTATGACAGATGCAAATGAATTTTCATGTCATTCCTGGGTGGACTCAATAAATTCAGTATCTCAAGTAAAATTCCCCCTTTATGCTTAAATACCTTTTGTTGGTCATTGTTCCTTTAATGCTTGAATATATCTTTGTTGGTGGTGTGACTTCATGTGAAAATATTTGTCACTCCTATACTATCCAAATATGAAAAGTCAAGCCATACACTGAATATAGGACGTTCTTCCTGTGAGGAAAGTATTTACTTCCAAGTGTGCTTTAAGGACAAAATTTTTCAGCATTATGCACCTCCATACAGGATGGGTGTAACACTTTTCAATGGAAGTGCATGCTCTTTCTCAGCACAATACCCAGTAGCCTATTATTGTGCTCAAAAAAAAATTCTTAACTGAAACCAAAACTGAACTCTAAAACCAAATCTGAACTCTCTGTGAACTGTTTGATTTGTATCTAAGTAATGAGTGATTATACCTTAAATGAGCATGCACGTGTATTAATGGGTACAGCAAACATAGTTTTAAGTGCTTGCACATAATGTGTATATAAAATATATGTATTAACCTTCCCTGGTCAGGAATGGAAAAATGTTTAACCTTTATTTCCAGCATCACTAACCCAAAGTTCAAATATATCAAGCACATCTACAAAGATCCAGATTCTACGCAACCTTCCAGTAAATCAACACTAGCTGACCTTCTGTTAACTTCAGGCTTTATGGTTAAAGACATAAGATGTATGAAATATGTCCTTCCATAATTGCTAATCACATAGCATTGTGGACCAGGCCTATCTCCTCAGTCTCATCTACAAAGTGTAGCAGTTTTGCAGCCTCTTTTCAGTTTTTTACAAATCTATGAAATTATGAGAGCTGTGCCAAGTCATTCAACAAAACAAGAAAATACAATAGTTTCAGCCTACATGAGAAAGTGATGTAAAAACTGAAAAGAGGTGCAATGATTTGTGCATGAGTTGTGTTACCCCATCTCATAACCTTGCTTGCCATGTCTCTTCCAATTACTATCTCTCTCTTTGGAGTACAGGGGCCTGAATTTTTGAAAGGTTAAAGGCATGAATGGGATAGAATGATATGGATCAATGCGCTGTATATAGAGGGAGTAATTAGTTGCTCACAAAGAAATAATTATGGCACCTATACAACACACCTAGCTTTTGGGAAGCACATTTTGTGGTGTTGAATATGTGGAATATATGCTTACGTCCAACATTCTATGTTACTGCTGAGATAAATTTTGGAGTTGCAAAACTTAAAACAGTAAAACGTGATATTTTGGAGGGGATATACTTTGGAAAAAACTGCATATTAACACTAGTGAATTTAATCAAGTTTCTGCTTCCTCATCCCAAGATCCTGTACAGGTCCAAGTTAAGAGAGGAATGTGTTTAGTATAGGAAATACAATGAGTATTGAGTGAGGAGGAGAGCAAAAATGACTTGAAGTATGTTAAATGGTATCATCAATGTAGAGTGAACAGGGTTAGATTTTGAAGTGAGAAGAGAGTATGCATTAGGATAGTCCCCTGCAAGACACCATTGTTGATACTGTAAAATGGACTGGCTGGAGGTGAAGCTATGAATTAGGAAACAGAGATAAGCATTACAGCTAAAAGAAGAGTTTGAAAGACAAAGACATGCGAGGAAACAGAGATAAGCATTGCAGCCAAAAGAAGAGTTTGAAAGACAAAGACATGCCACAAATGGACAAATTCATTGCAGATCCAACATTTTCTGCCTCTAAAAGATATTCTCATCAGGGAATGGCATTTATAAAATTGTGCACCATACACAAGAGGGGAACGACATTTAAAAAATTTTGCACCATAAACGAAAGGTAATTAATTTCTGAATTACTATCATACAGTTTTAATTAATGTTAGAGGATGCAAAGGTACATGTGCTTTTTATATCATATCTATTAAGTAAGCCCAATGTCAACAAAGTGATTATGTCATGAATATATAACTGTACTTAAACTAGTGCTGTGGTCAACAAATGAAATATACATCTTGGCAAAGTGATACCTCTTGTGAGTGACCTTGGTCCAAGTCAGGATGGAGTTAATCAACTATTGTGTGTTATCACTAAGGATATAATTGGATGAGTATCACCCCATTGAGATCCTCATCCTACCAGTGTACATCAACTAAAGGTCAATGATGTGCCCCTTGTGAGGTACTAATAATGAAAGTCTGAATCAGCATGGGTTTAATGTGAATGTGTGGCTGTGTTCCCAGACAGGCTGTGTCGGCATCACCATCTTCTCAGGGTGTGTGATTATGCATATCTCCACATGCCATCAAACAGCTGACCGCTACTGGACCCTAAGATATCTCCACTACTACGAGTGAGAGTTGTCTATCATCTTCACTATTATCTATGGAGGCAAACTGAAATCTATGCACTTCCATATTCATGTGCAATGTATGCAGATTAGATAGATAACATTGTGAAATAAGTCTTGGATTAGTGTCAAATAGAAGAGTACTTTATACGAGAATAATTCATCATTGTGAAATAAGTCTTAGATCAGTGTCAAATAGCAGAGTGCTGTGTAAAGTGAATAATTGTGAAGACAAGTGAACTGAATACTTAGTATGTTGGAGCCTGAGTGCCATTCCTACATGAGTTAAGATCAGGAACTACCACCCACTGAACACAAGGTTACCTAGTAACAGCAAAGCAAATATCACTTTTGTTTACCATTAATGTGGTTACAAAAATGGAGCTGTGTAACTTAACCAACTCTATTTAATTGACATAATTACTTAAGTGTATACCTAACGACTGAGAGTACATATTTCAAATTTTTGCTTTCTTTTTCTTAGTGACAATCATTTGCACAACTGTCCCAGATATGCAATCACATTTGACTATTAACAACCCCTGAAAGGGAAAACAATACTTAATCCTTCACGAAAGTATGGGGCATTAAATCAAGTACAGATATCCACTTTTATTTCTTTCATACTTATTCACCGTTTCCCACATTGGCTAGGTAGTGCCAGAAGCACATATACAAAAGGCCTCATTTGTTCATATTCATTCTCTAGTTGTCTTGTGTAATGCACCAAAAACACTACCCCCTGTTCACAACCATGCCTCACAGACCCTTCCATTGTTTCCCCCAACTGCTTCATATACCCCGGTTTAATCCAATGATAGCAAGTTGTCCCCTATATGCAACATCACTGCAGTTCACTCTATTCTGTCCATGCCTTTCACCCTCCTGTATTTTCAGGTGGCGAGATATCCTAATTAATCTAAATTGGCAGCCCCATGTTTGATACACACCCTGTCAAATGTTTTGGAAACATAGAGGGCTACAATGAAAGCTTCACCAAAATCCCAGAGGTAAGAGGATCAGAGATGAGTCATATAGGAGAGGTCACCAGTAGTCCTTACACCATGAAAAGAATAATAGGTTATAAAAAAGAAGGTAATGGGATTCTAAGTGGCTGAGAAAGTGAGTTATGAAGAGTTTCATAGACTTCGGAGAGAAGTGACAGCAAAGGGGTAATAGCTGAGAGGGTTAGAGTGATCTCTTTTCTTAAATGCCATGCACCAAGGAAGGCTTCCACGAAAGAAGGGAGAGTGTGAGTTTTGAGACAGGAATAAAATATGACATGCAACTGCAGATCAGAGCTAGCTCAAGAGCACTTTTATCTTAAAATTGAGGAGAAATGCTTTTCAGGCCATACATCTTGTCCACCTGAAGCTGGGAGAGTACTTAGATGACCCTATGTGAGGAAAATACAGGAGAGGACACAGATTCAATGGTAGGAGAATTAGATGTAAAATCACCTAAAGCAGAGTCAGAGGAGAAGAGGGTACTGAAGAATAGCTGTCAGCTGCAGAGTTAGCTATAGGTTGATTCGGATGGAAGAATGGGAGAAAGGTTGAACTACATACATCAGTGGAGATGATTTTGGTTAAGGATGAGAGTTTCATCAGTAAGAAGAGTCAAATCAGCACACTTCCTTTATATGAAGGTGTACTCAACTTTACAAACAGCTCTGCAGTGATTCCAAGGAGAAACGAAAGTGGATCAAGATTCAGGGAAGGGAAGAGTCTCATGACCTAATACACTGTCCCTGGTTCAAATGGCATCAGAACAAAAACAATGTAACCATGATCTGGTAGAGAAAGATCTGACAAAAGAACAGATGTAGAACTCTATCCAAGCCATGATAACTTCCTCTATAGATCAGCACAACAGGAGGTATCTCGGCCAGCAAAGTGGTACCCATACCAAGGAAAGTGAGTAAAGATGCTATTCAGGGATGACCACTGAGCTATCCCAAAATGCCAGCATTGGTGTTTCAAAGCGGAAATACATGTCCAATTAGAAGAGATGGAAGATCCTTAGGGAGCAGAAATGGTGTGAGAATAGTGGAAGGATTCTGGGGTAAAAAAAAGACTGACTGCGTTGAAAGTGGCCATGATGGCCAAGAACTTGTATTGGGTGCTTAATCATTTGTTCCAGATGAATAAACAGGGATTCTCTCATAAAAAGAAAGGGACCCTCTTCACTGGAATCATCCCAAGTAGAGCCTAATCAATCCTTGTAGCAAATATCAAAATCCTCCTCAAAGACAATATATAGATACTGTAGCTGGAGATATGATAGCCTTGGACATTGAGTTTCAAAAAGCAGTAGCCATGGACAGCCAGGTTTCAGAGAGAAGATGATCAGGAAAGAGGTGCAAAAATAGTGATGTACAAAAGGTAGGTTGGATTTGAGACTGCAATGTTGCAACAACAAGTAGAAAAAGAGCCAAGTATAGAAGCTGTGTCAGAAAAGATGAACTGGGTCCCACTCACTTGATGTAAGTGAAGGGAGCCCTGGGAACCATCCAGCCCTCCTTGACTGGTGGCTCCATTTTAATTCCATACTAAAGATTCATGTGAATGAAGTATGTAAATATATATCTAAGGAAAGGAAAAGCTATAGTAGAGTAAAGAAGAGAGTGAGTTATATTTTAAAAACATCATGAAGGAGGTGGAAAAGGTGTAAAAAGAAATTAATCTGAGGGGAACATGAGAAACAGATTATAAGGATTACATACAAATCTTATTTTCGTTTTATGGAATATTTATAACCGTTATATGCTATTTTTCTTAGTTTGTAAAAACTACACATCATACAGTTTGCTGGAAACTTATTTTCAGAGATGTTCACCATATCCTATGTTATCAAGGTGCCACAAAGAACTAACAAAGAAATGGCCTCATTCACTCACATCCATTCTCTAATCCCTTAAATATCTTTAATATTATTGTAAAAAAGGATTATGAAACATAAATATCCTATTTCATCTGTAAACAGTAATCAATTCATGGAAAGTGTTATTCTGAAAAATTGTTAACAGCAACATTAGGTAGAATTCATTTCAAACAACAGAACCCTTTACTAGAAGACTATAATCACTTGATATATTAATAGAATGATTTGATGTAAAAAAGCAGACAATATCAACAATCATGATATTCAAAATACATATATCCCAACTTTAATGTTTCAATCACTGATTAAATTCACAACAGAGGAGCTTTGTTATCCATCCATCTCATTCCTTAAATTATCTTGCCCTTGTGGTTAGTTGGATATATTTGCAGTTCAAGAATCCTCTTTGATTTGGGTGCATGGTGGGCTTAGCAATATCCATGCATCAACAGGCACTTTGCTGGTTCTAGCCTAACAGACTATTTTCCTAGAATTCAATGGTCTCATGAAACACTGTACTGGAGGTAATTGTCCCAAACAGAACTCAAATATATGACAAAAAAAGATATATAACCACAAATTCGAGATAAGTTCAAGGTACACTTTCAGCCAAAACTTTTATCAGTTTTTTCTTACCTTTCAGTGGACATCTTAACATATAAAAAATCATACATCTATATAATCCTAACAGTGAAATGAAACAATGGCTTATACTGAACTAAACTAAATATCATAAACACATCACAATTACTTGGTGTATAACTTCTTGATTATGCTGGTCTTGATGCATATGCTGGACTTTGTTTGACAACTTCATCAAGTTTGGCAGCAAACAATTCACTCTCAATTGGTTTATTTAGATGGCATAATGGGTTGTAGACTACATATTCCACATACACCTGCCAAAAAGAACAATATATAAACATGCTGGCATGCTAATTAATTTCATACAGCTAAACTGAAGGAGGGCTCATGCTGCAGACTCTCTGTCATACAAGAGAATCTCAGAACAAAATATCACTACATCATGATATCCCTTTTACCCATGTATTTTCTCTCCATTTCTTTTCAATATTTTCTGTAGTCTCTCTAAATACTCTCACTCAACTAATTCAAATATCCTTCAAAATCCAATGTGCTGAGACTTTCTTCATCACTTAGTTTAGTTTATATGTGAATAAAAAAGCTGTAAGCAATTGATCTACCTAATGTTACCAAGAGTGAAGCTAATGGGTAAATGCGAAGTTACTCTTCCCATGTGGTCACACCACATTCCCCAGACAAACATGAGTCACATTTTCCTGCTTGCACTATCCCAAGACCACTCATGCCCATAATGCATCTACCATGAACAAGAAATTGAGCACTTCCTACTCGATTGCCCTACATTCTCTGTTCACAGATATAAACACATCACAACACTTATGACCTGTGTTCCTGACTGGTGGACAGGGCCAGCTTCCTGAGTGCTGTTATCAAAACATCATATCATGTAACATTTATTAAAAAAAAAAAGCATATATAAGTAGTCATACAGTTTGTAAAATGAGTCATTGTTTATATGTCAGACTAGCAATTAATCACTATCTTTTGGAGCTCATTCATGAGTGTTTATAGGCTGGGCATTTAAATTGGGAACTCACAGTGTACAGATAATGCAACACATTGAAAATTATCTATATACAATATAACACATATTATTGGGAATTATAATATGACTACATAGTGAGATATGTTATTATACCACTGGGGGAATGCAACACATGTCTGGCATACCATACCTTGGAAGTTATCTATATACAATGTAACACATATTATTGGGAATCATAATATGACTACATAGTGTGATATATTATTATACCACTGAGGGGGGGGATGCAACATACGTCTGGCAGGTTGAGCAGTTATTCATTTGATAATTTCACCACATATAAGTAACGTGTTACTATACTGATATAAACATCATTTTCAGCTTGAAGAAAAATGCTAAAATGATAAGAATAAATAATTCATACAATTTGCTTTTAATCTACTAAAAATTGCCACAGTCAGGGCACACTAAATATCTTAGGTATTCATAGCTTCATGGTTGTGCTACAACCATGTGTAGTCATGTGCAGGTGCAATCTAGAAACACCTCAGACTAATTTTTATATGGGAAACCAATTAAAAGCATGAATATAAGCAAAGAATGGTGGAAATCTCACACTGCATGCATGGAGAAATTCAGTGTAAGGAAAGGTGCAACCTACTTCAAAGTTAAAATAATAAATGTCAATGACAAAATGTTGTCTGTGTGGTAAGATAGGAGTAATTTTTTGAGAGGATAATACACTTTTAAAAGGGTTGCCAGAATGAAGAATAATAAAGCTGATAGATAATACAGTTATGGGAAACCACCTGATAGAATCATGGACTGTAGCTTAGGTAGTATCATTTGATAGGACTAAATATGAAAAATGGATGAACTACTCTGTATGAAGGAAGTAAACAGGTATACATAAGAAACAGACATGAGAAGAGTTGAATGGATCAAGTGAAAACAGTATGTGAGAGGCAAAAGAGTATAAGAAAAGTGATACATGACATGATCACATGCATTGGAGGTGCAACTACATATACCTACTTGCTGTACTGAACAAGAAATAGAATTGGAAGAGATAAATCAATTGCTTCAGTTAACCTTTGGGATTTGGTCCTTTTTAATCAACACTTAAAATGTCCTGCAAATTCCAATGCTTAAAAAGTTAAGTATTTTTACTGCTCATTTCCAGGATGATCCAGATAGCTACCAGGAGTTCAGTAACGTGATATCAATAATAGGTAAAAAAATAACCACATTAGAAAGCCTCTACAGGATACAACCATGACTAAGTGAACGTATGGCATCTGACTTACTGTATGTAAGTTCAAACCAAGCCCTTTAATATGTTGCATTACTTACCTGTGTGTATATCTGATGAAGAAGTTCCTTAATCCCCTGAGCATTAACATCAGTATTAAGAATAAACTTGAGTCTTGATGGTGTTTCATAGAGGTTAAGACGATACTTATTGGTGCTATAAGTAAGGTAGCCTTCTCGGAGATCCACAGGGGACACCTGTGGTGGAGATGGGATCACTCAAAATGCCATAGGTAGTATAAAGTAGCTTAATGCATTCACATGATTTTCACCTTTTCACTCATATCAAAATTCCTAGGTGCTTTTAGAAATGTCAATGATTTAGAAAAAAGTGAAAGTTGTATTTATTTCACTTCCCTAAATCACTTATAGCATATAGAGGAAAGTGTTTATTTGCTGTTCTTTCATTCTTTTAATTCAATTTTAGCTTAAAAGTTTATACTCATGACAAAAGAAATTTGCTCACATAAAACCATGTAAAGCACAAAACCATGAAAGCACAATATTTGCAAAAACTGCACAAATCTGAAAATTTCTTCCATTAGATATTTTGTATGAGTGGAAAACAGAAGAATAATGAAAAATCTTATATTACTCATACAGTTTTTATTATGTAACTGGAAACAGAAAAATCTGAGTCACACTGACAAAGTCACACTGACAACTCAAAAACTTAGTTTCCATGTGCCTGAAAACTTACTAACAGTAACCCACCTTTGTGACAAAAGACTTGATGGAAAATATCATCCCATACATCAGCTTAGCTTCCTGGAAGATACAACAATGTGAGAATTATTTTGTAAATATTTTGTTCATACATTAACAGGTACATAAAATTAACTTTAAACTCAAACTGACAATATCATTACAAATTTAGAGTACAGTTAACTTTAATCTAATGAGGCCACATTGTAAGGTATTTTTCGGACATACTTGACATAGTTATATAAATCTATGCCATAATACCACATAAAAAAATTAATTACCTGACCTCTTTTCTCAATCTACAAAACATATTTATCTAACTGATGAATTAAATATTTAGGAAATTAATGCTGAATTATAAGACTACCACACTTGAGAAAAACATTCCCAGCCCACTCTGATTTTTTCCTATGCTTAAACTGCTTAAAGCCATTTCATGCAAAACAAGTTATTGACCACTAAATTAACAAAATAGCAAAGAGTACCTCTTATCCAATGTTTTTTTTTTTTTTTCTTCAAAAACTCAAGCTAATCTATTTAACACAGGAGGTAGGCATGTATCATTCTGTGTCAAAGGAAGGTATATAATCTTACCTCTAAAGCTGTGCTTTTCTCATCTAACCATACTGTATAGCATATTCCTTATCATATACTATAATGCAACTGCAGAACATGATTATAAATGAAGAAGTAGAAGGGTGGACTTGAAATGGCAAATACTGTAGCACCACATAAAGCATAACATTAAGATGAAGACCAAAAGGCAGACTTACTAATATCAATTTTCTCTCTAACATTAAGAGGTACGGAGACTTTAATAACCTTTTAAAAAGTATCACTTACACAATTTAAGAAAACTTTCCATAAACAGATTATCTGAAGTTTTTCTTTAAATTCCTCTGTACATTAGGATTTTATTTTTACCAGTCTACATAGTGCCAGATGATTCAGTTTTAACTCAATTATAATCAATATATTCAGTGTGAATGAATAAAGGAGGTCACTGATCCACTCCCAATATCAACAAACACTCTTGCCATCACTACAATCATATTATCATGACCCATATGTTGATGTATTGCATGAAGCTCTACAACACGTGCAATGCTGAGCTTAGTTTCTTAACAAATGAGCAAAATAACCATATATAAAGAGGCTATTGAACTGTCAGAACATTAAACAATTGGATCTCGCTGATTATGTAAAATACGGTGTCAACTTCAGTGAGAATAATTACTCAGTATAATCAGAATCTGTGAGTACGAGAAATCCAATGGTCCAGTTTTGGTTATCATAAATGGATATGGTCCAACTGGCCCTTCTTTTCCTTTATGCCACTGCTAGCTGCACCTCAAATGAGTTTAGAAGTCAACCCAAGACCCCAAGCTTGCTGGAACGAAGACTGAGTTGGCCACTTTATGGATCAGGCCAAATGGCCTTATGTAAGGAAATCATATGGAGATATAAATAAAGGACGACTTGAAGAATTGAAATGCTTATTGCTCTTACGACGTTAGTCAGCCACCAGCAGTCCACTAGTCTAGATATCTGACAGGAAGATCTTAAGAGAAGGTACGCCTACTGCAAATGTGTAGTTAAAGACATATATGCTGTCAATTAGGTTACATCACCCAATGACTCCAACAATTCCCACAGAATGCTAATATTTATGGCTAAAGCAAATCTTAAAATCATGGCTGGTGGAAGAAACCCTGTCGGTGGCTGACACTACAATTGAGTTATAGACCTTTCGGGTAATACAAAGCTATTACTCCAGACTATGGCCACGGCAGTTCCTAAGCGGTATCTAGAATGGGACAGTAAATCTTACCACAAAGACAAACTAGCTAAAACCTGAAATTCTAACCTTCACAAAATGACAAAAATGAATAATAATCATGCTTACTTTTGAGAATACTTTTTGGAAAAAAAATAGAGATGGATGCCAAAGTTTGTTAAAAGGACCCTAGGCATTTTAGGATTAAGCTAGTATGGGCTGGCTTCTAAAATTCAAAATGTACCATCCACCATTAAAACACCAAGCATTTATAAACAAAAAGTTATAAACAGGAAGTTGCTAATCACAAATCCATACTCTTTTATTGTGCTATTTTACTGTCCTGCTCAAAAACATTTATCATAAACTGTATTCACTAGATGTACGTAGTGGATTACGAAGTAAAAAGTTTCAAAGCACGATACCAAAGCTTACCCAGAAAATGGTGTAAAAAGTAATCTTTGGTAAACATATTACACAATTAGAATACACCTCCCATTGAATATATGCCAGAAATAAGGAGTTGCAATAGGATACTACTACATTCAAAAGAAATGAAATTTGTGGATGCTATCTCACAGTGCCATTATCCACAATATTTTGAAGATACAAAACTAAAATGTTGGTTACGATAAATGAAACAAATCAGAGAAAAAATATTTGAATTTTGTACTGCACTTCCACACATTCTGGGATCCATGAAATTTCTTCAACTAACCTCTTCTCTTGTCATTCCAGATTCTTTCTTGCGAGTCCATTCAGCATAATGCAGGAGCTGGCCATCACGGTCAAACAAATAAAGGTTGTATATCGTCATTATGATGTCAACTGTAAATATACATGGAATTAATACATATATGTATATACATACTTTATACATATTTTTTTTTTTTTTTTTTATACTTTGTCGCTGTCTCCCGCGTTTGCGAGGTAGCGCAAGGAAACAGACGAAAGAAATGGCCCAACCCCCCCCATACACATGTATATACATACGTCCACACACGCAAATATACATACCTACACAGCTTTCCATGGTTTACCCCAGACGCTTCACATGCCTTGATTCAATCCACTGACAGCACGTCAACCCCGGTATACCACATCGCTCCAATTTACTCTATTCCTTGCCCTCCTTTCACCCTCCTGCATGTTCAGGCCCCGATCACACAAAATCTTTTTCACTCCATCTTTCCACCTCCAATTTGGTCTCCCTCTTCTCCTTGCTCCCTCCACCTCCGACACATATATCCTCTTGGTCAATCTTTCCTCACTCATCCTCTCCATGTGCCCAAACCACTTCAAAACACCCTCTTCTGCTCTCTCAACCACGTTCTTTTTATTTCCACACATCTCTCTTACCCTTACGTTACTCACTCGATCAAACCACCTCACACCACACATTGTCCTCAAACATCTCATTTCCAGCACATCCATCCTCCTGCGCACAACTCTATCCATAGCCCACGCCTCGCAACCATACAACATTGTTGGAGCCACTATTCCTTCAAACATACCCATTTTTGCTTTCCGAGATAATGTTCTCGACTTCCACACATTCTTCAAGGCCCCCAGAATTTTCGCCCCCTCCCCCACCCTAATATCCACTTCCGCTTCCATGGTTCCATCCGCTGCCAGATCCACTCCCAGATATCTAAAACACTTCACTTCCTCCAGTTTTTCTCCATTCAAACTCACCTCCCAATTGACTTGACCCTCAACCCTACTGTACCTAATAACCTTGCTCTTATTCAAACGCGGGAGACAGCGACAAAGTATAAAAAAAAAAAAAAAAAAATATATATATATATATATATATATATATATATATATATATATATTTTATAATTTTTTCATAATTACCACAACACTAATTTCTATGAATGGGTCCTGGTGTTACTCAGCATCTCTTCCAGAAGCTCGACTACTTCTAGCAGGAGGGAAAAATTAAGTCCTTTAAAGAGAAATTCTATGATGAGAATGTTCTTCTAATGATACAGCTAAGCCAAAAGTGTCTTTTCATTGGCAGAGTATCCTCAAGCAAGTGGAACCCAGTAATACCATACTGTATACTGTGTACTTAACCATTTACATGTCTTTTTTTTCAATGGTGTTTAATGTTTCAATTAAACCATGAAATATAACTTTTTCTTTACCTACACATTGTCTTTTCGACCACTGTGGAAGTGTTCTGGGTGTGACTAGTCAAGTTTGGAGCTTTACAATACTATACAAGACCAAGAAAAACTGATTGCATTTCTTTCTGAATACACTTCAGTCCCTCCAATATCCGCTTGCCCTCAGTTTCAATCTCGGATTCATTAGCATCGTACCTCCTACCCATTTCATTGTAACAAGAGACTAACCACGAGGAGTGGTCATATGCTCACTCGGGCACATTGTGCTTTCATGTGCTCTTTTCTCAAAAGGTCTCATTTTAAGGTTGCAAATGTTCTTCTCTTGACAAAGTTCTAAAGTCTTAAATAAATATACACTATGTAGGTCGTGGATTGAGTCTATCTATATCTACAAATGTCACTAATGAGATACCATTCCTAAAGCTAGTCTTTCCTCAGCTATGCTACATTTGATTAGCTCTGGTTGGGTTAATTATATGAATTCTGCTTGTTTTTACCCCACAATTTCCCTCTTCAACAAAGCTCAAAACTGGAAATATACCGTAGAGAGTAGTGTATACTAAGTCAAATGTACTTCCCTATGTAAATCATTACCTATGAATGCGTGTAAACTGGCAGATTCGTGCTCTTCCAATAATTCTCACCATGCAAGTATCAATGATACTGAATGAGCAATATCATCTTATACTTGCCAAATACAGAGGAAGCAGCTGGACCAGACTCACTTCTTATACGCCCATCTCATGTTCCTTCCTGTGGTTTGTTTTGACGCTCAGCTGATGGCTGCAGCGTTCGCCTCTCCCGTGACGTCATGAGAATGTGGATTTACTTTATACCGTTCTTAGTGTAATTCTTTATCGGAATCTCACCCTCTTATAATTATTATCATTATTGCAATTCCTGATAACTGTGTGGTTCAAGGACACCACATATGGAAATACAAGAGTATGTATTATCAACATTTCACAAAAAAACACACTAGTACAAACAAATAGAGAAAGATTTGGCAAAATATACATATTAACCTAACGGGGATTGAACAGAGTATAGATATTTATAATCATTCCTAACGTGGTTGTCATAATACATTCAAATTAAAGAATAGCAATAACAGTACAAAACTACAACTGAACTACGTGTAGATACAATATAAATTTCATGACAAAAAAATCATCTCAAAGAATAAAGTTACTAGTCAGATCTAGAATTAAAAACGAGTTCAGCACACATTAAGATCAAAAGGTCAATAGACACAACCATAGTGGTGCACGATTTCGGATGATCTGAAATAGAATGCAAACTGTGACAAGATTCGGGCCAAGTCCAATGGTACCTTGGGCCAACTGAGGAGAATTCTGGTAGTCTATAAACCTAATTTCAAGGAGTAAGCCTACCAATCCTACCAAATCTCGAGATGGCCTATAGATGGTCAACACGCTCACCTGCACCTCCTAACATTTAGCAAAAGTTATTCAGGGGTGCTGATAAGATATGATTATTGATTAATAATTCGAGAAAAATAATGCGTTTCACTAGTTTTCCTACTATATTTGCAATTATCTAAATGTTCTTTACGGGAAGGAAGTTCTACATTCGTGGAGCCCTATCTCTTGATACCCAATTTCTCTGTCGCTACTCTTGCCTACAGAGTGTATTCAACGGGCGTCGGGATCATACTTCATGAGGAAGAAGTAACAGAAACAGTTTTATAGATAAGCAGACTGATGAAAACCTCACTTAACTTTTCCTAGCAGACGAAAATTAACATTATTTGTCATTCAAACAAACTAAGACATTTTAGTTTCAGCTGCGGCATGTCTTGGGCGACGAGCTCGCCAATTTACAGACCTATTTCAACAAACACAAAATTCGTCACCAAAGTGGCGGAAGGAAGACAATAATACGTTACATTCTCAGCCCTTGGGTGAGGTTAGAAGGTTTGCTTACGTTCTTTTGGTCACTATATGTGTTTTTTCCTACTTTTAAAGTATTTAACCTCATATTTTCTTTGATCATCATAACCCTCCCAACTATGTTATCATTCTAGGATAAAAAGATTAAAAAAAGATGCTCCGCCAGTTTAAATCCAATATCTAGTCTATTCCTCTTATTCTTCTTCCTTAAGTTACTTCTGTAGCGGCTTTAAACTACGTTATTTATTCATCTAGTTATCTATTATTATCATATAGTGCAGTTGCATCAATTCCAACACTTCCCCGCAGAGCAACAAGGAGCTCATAGCCGTGAATCAGCTTATATACATGAGAAAATAGTTTTCAAGTGGGTCGATCTTTGGGTAAACCTAAGCTCAGAATACAAGTCTGTTGTCAGCTCATCAAATATCGGTGTTTACTGAATGTCTGGTCCGTCTAAATTCTAAATGACAGATTGACCGGAATCCATATTATTGGATGAGTTGTACTCCACTCGTCAAAGATGTTAAATTATGAATATCTTCTGAAGATGTCATTCAATGTGACGTAAAAAAAAAATTCGTAAAATCAATGCCTCCTCTCCAACCTACATGTGCTGTTAGCTATTGTTAGCGCGACACACACACACACGCGGGATCGATCCAAGCGTGGACCTACTCGGTTGATGTGTTCTTCGTCCGGCAAATTACATAACGACTGTACATTCTCAAGCGTGAATTTCTCTCAGAATGTTCAACGAAGACTGACATATGTTCATGATATTTCTCTTTCTTTCTCAATATCCCACCGTAAGCGACGAATGGATTAAAACACCGAGCCTACGAAGCCTGCCGCTTGGCCGCTTGGGGTCTGGGGGGAGAGACATTTTTAGTTCCGCGTTCACTGAGGCATTGTTCTTAGTCCCCCTCTCTATGGCCGCGCGCGTGTGTGCAGTTACAAGATCGATGAAGAGAGTTTAAGGGATTTATCACGAGGTCTCACATACCGTCCAAGAAATTGTTTGGTTCAGACATCTGTGAGTAAAGAGGAAAAGTCACAGGATTCGAAATATACAAAAAAAAAAAAAAAAAAACGTATGCCCAATATTTGTAGTTGAGCGGCAGCCTGTTTGCAACATTTCCAGTGGTTCTGTAGTAACCATCATATAGCAGTTAGGAGAGTCAGTTCCCTAGAGCATGGAGTTCTACACCATAGAGTTGGTATTCTGTTATACATCATACAGTTCCCTATCTGCAAATGACTGACAAGAGTACTGACCGCAGAGGCACGACGAAGTATCGTTCCAATAAAGTGGTCTTCCTTCTTATTTTTTAACATATTTTGCAAACTTAGGGTTGGTTTGATTATGTTAGGTAATTTTCCTTAAATCTATTTGGAACTTTTCTATTGAGCGTGGTTTTGTAAGAAAAATGTTATCCAAAAGGATGCCAAACTTTACCACAGTTTAGCAAAGCTAACGAACGTAAGATTGCTCTGGTTAATTGTAGCTTGATATCTAAGGGTCAAGTCTGGCCGTCTGTTATAGGTGGATGTAGCTCCTGAAGTCACCGATGAAGTGACTGGGATATATAGAAGTTTGTTGAGGTCAATGCCTGAGATCCAGAATCATCACGTTCCTAGACGTTGACGGAGCCGCGAACTATTCTTCCTGGCACGATAGCAGTCATTCTTTATCTCATCCACACGTCGTAAAGCGCTGGCATTCTGTCAGCAAACATACACTCACTCTACCTCACACTCAAACGCCTAGCAACACCACTATTCGTAGCTCTAAATTGTCTGCGGCGAGTGCTACGCACTATCCTCGCCTCATGTCAAAAATGTCATCGTAGGGACTAGCAGGTACCTAGGTACTCTCGTCTTTGGACGGTCTTAATTTCTAGTAGTAAAAAAAAAAAAAGAATCCATAAACGGCTCACACTCCCTCCAAAGCTTGAGGTACAAGAAATTATTTGGTTCGTTTTATTCTAATTATGTTACTCACAGCACGATACGAAAAAGTTGGTGAAAAGAAAATCTTACACTTACTATCTAATCTTATCTATTTTTCGTTGGGGGTCAGATGGTTCCCAGCCTCCCAGATCCCTGTGCACAGCAGGTTTTTGCACAGCTCCCAGATCTGTCCTTCGTAATTGTACAGAAAAAGAAAACGTACTTCATGGGCCACCTAAATATTACATAACTGACAAAGGTCAGGTTGGTTTTCAATGACAACTGAATAAATATCAAGAAACAAATTATTCTAAACAACAGTAAATGTGGCTCTCGTAAAACTGTCCAACATTTATTACACTCTCTATTAATTAGAATATACAAGGTGATGCTGCAGTGAAACGCTCCACCACATCTGTCTGGGATGCAGACTTATCTTGGCTCCGTCACGTGACAACCAACCTCCTCCAAGGACTCCACACCCAGACAGACTCCTCCCGTGAGTGGTACAGGCCGACTATGGCATCTTACAAAGCTTGGCCATCTAATTCCACACTAAACACATGCCAAGTTTGTTATACAACACGCCATGGCAGATATCCAAGTTCTTATGTAACTCTGTTTATCTGAACAATTTAACCGCTTTTTTTTTCAGTGACCTTACCTGCAGCGACCATCGAACTCCCCACTGCTATTTCAGGAACATATGCCGACAGAGATCCCGTTTCAGATGGCGTCCTGGACCCTCTCTCCCCCATGGAAGACCTTGAGTTGCAGCCAAGGAGAGTTGCGATCTAACGTGCATCCACTCTTGAAGGGTTAAGCGCTGGTGGAAGGGGAGGAGCCAGCACTTCAGATGGAATCGTCTATGCTCCACACCGCAGCCGACGTACGATTCGAGTGACATGGACACATTGGGGTCGCCTGATATACAGAAGGTCAGTGGTTCACCTAGATCACATCCTACGAGGTTGGAGCACCCGTGGGAAGCTCGTCCTCGGTTCACCAATGAAATTCTGAGGTCTTATAGCCATAAACTTCACTGCTTTTGTTTTTTTTTCTGAATTGTTTACAGATACTTGGTTAGGACAAGTTTCCTTAACTGATACTCAGCTGGGAAAATTTTAAGCTAAATATTCATAAAGTATTGGTCACTATAACTAACAACACCTTCCAATATCTGAAAACAAGGTGAAATAAAGCAGCCATGGTCGTTACAGTAGTGCGAAGTGGTCGGAAAAGGTGACTCAAGCCTTACTCTGCCGGCAAGTTTTTCAACATTATTCGCGGGGAAGAAAAATCCTCGAGATCAATTTTGGTAATGTAAACTTATCAACAAGGCCAACTTTCTGGCATTATTATAGAAAAAAATCTTCCGAAACGTAATTACATAACAACATCACTAGAGGATAGGTGTCAGTAGTATGATACATACAGTGAGAGTGTGTCTGGTAGAATTATGGAAAGCGATTAGGATTTAAGATTGGTGGTAAAATTTGACGCTGACCGCCTAGATGGTCCCGGTAGCCGATACACATAAAGCCCAATAACTAACCAACAAAGCAAGACAGTTATCAAGCAATCGTCCATAAACTAAACTGATTATTTGAACAGGTACAGTTTATCCCCTAGTAAGTAGATCATAATCATTTCTGCATCACAGTGTTTGAAATATGGTTATGCTACCTTGTGCCAGTATTATTAACACATCTTCAGTATCTAATGTCACCATGAAAATAATACATATTACTCGTTTGTCTTATATAACCATTTGCCTTTGAAACTATTTCTCGTTCTAAACTCTCTGAAATAATTGAAAGTTACCATACACCTTGTGGGCTTTACCAGGAAGAATGAGTTCTTGTATTCACGAGAATTACCCTCCTTAGAATGTATGTAAAGGACGCGACGCCACAGCACTCCTCACGGCACGCGAGTTTTTTTTTTTTTTTCTCTCCTAAAACCGTCAAGGGTATATACTATCATTATTATGATACAACCCCAGAATCCTCTTTTATGGGGTTCCTGCCGCTTCGAGGCTACACTCGAAGCAGGGAGCACGGAAATGATAGACTCTTTCGTGCGGGAACTTCCTCAACGTAACTGTCTTCCAATCTTACGTCCACTGACAATCCTCGCCGAAGTGACTTTCCGCTTGTCAAGTGTAACCATACAAAAGCGGCAATCTCTCTCTCTCTCTCTCTCTCTCTCTCTCTCTCTCTCTCTCTATATATATATATATATATATATATATATATATATATATATATATATATATATATATATATATATATATACATATATATATATAAGCCCTAGAATGCTGAGCTACAATCAGTAAGAGGGGAAGAATGGACTCCTTTGCAGTAAGAAATTGTTAGATACAACCTCGTCGAAGGTGACTTTACACTCGCGGCGTCCCTGCAAAGAGACGAGGTTTGATTATATATATATATATATATATATATATATATATATATATATATATATATATATATATATATATATATATATCCCTGGGGATAGGGGAGAAAGAATACTTCCCACGTATTCCCTGCGTGTCGAAGAAGGCGACTAAAAGGGGAGGGAGCGGGGGGCTGGAAATCCTCCCTTCTCAATTTTTTTTAATTTTCCAAAAGAAGGAACAGAGAAGGGGGCCAGGTGAGGATATTCCCTCAATGGCCCAGTCCTCTGTTCTTAACGGTACCTCGCTAACGCGGGAAATGGCGAATAGTTTGAAAAAAAAAAAAAAAAAAAAAAAAAATATATATATATATATATATATATATATATATATATATATATATATATATATATATATATATATATATATATATATTCAACTGAACAGTTGCGTGTAGTGGAGATAACACGCGAGCCAGATATCAAATCCTAAAGATAAGGGACATTTTATATAAAGTATTTAGCCCAGCAACACCTTAATTCTATGTAGTCCCGAGAAAAATCCAAAGAAGTACACCAAGTCAATTCTCCAAGAATGTCTTCTCTTCCCGTCTATTTCTTCCTTCTAAAGCTTCTGCCAGATATTCTTATTACATAATCAACCCACTGAGAAGTTTTAATTTGCAACTGACGGGTCCTGGCTTAAGGACCTGTTACGAGTTGACTGCCTATTACATTTAACAGTATACAGCCGGAAACGTTCTAGAAAAGCTCAAGGAGCCTATTCCTAGCCCAAACTTCAGTTCAGCGTAAACCTATCCTGGTTCGTGTCTGCTTCAACTTGCAGGAAAAAGCTGGATGGTTTTGCTAGGAACAATATTGATATTCTTACAAGAAATAAGAACACGAGTATATTATACATCTCGGTTGAAACTTTGTCTACTAGTCCTTAGTATTATGAAACGTCATGATCTTATTTTTTAAGGCAGTAGAGACGGAGGCAGAAACGAGTAGAAGTAGATACGTCAACTGTTGACGCATGCAATCCATCGCTGAGTCCACGACCCACTGTCTACCAAACTGGTCATTTAAACACCTTCATTCCTGCTGCGAGTTTATGAAGCGAGTTTTCATTTATACTAAAATCATATAAACCCCCATAGAACAAATAGGACACAAACATGTATATACACAGTTTCAACATAAACACGCACGTCTCCCGACTCCCTACCCAAGGATAAACTACACTATGATAATATAACACACAATCAGCTGTGGGGCGGCCGCCTTCCTGCCCGGGAATGTTTTAACCCTGGCAATCTCTTCCTTCATTCCTGCTGATAAAGTAAATTACACCACATTCCCTAAATAATGATTTATGGTAAAGGAAACACTCCCCTACCCACTCTTTTAACATCTAAAACTACACTAGCTCGTTTAAGGTTTTCTTGAAGGTTAGACATGAAGGCATTTGAGCATATGACTGCTACAGATGGTGTCCTGGGCAGGAGTATGAGCAGTACCTAACACCACGTAGCTCTCGGCTGGGAGACGTGGCACAAAGCCCTCCGGGGAAATAACATAGATTCTCTATCTCGATAATTAAGTCAAGATGATACGGATAGGATGATAAAACGGCCATTGTCCACGATGTTCTTTCTTCTTGGCTACTTTTTTTTTTTTTCAATTTTCCAAAAGAAGGAACAGAGGGGGCCAGGTGAGGATATTCCAAAAAAGGCCCAGTCCTCTGTTCTTAACGCTACCTCGCTAACGCGGGAAATGGCGAATAGTTTAAAAGAAAAGATATATATATATATATATATATATATATATATATATATATATATATATATATATATATGTGTGTGTGTGTGTGTGTGTGTGTGTGTGCTCCAATAAGATACCAAGAAACAAAGTCTGGTAAAGTACAACATTATCATAAAGATCATACAAAACCAACGCTTTGTGGGTTAACATTGTCTCCGCCAGATGGACAGACAATCTGCCTTCTAAGTGCTCCATATCTCTTTGTCTAGTCCTTCAGAAAGAACAGTTTATCTTTTTCTCCTCATCTTCCAGTCTGTTGCTTGAGACAAATATTCTCACAGCTGATTAAGAGTGAGACACGGGCCATTCGTGCAGTAAGAGCGTGTCTGTGGTTTTAAAATGAACGCCCAAAGTTGTCCCTCATATCTTTTCTCGACTGGTAGTTCCAAAATGATGTTGTCGGCCTTAACGACCCTAAAAGTCGTTAGGCCTAAAGCCGGAAGAGCCAATCGACGTGGGAATAAGGAAGAAAGTAGAGGACGGTCCGTCTATTTGTATAATCACCCGTGGCTGGCTGAAACTTAGCAATTCAGGCAAAGACCTGGAGAATCTAACGAACAAATAAGGCATACGCTGGAGAGGACGCGAGCGTGGATTGGCGCCCGGACGGAGACTCAGAACTAAGCCAAAATGTATATATCTAACGAACGACACAGGAAATTAAGGAGCTGGTCAGTGACTATTGTTAGATACACCATTTTTCCTTTGTTCAATATATCGTGGACAGGTCTGAGGAGAGGAAAGTAGGTCAAGTTTTTGTGATTATGCTGTGTGTATTTTAATATCTATACGTTTACATATGTTATTCAAGTCTGTTTCTGCTCATGTGCTTATTAGCCCATGTCTGTGCGTATATGTGTCTATATGCGTCTTGCGTTCGCTACCGTGTTCTGCCACATTACACGCAACATGGCTTAATATGTATGTCAATATGTGGATCCACTGGTGCCAGCCAGGTCACGCCAGAATCAATGAGATTACCTTACGATTTTCTCTTGTTTCACTTATGACCGTTGACCTAGATGATTCATAATCCAATTGTATGCTTTTATGTTAACTCTGTGATGTTTATAGCACATTTATACATCCCTGATTGGTCTTGGCTCTGTTATGTTGTGGTCGTAAAGTGTTATTGTTTGCTGTGATAAAGGCTAACAAGGGTCAGATCTGCTCAAATTCGTCATAACTTGGGAGTATTTATGTTAGGTCGAATATTTATTGGAGTTCATTTCATCCTCTCTCTCTCTCTCTCTCTCTCTCTCTCTCTCTCTCTCTCTCTCTCTCTCTCTCTCTCTCTCTCTCGTCAATTTTCCTCTCGTTTTTCTTAATCTTTACTTCTCTTTGGTTTTGATTATATATATATATATATATATATATATATATATATATATATATATATATATATATATATATATATATATATATATATATATATATATATATATATATATGTATTCGACAACTTCAGTCATTAACCATTTTTCTGTTGATAACAAACTTTTGAAAATGAAATTGAAATACAAGACGTTACGTCATCGTACTCAAGAGGTTAAGTAGTGGTACTCGAGGCGTATAGCCGTGACCTACAGGGGGTCAGGTCATCGTGCATGAGGGATTGTCATCGTACTCTTGGGTTTAAGTCGTGGTTCTCAAGGTGTTAAGCTGTCACACTCAGGGTTTAGGTCGCTGCAAATCAAGGGCTTAAGTCATCGTATTCAACAGAGGAGATCGCTCCACGTTGACGGCGTCTGATGGACGGAGCCAAAAGACTGGCCAGGAACCCTCTCACTGCCCAGTGTTGATAAAGAAAAATGTTGGAATCAACAATTAGGCATCTACCCTACAAACTGAATTGTTCATCATACTTATCACTCTTCAGCTGGTAGAAATCACTGCCACATATTCAATCATCTCTGATTCTTTATCTTCAGTATTTGTCTTTAACATCCTAAGATCAGAAATTAACATGTTGGTCTCTGAAGCCAGAGACAACTATTTCAAACTTTACTTGTCAAGGGATCCAATTCAAATTGCCTTGGATTCCCTCTCACATGAGCCTCCGTGAGCACGACAGAGCTGATGCTTTACTCAAACTTGCACTTTAGTAAAGGTTATGTTGAAGACAACATACATTGGGTTGTCAATTCGTAGCCTCAAAACTGCAATTAGAAAGGAACTAACAAATCTCTTTAAAGCAAGTAGACGTGTTCAGATAAGCACAAGGAGAAACACTTTCCATCACAGTGAAATTTGTAAAGTAAGAGATGTATATGGAGAAAATAATAAGAGCAACAGATTACATGTTGTTATTGCTAAACTAATGCTAAACTGTAAGTACTATTGGCGCTTTGGCCTATCTGGAGATGTTAATCATGCGAATAGTAAACCTTGTGGTCAAAGATTTGGGCACAGACCAGAACAGTATATCTAAGAACGTGAAAAAAATGGAGCTTTTTAGAGATAGATCTATACAAATCCGGTGAGAAATGTCAACACCTTATTGTTAATGACAAGATACCAAAAATTTTAAGTTTGTATCCTCTTTTTGCATCTCGTCGGCAAAACTTACCTTACAAAAATGTATGTAATGAAGCTTGTATAATGAATCAGCTTTGTAACAACCTTTGTAACATCAACCCACTGAGGTCTAAGACTTTGTGTGGCCTCTGTAATCCTCTTGCGCTACCGCTCACGGGATGAGCGTGGGATGCACAGTAAATTTGGTATCGGCACAGATCATATCAAGAATCACTGCCAAGACTGGTCTGAGCTGGTGACGAAGGGGAAGAGGAGATAGCGTCTATCACTACCCAAGTCTCATTGGCAGCTGTTGGTACGGAGATCTGTGACATTTCCCCTGGGACGCCCTGGCTTATCTCCTGCCGACCCCAGCTGCCCTACATTGCCCCATGACTCCCCCAACCCACTCCAACGCCCTCCCACAAAACATCTTGACCTTATATAAAGTTGCACCACAATATAGGGCAGCCGTCAGTGACGTAGGGGGTTAGCTGGGAGGGGGAGGTTAAGGTTGCGATTACTGACCTGGTGTGACTGTGTGCCACATTGTCTTGCTCCGATGTGACGCTGGTTACAACCACGAGTGACGACCTGTGTCACGCAGGATGTAGACAGACAGCGTTGTTGAGGCTCGAACTATGATCGAAAGGGCGGGATCCCTGCCACAGAGCCTTTATAAAACGCTCATGACATGATTAGTAACTGACCCCTGGAGCACGACGGGACGAACTTTGGGTCTGATGGCCTGACCTTTGACCTGACCCTCTAGGGTCATGTCAAGGGTCACATGGTCACAAGTAGGGGGACCTATCGTAGTGCTTATGGAGTTAACAATTCCCGGGCACGTCTGAGTATCGGTCTGTGTGTTCCTGAGTTTTGTGGTCGGTCGTTTTTCATCTTAATTTATCTTCTTTCCAAGATTTATACACACGTCCATAGCTCTTGTATTCTCACTCGTACTATCACGCTGTTGTAAAGCATAAAATCAGATATTTCACTTACCTAAAAGGTTTCTTATATATACGATAGCATAAAAGAAAATCCCCACACTCACTGCTACTGGTACATAACAATAGATTGTCATTTTAAACATAAAAGACACGCGCAACATCGCATCTGCGTGTGGAGGGATGACGGAGGGGCTGATTGCTCCCTCCTCTACACAGGCGTCAACCGTCAGCCAACGGGTAATGTTGGTCAAGGATGCGCAGCGCGCCCGCCGGGCGTAACCTGAAGATTCAGATAGTTGAGAATCTATACGTCCACCCTCCATGAGTTATCAAGACACGAGTTCTTCACCCACCAAGCGGGGACTCTTCTACTTTTTATTTTAAAGATGAACATTGAAAAAAATATATATTTTTTCACTGCCTTATCGAGGTACGGGCGAGGAGGACCATTGGAACAAGCCTTAGATCGAGGAAGGTTCTCGAATGAGGGAGTGCCGACATGTTAGCACTGAAAACTCTCAGAATGATTACTCTTTCAAGACTCAGCAAGTTCTTTTTCTTTCACCAAGATGAAGCCTGCTGAATACTGTGTACACGCACATGAAATATGTTTCAGGAATATTTAAGAAGCCATATGTACTACTTGATGTAAACCACGATAATGAACAATAACTACATGAACAAACTGTATACATCTTGGTCAAGATGTTTTGATCTTTCTAATTCGTCGTCCACAGAGCGCTCAGCGTGTAAGTGTTCTTGGGTTTAATGGCTATCAGCGTTACCGGACTCCTCCTGTTTGTGGTTTCGCCTTGAGTGAAGAGTGTCTCAGCGCCCTCATTACGCCAGCCTGGATGTGTGAACTTGGTTGTGAGTGAGCAACGTTTCTGGACCACATATCAAAATGGGTCTTAGAATAGTGATACATATTATTGTTTTGTATTGTAATGGTACATATTACCTTTCAGTACTGGGTACAGCATACTGGTTTACATTGCATTTAATTATCGTGTTGTTTATATCCATTTCGTCTGGAATGTCATCATGAAACATTACTCCCGAGTATCTAGAATTCCTCACTTACTGTAGCTGGTGATCAATGTATGTTTCTCTCTCTCTCTCTCTCTCTCTCTCTCTCTCTCTCTCTCTCTCTCTCTCTCTCTCTCTCTCTCTATATATATATATATATATATATATATATATATATATATATATATATATATATATATATATATATATATATATATTATCCCTGGGGATAGGGGATTAAGAATACTTCCCACGTATTCCCTGCGTGTCGTAGAAGGCGACTAAAAGGGGAGGGAGCGGGGGGCTGGAAATCCTCCCCTCTCGTTTTTTTTTTTTTTTTTTTTTAATTTTCCAAAAGAAGGAACAGAGGGGGCCAGTTGAGGATATTCCAAAAAAGGCCCAGTCCTCTGTTCTTAGCGCTACCTCGCTAACGCGGGAAATGGCGAATAGTTTAAAAGAAGAAAAGATATATATATATATATATATATATATATATATATATATATATATATATATATATATATATATATATATATATATATATATGAATATTCCCTGGGGATAGGGGAGAAAGAATACTTCCCACGTATTCCCTGCGTGTCGTAGAAGGCGACTAAAAGGGAAGGAAGTGGGGGGCTGGAAATCCTCCCCTCTCGTTTTTTTTTTTTTTTTTTATTTTCCAAAAGAAGGAACAGAGAAGAGGTCATATATATATATATATATATATATATATATATATATATATATATATATATATATATATATATATATATATATATATATAGATATAGATAGATAGAGAGAGAGAGAGAGAGAGAGAGAGAGAGAGAGAGAGAGAGAGAGAGAGAGAGAATCATGTAAACTGTTCTTCACTATTATCACACAAACCTTAGGACATGAAGGTTTTGTGGGATACAAATGAATCAGAAATACACGTACAAAATATCAACTTGTTATGGAGTGCTGTGCGTCTTGCGCGTCAGTACTTCTGTATAGATACTGAGATACTGTGGACGACGATGAACTGGTTTTTAACTGGTTAACCGGCGCTAATCTCCACTATGCGATCACTATGACGATTATCTAAATGTACTTAACTTTTATCACAATGATTACACGCTGGTGTGATTCCCTGGCCAGGCGACCTCCCATCCTTCATGGATGATAATATTCTAGAATATCTAATATTCATCATAGAAAGTTAAGAAAATGTAACGAAGGAAATCTTGCAAATCTACAGGTCAAAAGTACAAAATGATGCAATACGATGGTAGCCAAAAATTATAACTAACAGTTGTATTCTTGAAGATCACAGCAAAACACAAGAGGATTTCCTTAACAAAACAACAAGAGGAAAAGAGGCAGAACTTAACAGCCTAAGCTGAAAATAAACTGATTATTTTTGTTTGATTCACGCACCAGCCACCCGCCCGATAGCATCAGGCGAGGCAAGAGTAACCCTTTTCGTGGTATGATTTGTACAAGATTGGAAAGGAGGCTACAGAGGCGCATTTGATCGTTTCTACGGGTAACAAAGAAGTTCAACAGAGAGTCTGACGAGGTTCTCCTGTTTACCCACTTGCGCATTAAGTGTCTTACTCCATTTTTGATTACATTACTCTTCTTCAGAGATCTAATTAAATGCTTATCTATGATCACTGTCTGATAGTGTAGCAATGACTGCAATATTGCTGAGGCAGAAGACCTTCAGTTTTGCCTTTTTGTTCAGCGATCTGCTGCATTTGGTGATGATAAGATGATGAATGGAGAGTCTGGGTACCAGTACGATAGTTACTATGTCCCAGTGATCTTGAAATCTATTGCTATTAACAGTTAAGGTTATTAACCCAGAATATATACCATACGTCAGAAAGTACAAACAACAAAAACGGCATGTAGTTAAGTGTAAAAACGGCATGTAGTTAAGTGTAAAAACGGCATGTAGTTAAGTGTATGTTGTTAAATTTAGTGATCATCAGCAGTTGGTACCTACATCACAGTTTCCAACATACGTCAAACATACAAAATAAGAACAATAGAAGAATAGCTGGTTGGTTAGCTATTTGGGTGAGCCTCGATACACACAGGCGTTAAGTACAAATATACCCACATTACGTTACACACGCAACGCCAAGGGGCAATCAGATAAACTCCTACAAACACTTATACGTATCTCTTCACCACACGGAACCCAAGAAATACCCACATTCCACCAAAACACATCCCAGTCATACGCTCAAATTTACAGACCCATCACAACGTAACCACCGACAAACACCCATATTCAGAAACACGTAAAACAGAAACAATTCCTTTCACACAAACACACCCTTACATAGGCTCCTCCCACATTCCAATCATGAAGGGTAAATTTAATAGTGGCTGTTACTTGGCGTATTGTAGGTATAGTGCTGCTGATGTCTTCTCAGAACTGAGCATTTCTGTTACAGTCGTCAACCTTTGTAAGATACTGTACCGTCATTACAACACAGTAATTCAATCAGTAATTCATCATTACAGGATTGCATGAACACGAAGGATCTCTAACGACTGACCCAGGTCGTGGGTCGAAGCAGCGGATCCCATAAGATTATCTGTCAACGGACGGCCAGCGCTGCTCCGTCGTATGTTGGCGTCTTGCTTGTGGTCAACTCAGTCGGCATGTTTTGGCTGCAGGAGATCTGAAGGTCACAACAGCCTCGTTCTCCAGTTAGCTTTTCCATATCAACATCATCGTTAAGATCTCCATCATAATCCTCACGACAATCATCATCATCATCACACTATCTCCCTCATCATCATCACACTATCTCCCTCATCATCATCACACTATCTCCCTCATCATCATCGTCACACCATCTCCTACATCATCATCATCATCACACTGTCTCCTACATCATCATCATCATCACACTATCTCCCTCATCATCATCGTCACACTATCTCCTACATCATCATCATCATCACACTATCTCCCTCATCATCATCGTCACACTGTCTCCTACATCATCATCATCATCACACTATCTCCCTCATCATCATCGTCACACTATCTCCTACATCATCATCATCATCACACTGTCTCCTACATCATCATCATCATCACACTATCTCCCTCATCATCATCGTCACACTATCTCCTACATCATCATCATCATCACACTGTCTCCTACATCATCATCATCATCACACTATCTCCCTCATCATCATCGTCACACTATCTCCTACATCATCATCATCATCACACTGTCTCCTACATCATCATCATCATCACACTATCTCCCTCATCATCATCATCACACTGTCTCCTACATCATCATCATCATCACACTATCTCCAACATCATCATCATCATCACACTATCTCCTACATCATCATCATCATCACACTATCTCCAACATCATCATCATCATCACACTATCTCCAACATCATCATCATCATCACGCTATCTCCAACATCATCATCATCATCACACTATCTCCAACATCATCATCATCATCACACTATCTCCAACATCATCATCATCATCACACTATCTCCAACATCATCATCATCATCACACTATCTCCAACATCATCATCATCACACTATCTCCTACATCATCATCATCATCACACTATCTCCAACATCATCATCATCATCACACTATCTCCTACATCATCATCATCATCACGCTATCTCCAACATCATCATCATCATCACACTATCTCCAACATCATCATCATCATCACACTATCTCCAACATCATCATCATCATCACACTATCTCCAACATCATCATCATCATCACACTATCTCCAACATCATCATCATCATCACACTATCTCCAACATCATCATCATCATCACACTATCTCCAACATCATCATCATCACACTATCTCCTACATCATCATCATCATCACACTATCTCCAACATCATCATCATCATCACACTATCTCCTACATCATCATCATCACTTCCACCAAAAACAACAACAATAATAACAACAACAACTAGTCTTCACAACACCCTTGCATGAGTTATACTATTGACGTAGGATAGAGTTTCACGCACCTAAAATTATACATTTAAGGAATATTATCTTTTAAGAACTTTAGAGAGAGGACGCTTTGGGAATGATATAATGCTAAAGAAAATGGGATCATAAAGTGGCATGATGAAATGGAGATGTAGGATAAAGAGTATGATGAAATACATGGAAGCGCAGGATATCATACAGATGAAATTGCTATGAGCAGGGATATTATTGTGGACCGATTCTAACCATGATACGAAAAATATATAGGAAGAGAGTATAGGATACAAAATGTATAGGAACATGGTATAATTGGGAGGGATGAAGATGAAATATGCAAGGTGAATATTGGAACATAATATTCAAGAATGTATCGTAGTGCTTAGGTTAACGCCAAGACCAGATCAATCATGATCAATAAAGCTATGTGGTTAACAGAACGTGCTGATAAGGTCTATAAACTTTGGAATTATTATAAACACTAAATCAATGTACAGTACACAAAGCAAGTTGACACTTACGGCTGCAGTGCAAGCAGCTCACCGTATTGTACAATAATACGGAAGGAACCCTCTTGCTTACTGAAGAATATCTCCCTTTATTCCCGGTAATTGTAGACACCATCCCCGATCTCTGTGCTAGGTGATGGAGGCCTCCAGGTGCATCGTCCTGCGTAGCGTACAGCAACCGTAACATTTCCCTTCATTATCATGTAGGTTACACACTTAACCTGAGACTTTACCGTACCAACAACAAGGATGTCATAATCATTACTAACTGCTAACCTACAGTGGTCATCTGTCGTGACCGGCCATGACCATCAGCTTATGAGTCTAGTTACCACACGCGCCACTGGTGTAATCTCAAGGTCTCACCACCTCTTACCAGAGATAAAACTGCTGTTCTCAGACTCTAAAAGAAAACAGCTACGCAGACAAGGAGGCAATACACATGATCCAAGCGTCAACCACGACTCAAATCAAAGCTGCTGACTGCCATGGCAACGCAGTAGAAAATATACGTAAATTTTCCTTGAGCCAGCTTAAGATCCTAGGCACCAGCTCGAGAACCACACAACCATAGCTGTCAACCTTCCAGACCTACAATCACTATAATGCAATGAACACAGAAAGGTCATCATACACGCGCAACTACTAAACCTACAACTACCCACAACGAAATCCTGTACTCAGAACCAACAACTGCACACGTTATTAACGTATCTACAACCGCCCATCACGTCGTACGGTAGTGAATCAGCATCTATACTCATCGCATACTGAGCACCAACACAGCACCATGCGTCATCGCTCACCCACAGGTTAGGGATCCACCAACACTACTGCACCCTAACTTGTTGACCCTATAACTATTTGTCCTGTATTTACCCCTTGATCTCTTGACCACGGCAATACATTAAGGTATGATGGCCTGGCTTTTGACCTGACCCTTAAGGGACGGGTCAAAACCCAAGCCAATCATATCTAATGGTTGCACCGTCGCCGTGCACCAGGATCGTCCGGTACTTGAGCCACAACTACCCATCACCTATTAAACAACAGGATCCACAACTATATAGACATGATCGCTCAAATGTCAGAGCCATAGTCACAATGAACGAAAGAAAAACTAGATCCACAAACGCCTCATAACAAATTAGATATCGAGACCTCAACTTTCATCACAATGCCAGAACAAAGTTCATTATCTTCGTATCGTCATCTCAAAAGTATCCGCACTCAGTAAAGTGGTTTTGTTGTGTACTGGTTACATTACGAATGCACACGGACAGACACTGTTTATATACAGCCATATGAAGTAAATTCGGGGACATTATAGAGTAGAATAGCATAATATTCAAGACATTTTACGAGCTAAACAGATCAACGTACAATATGCAGTATACTTGGGGAAGGACAATAAAGATGACCCTAAGCTTAAGATCAGACAAATGAGCAGAGCATGAACGCGTCATGAGCTACTGTGAAACGTCTGGTTCAGGTTTCTCTCCTACAATTCCGAAATAAATGAACGTTAAATCACCGACATTTTCAGATCATTTTTCGTTAGAAAAATGAGTATCGACTTTATACTAAATGCGCATTCATATCTCAGGGCAACTTTCCCAATTTCAGACTTCTAAGGAAACATTGACTTAGGTTTATTACACACCAACTTTGATTGACAGCATACTCATTAAGAACTACAGTATACCCTCAACTACCCACATTTGGTACCTAACTAGCGGTGAAGTGGAGTTCATCTAATCCCTTATTTCCATTAAGAGTCCTAATTTGGAAGGTCAGGCGAGACAGATGGTTGGCCCTCTGCCAGCAGCCTCCCTCCCTCTCAACGCTCTTGAGTGATTCCTCACCTCACCTCCCACTCTCCTCATGTGCCTTTGGGGTGCATGACTTGATTCAGTCACAACATTTGGAAGTAAACATGATGGTCATAAATATGCGAAATACTAACATTTTCGAGGTCACTTTCACCGTGTTTTGTATTTAGCTGGGATAAATACCACTGTTTACTGTTTCCAGTATCTTATCGAGGATATATAGTGTGTCTGTAATATCATAAAGTTTAGGCCTTTCCGTGAGTAACAATTTACCCACTCACCGTGTTGTAATGTTTAAGACATTCTTCATACGTCACTGAACGTACGATGTGAACTGAAATGAGGGTTGCGCGGTCGCCTGTGATTGGAGGAAAGCTAAGGCGGGACCATGTGGCGCCGCCCATTGGCCCATAAAACGATGACGACATAGATGTGCGGCGTTGCCAGAATTGAGCAACATATGGTAAGACCCTGAGGGTGAAATCACATTAGAATCTTTCAACTTCTTTTCTGTTTATACATTTTATATAAGATTATGTAAACATTACGTGTTCTCGTAGCAAAAACGAAAAAAGCACCATGTGATTATACAAATGCATCACAATCACTCCAAATAAACATATATGGAAAATGTCATTTAAGATGGTACTCTGTCAGGGACATATTTATTCTACTATATAAATGGTTAATATATAAATGTTAATAAATGCTCGGTTCAAAGTATACATTTATAGTTATGCAAGTTTTTTTTTTGCCTGCGTGCGATTTGTAACACACACACACACACACACACACACACACACATTTTGGATGATCATCCCTTTCCAATCTATCAAACATCTACAACATATGTACATATAACAATATTGAGTTTGAGGACTGCGATATGTACACTACCAAAGGCAACTGACGCCGTTGCAAGAGTGAAAATTCATTAGGTCTTTCTTAAGCACGAGCTCTCTTCTTGTTGACGGCCCCTCCCACAGGAGACTGGTAAAATTACCAGTCTTTCACGCATGATTAAAAGGTCTTCCCTGATGACTCGAATGACGTATGATTGGAATGTACCAAAGGACAGACAGGTGCCTTTTCAAGCTACGCAAAGGACAACGAGTGGTATCCCGCTAAGCTCGAAGGGCTACTATTTTCCTGAACTCTTCTATCTTGAGAGCAAAATCTTTTTGAAATGAAAATTAATCAGTTAAATGTCTTGATAATTGTAACTGATTTACCGGAGCGGGTAGAAGCTTGACCGAGGGTTTGTCCTGGTTCATAAGAAGGTAAAGTGTGATAGCGGAAGATTGAAGAGAATGGATAGTTTCCAGTACTGATGAGATGCACGGCCAATGACATGCAACCCTACCCCCCCCCCAAAAAAAAAAAAAAAAATATATATATATATATATATATATATATATATAATAAAAATAAATAAGAAACAATAACACTAATGATAAATGAAATAAATGAAATCAGACCGGACTGTGGCTACCACTTTTTGGGGACCAAGTTAAAAGACTCCACCTAAGAGCGTGACATACATAATAGGGGCAGACATACGATAATACCGAACTTGATGCCAGAAAAAACGCCAGGAGAGTTATCAGGAAGGCAATCCATATCCTAGTCAAAATCACCTGTAAGCACATAGGCAAAATGTTCAAGATCATCATGGATGTTAAATCTAGGCTACGATACGCATTGCCAGTTTGACCTCCAAAGTTAGGGAAGCGTGTAGAGTTGTTGGAGCTGTCCATTTACGTCAACAAAAGTTGCACCTAAGTGATGTGAGATAGAGGCAAAAAAAAAAAAAAAAAACTAGAACTAGACCACATTCATAAATACCAGAAGGCTACAGGGAGACATGATACGACCTTTTTGTTCATTAACGGATTTGATGAACAAACTTTCAGAACTCGAGTGAGCCATTTAGATACAGAAAACAAGGAATTAAGGAAAATTACCAGAAAAGATTATAGAATACTTAAACAACAGTGGGGGACAAATGGAAGCAGCAGAGGTAAATACAGTGACGATCAACCTTGGGGGAAAAAAAAAAGTGACAACTAACAGATGAGTTCATGCGAACACCGAGACGCTTTCCCGCTTTCCCCGTCACCACAAACCAGTAATCATACATAAACACCCGGTTTGTAGCAGAGATCTGTAGCCTTTGCAGGACAGGAAATAAAGCTAATCTACGACAATTTAACAAAACCTAACCTATTATAGCGTGGAAACACGTTGGAGGGTGGGGTAAATCTTCAGGTGACCCAGCTTCAAGTGTGGCAGTACTAAACTTTACAGCAATCAGATGTTGCTGCAGCCATCAGACAGCAGTTGCACTACAGCACACTGGCCGTGTTCAATGGAAGAGTTTTCTGCTACGGGTAACCCGCAAGGCTCCAGCGGTGAGCTAGGTCTACCTTGGAAGCAGAATTTCCCTAAATTAATTCTTACCCCCAAGTTTTATCCTATACTTAATCCTATACAGTGACGCACTGTCGAACCTGTTTCTTGCAGCACCGGAAAAGATGTCCAGAGTTGCATCAAGGAACCTTTTACATAAATACTGCAACTGTAGTTGAAATCAACAAGGGTATTCATTCTATGTGGGCAAGAAAACAGACAACGGTATCGTATGCAAGCGAGTGAAGTAGACCAGCGCGCTTAGTGACGCCTAGCTAGAACGCCAATGTCCGCGGCAGGGTGAAGGTGACAAGGTGGGGCCTGCTGAGGACACACACACAGCTTAGGTTGTTGTGCCAGCGCAGCCTAGTCACGTGACGGTTGACAACGTCTGTTACGCCAAACATTCCCGCGTTAGCGAGGTAGCGTTAAGAACAGAGGACTGGGCCTTTGAGGGAATATCCTCAACTGGCCCCCTTCTCTGTTCCTTCTTTTGGAAAATTAAAAAAAAAAAAGAGAGAGGGGAGGATTTCCAGCCCCCGCTCCCTCCCCTTTTAGTCGCCTTCTACGACACGCAGGGAATACGTGGGAAGTATTCTTTCTCCCCTATCGCCAGGGATATATATATATACATATATATATATATATATATATATATATATATATATATATATATATATATATATATATATATATTATGAAGATTTTTGATGGTTGTTTCGCAGGCTTATTGTGTATGGATAATCCTGACTGGTAGCAAACCTTTAGCTTTGGGCGTTTTGTTAGACATTGGTCAAGCAAAAGACCGAGACATTTACCAAGACTGACTTAATTTGTGTTGTGTTTAAATTGATATATATTTCTAGAGCACTGACATCGCTATGTCTGCTTTACCCTTGACATATTTGAGTATCCATACATGGCGCAGGTAAGTCGCAGAAGACTGCGTCTAACTTTCAGAACTGTTACTCTGCCGTCATTATTATAGTTTCCTCGATGGTTCTTTGAGACATCAGTAGTACATTATATTTGAATATATTAGACTATATTATTTCTCTCCCTCATGCATATATGATGGCCGTTAGGCCAATCGACTACCAGAGTCAACCGTCAGAGTCAGGGGACAACAAACAATTGCGAAATCATCAATATCTTGTTCATGCGTTCGAGATAATTCTGTGATCATATGGACACATTCACTAATGATATATTATTTCAGATGTAACCAATACTGAAGCACTGCTGGTCTAGCGATTCCCAACCAGCAATTGTTAATTTGGTGTATTATGACATTTGGCACGAAACAGTCAAGAAGTCGTAAAATCTGTGATCATACATTGCTTCCCAGGAACACCAGCGCTGCTGTTATCAGACTACCCGGCTTGATGCCTGCCTGGCATAAACGAGTTCATAAAGAGGGCGCCAAAAATTATGACATGATCTATAACAAGTCAAAAAGATTGGCATCAAACGGCTCGAAAAGACATTTTCCAGAACTTGACGTATCGAACGTAGGCTATGTCGGAAATGAGAAAGTCATCCCCTTGAGCAGAAAGGAACAACCCTTAGCACAACAATACAACCCGAGAACAATACGACCCTTAAACACGACGATATATTCCTTGGTTATGATGAACTGAGCTTTGAACTGACCTTTAAAGGTCGGTCAAAGGTCAGGCCATGGTACGCATGGGGTTTTAACTTTCAAAAATAGAACTGAATGACGACTAAGGTTCGCTTCGACTACAGAGACACACCAGATCACTCTGAAAAAAACACACAGAAGACGATAGACGCAAAGTTGTCATTTTAGCTCGACCTAGAACCAGTTCGCCGCGAACCAACTTGCTCCTTGCCACCCTAACACCCGCCTTGATGCCAGACGCCCGCTAATAGTAACTCTCTAGTTTTTATGTCCGCCTGCACTTGTCATCACAGTTGGCTCCTAGGGCAACACTGCTACTACGGCAACACTGCTCCTACTAGGTGAGTGATGGCTGCAACTGCACCTTGAGCGCCTGCAGCTAAGTTAGGTTTCGTAAGGGTGTTGTTGCAAGGTCGCATTCCTGGGGACCAGAATATTGGCCCTCCGGCAGGCAGGGCGTAGCAGCACCTTCCGTGTCCCCCAGCCGGCCAGCCAACCACCACCACCCCCTCCTCCACCACTCTGCCATTGTGTAGACTATAAATATAGAGGGGTCGCCTGCATGTCTAAAATTTACTCATTGTCCGCTTTTGTTACTCATTCTTTGCTCCATGGTGCCATCTTCCTCCTCCCACAGCCGTTGTACTCACACTAACGGCTGTCAGACATGTCAGTGGGTGTCAAGAATGTGTCATGCGGAGTTAGTCACCACATCACTGTTGTCATTCCTCAATTGGAGGTTGTGTCACAGGGTGTTGTAAGCTTCCTGTCAAGGCAAACTGTGCCCCCCCCCCCCCCATCGCTTAGTGTTTAACGTCGCTGACAATGGGTGAAATGGACTTGTGCTCGAACACAGGACATGACGGCTGGCTCTCAGCCAAAACAGTTGCTCATCTTCCCCTTTAGGGCTCCTGATAATAACATAGCCAGTGTGAGGCGAGATAAATATATATATATATATATATATATATATATATATATATATATATATTTTTTTTTTTTTTTTTTTTTTTTCATACTATTCGCCATTTCCCGCCTCAGCGAGGTAGCTTTAAGAACAGAGGACTGGGCCTCTGAGGAAACATCCTCACCCGGCCCCCTTCTCTGTTCCTTCCTTTGGAAAATTGAAAAAAAAATGAGAGGGGAAGATTTCCAGCCCCCCGCTCCCTTCCCTTTTAGTCGCCTTCTACGACACGCAGGGAATACGTGGGAAGTATTCTTTCTCCCCTATCCCCAGGGATATATATATATATATATATATATATATATATATATATATATATATATATATATATATATATATATATATATATATACCAACAAAGTGCATGGGATATATATATACCCCAGCCCATCAGACATCCGGCACATACTTCCTGGCACCTGGAACACACAGTTGGTTCGTTAACTGCCTTAACTTTCACTGGCGGAGTCGTGCATGCAGTCAGATGTGTCCTCAATTCTTGTAACGTTCGAGCAGCCTGTCTCACGTTGGGAACATCACCTGGCGGGGTAGTGAACCAGCGAGCCCCATGGTCAGGTATCGTCTAGTTAATCGCACAATGACTGGATATAGATATCACACTCAAGGTTTTTGAGATTTAGTGTTATTGTGTAAGACTTGGAGTGGTATGAAGAACATAATGGGGGAAGTAGAATAGCTAGCGCGTGTGCTTGACGATTGTGGAGTATGAGATATGTCATTGCATATCTCTGTCTTCACCGGTGATTTCCTCGCCTATTCGTTCTCGCTACTCTCATTTATATGTCGTCTGTAGTAATATGATTATGTTGAGACAGTGGACCGCTGTACGAGCCCGGAATTAGAAATTAATGGAAAAAAAAAGATGTTCCCAGTATTACTCCAGCTCCCCGAAGCCGCAGGCGGGGTATCGGATTCCCACGTGGTTCATCTCACGAGTTTTTAAGAGGAAAAATTCACATGACTTCTTCACCACAGTACCGCATGTATTGCTTTGTCTTTATACTGCCCAGTGTTGCCTCCACGCTTCCGTCCCAACTTTCATTCTTCCCATATCCTTCTTCGTGGCTTGAAGCCTTCCATATACCACGGACTGTTGGTCTGTGTCTCGGCGCTTCGCATCCTGGTGATGAACCTTCGAAATTCCGACCCCCCCCCCCTACCCTCTTCCATTCCCATCCTCTCTTCCCCCCATCCCCTCCTCCCCCTCCCGCTAACTACCATTATCTGTGGATGAGGTCACAGCTTGTGCCTGCTTACCTTCTCCCTCTGCTCCACGCTTATCATCTTCGTTATCTTTGGTCTGTCCCACCCACCCTCATGTTCACCATCACCTTCATTGACTGTAGACTCTCTCACCATCACGCTCATCATCACCTTCGCTGCCTGTAGACTCCTCCCACACTGGCCTGACCCATCCTCCACCTCCCGTTAGGTCAACAGTCAGCCACCGTTCTACCTCACGTACGCCTGCTTCTGTTGAGTCAACGGTTGCCTCTCCTGCCACTCCTGCAGCCGTACCTCCGGGTGAGCGGTACACCTGTAGCCGTACCTCCGGGTAAGCGGTAAGCCTGTAGCAGTACCTCCGGGTGAGCGGTACGCCTGTAGCAGTACCTCTAGGTGAGCGGTATACCTGTAGCAGTACCTCCAAGTGAGCGGTACGCCTGTAGCCGTGCCTCCAGGTGAGCGGTACGCCTGTAGCCGTACCTCTGGTTGAGCGGTACGCCTGTAGCCGTACCTCTGGTTGAGCAGTACGCCTGTAACCGTACCTCTGGTTGAGCAGTACGCCTGTAGCCGTACCTCTGGTGAGCGGTACGCCTGTAGCCGTACCTCTGGTTGAGCGGTACGCCTGTAGCCGTACCTCTGGTTGAGCAGTACGCCTGTAGCCGTGCCTCCAGGTGAGCGGTACGCCTGTAGCCGTACCTCTGGTTGAGCAGTACGCCTGTAGCCGTACCTCTAGGTGAGCGGTACACCTGTAGCAGTACCTCCAGGTGAGCGGTACGCCTGTAGCCGTACCTCTAGGTGAGCGGTACACCTGTAGCAGTACCTCCAGGTGAGCGGTACGCCTGTAGCCGTACCTTCAGCACCATGGTCCAGCGGTACATCTGTAGACGTACGTCCAACACCACAGCTCAGCAGTACACCTGTAGCTGCACCTCTTGCACCGCAGGTGAGCTGTAAATACTTCCTATTCCCCCCCCCCACACACCTTGACCCCCACCCCCACCCCCCCACACCTTGACCCCCACCCCCACCCCCCCTTCGGCCCGCTTACCGTCACTCCCCCTCCCAGCTCCCCACCTCACGCCATCCATGACGTCACGCAACATCCGGTGGACCGAGCCACGTCAACACAAGAGAAATTGAAAAAAAAAAAAAAAATGTTTACAAGATCAGAGGCGGTGAGTAAAGTGGCATTAAGATGACTGGGAGAGGCAGGCGAGCGGCTAGTGTCATGAAGGTCACATGAGTGGTTGAATATACCAGGGACAAGGCCGCTGTAAAGCTCCTCCCCAAACCCCAGTGTAGGCGACGCCGCCCCCCAGACTCTGGCAAGCTCCCCGGCTTTTGCACTTGGCTCGCCTCACACTACACACGGTTGAGGCATCACCATCAGTCTGGGCAACCCATGGTGCTTTTCTTGTTAGAATACGTTCGGGGGGACGCTATTAGAATACGCCAGGGGACAACAACAAATGCTCCCGTGAGACGACCTTGGAAGGAACCCCAGCAGACGGTGAAAGGATATCCGGGTTGCAGGTACAAGGACCTGTTCAGAGGGCATTAGGCAGGTACTAACCAAGGGAGACGGGGATAAGGATGATTTCCATAGGAGTACTGGAGTCAGAACCAACAGGATACCTGGGACAACTGCAAAAAGGATATAAAAGTGTTGCGACAAAAAACTGAATATAAGAGCCAGGAATTTATTCTTCTAGATTAGTCTCGACAACGTCCTCTTCAGGAGAATCAATTGTCTCCAGAAGAAGGCATTGTTGAAAGGAAGAGAAGAACAATTCTCTGGCTCTTCTGCGTTCAGTTTTCGTTGCTTTCTTTTACCTATTTGTCACATTGGATAACACTCAAGTCCAAGAGGGCTTCCCACGCTCGGCTGACGGGCAGACGAAGTGATTGGCGAGCACCTCGAACCCACGAAGAATATATTTCGTCGATTATTCATAAGAAGTTACGATACCCTCCCGGTAGACCAGCGCCGGCGGGCCCCAGGCTTACGATACGCCAGGGTTTACATTGCATCAGTACGACCCTTGAGCACGGCGCTACGACCTTCTACAATGGTATGTCCCTTGGGTATGGGTGGCTGGGCCCTTGATGTGACAACCTGAGGGTCAGGACAAAGGTTGCAGCATCATACCCAAAGGTCACACGCCGTCCTGGCCAAGGATGGGTAAGAGAGATGATCGTCTGCACAAGAGACACAGGTCGCACGGTGTACAACCTCCGTAGTCTGGACATTGGGAGTCACTCCTCCCGCCGTAGACGCGCACTGTGATGACTGGGAAGGGAAAGTTGTCTACGTATACGTCAAGGAAACACTACATGCAAACATATGTAGAGTCGTTGACTCCTAGACATTTCGAATCTTACAGCATAGGAGTGCTACACAGAGTCAAAGATCGCTCCTCTCTCGTGGCTTCTCCCATTAAGGTGTAAGTGAAGTATAAATAAACAAGTACAGACCAAAGTGTCATCAATGTCGTTTTCGAGTGACTTCCTGACGACACGGGAAGACCCGACACCACAGGTAACCAGTTCCACTCGCTATTGAAGTGTCTGTGGTCGTGGTGAGGTGGAAGTGAATTTTCCCTGGCGAATTGTCCATTGCCATAACGTTTAGTTTGCGAACTGTATGTATTTATAATTACCTACCTCTACAAGATGGGGAGGGAGTTCTACACCGGTGTGTAAGTGTGCATATGTGCCAATATATTTGCTTTTGTGAGTACATGCATGTTTCCCTCCATATGTTTAAATAAATATATAAGTAAAGAACGAGTCACTGAATTCAAGCAGCCATTTGGCTGAGAACATACAGTTGGGTAATGACATATATAGGAAGTCATGATATTAATTAGTCAATCATAAACGAGCTTTAGATCAAGGTAGGATGGTTAATTCTACACTCTGGATACGCACATGAGTGAGGTATATCACCATATTTGTATATACGTGTTTATACTGAAATTATCCACATATTGATATATGATCCATCCGAAATTCTGTACACAACATTGCACACCGCCGAAGACACGGATCAGGTTTCAGTGAGAGGAACTCACGGCTGAACCGTTACATATTAGATGATTCGTAGTTCGTATAAACTGAAATTATTGTACCTCATCCATCGTGAAAACCTATACTTTATTGTAAAAGTCTATTGCTGAGATGATATCTCCTTGTTGCATAACTCCGATTTTACGTAAATTCACTTCTAACTGACTAGGCTAACTGGCAAACGACTGACTGACTGAATTGAGTAATTAAATAAGTGTTGTGAGTTAAGTCATTCGCTCTGTGCTGTTTGTCAAGTTCCTGGGAAAGGGCGGCGTCAAGTGGTATCCACACTGACGGTATAGAATCTATATCTCAACCGGCGATGGTTGGAAACCCTGAGGGTACTGCGTGCCCATGCTCCTCCTAGGCTGTGGGAGTGATGACGTACTGGCAGACACGGTAGTGATGATGCGGGTAGTGGTAGTGCGAGACTACATGTCTTGGAGAATGGCTGTGGCAATAGGGGACGATTAGCTTTCATTTCGCTCACCAAAAGCTGTCAGTATATTGTGCATTCCAACTCAGCGGGGCAAAAGAGGGCACAAAGGGTCTAAGACCTGAGCCACAATGATTGTATTGTATAACAAGTTACATGATGAGTGACCCATCTCCAACGGACGAAGTCCACCTACCTCTCGAGTATTTGGGATAAAACATTGCAAAGGAAGAGACGCTGACACACATCTTGCATTGTAAGAGTACGACGGAAAGACCAGCTCAAGGCCGCTTACGACAGTGGATGAGATCAGAGACAGATTTTTGTGAGGTAAGAGTAGAAAAGCAAAACGGTGACATTGAGAGAAATACCAGTAAACTTTGTGGGGCGCAAAGAGAGGAACAAATAATGTTAATTGTGGCCTTGTAGCGAAGCATTTGTGAAGTCATTTATCAAACGCTGCTTATGTTGCTACTCTGAATATTCTTGTTTGTAAATTTGTCCAAATGATAATAATCCCGTTCTAGGTAAAGAAATTTGTTGCACCCCAAGTAAAAACAGCTACATCAGTAATAATGATGATAGTGACAGCCATGAGTTAGTAACATAGCGTTGATAGTGAAGGGTGATATTGGTAAGGGGATGAGAGTGAGGATGTTGGTGGTGCTGGGATGTGGGAGTTCGAATGCGCTGACTAACCTCACAAACTTGCAGTTCCTGCAAGTTAAGGAGGCGGGTGGGTATGGGGGATGACATCCGTAGGTGTGACACATGACCTTTACGGTGCAGGTCAGACCTAAGGGTCTTTCCATCGTGTCACAGAGACGCAGACACACGGGAAGGTGTGGGTGTGTTCCAATGAAGGTGAGGAAGACACTCAGGACATCCAATTCATAACAGGTTTGATGGAAGTCGCCAGGTTTTCCTCACGCCAGATGTGGTGGACGCTGCAAATGCTCGTCACTCCTGATATCTGTCAGAGGACAGGGACAATACGAGTTCCTACACCTGACTTTCATAGGTGTTGGACGTCGTGAATACCCCCACACATTTGACTCTGGACAGGTGTGCAGGACCTCGCGATTACCCCACATATCTGTCTCTTGACAGGTGTCGTCTGTGTTCTGATCGCCATACACAAGCAGCTCTTGGTGGGTTTGATGAGCGTTACGATCGCTTCCTACACATCTGACTCAGCAGATGTGGTCAAGAAACATCACACATATGACTTATAAGATGTTGTGGACTTAAAAAGTACCTTAGCTATCTAACTGCAACAACCATATGTATCTTGTGACAGGTGTGGAGAACGCCAGAAACACAAGAGCCTGGTGGCAGGTGTGGTGGAAGCCAGGGGTACATGTCCCTGGTGGCAGGTGTGGTGGAAGCCAAGGGTACAAGTGTCTGGTGGCCGGTGTATTTCTTGTGTACTCTTACCCATCCTGGGGGCGGTAATGAAAAAGAGTAGTCAGAGTGCACAATATGTCCTAGGGCTGGGCCTATATTATTTAATTACTAGTTACTTATTGAAAGAAAGAAAAAAAATTGTGTGGCGTAGTGGATGTGTGGTCAATAAGCCTGGTGACAGGTGTGGTGGAGGGCAGGGGCAATGTGCCTGAAGGCATGTATGGTTGGCGTGGCCAGACGCCATACCTAACCAGCGTTCCCTACGACCCCTCCTCTAGGCGCTGTCAACAGTCGGCTTTGTGCTGCTCCGTTTTCTACAGAGCCTTTCCGTTTAATAATTTATCTAAGGCACACTATTATAACATTTCGTATTTCTAAGATACTTATATCTGTCTGTATTCGGATCTAATCTATAATTTCCTCAATACATTCGTTGACCTCATCAGCCTAAAATAGGAAACCATGGCGGCAAATTTTGAGTTCATGGCAGAAATGGACGAGTGACGATACTAAATTTCATGAAAGCCGAACATAACCATATTTAGTTGTGATTATTCTGACCCTCAACCAGCATCATCGTGGCCCCCCGAATTTACCAGGAATGCGTTCCACAGACAATGAACACCCTGGGATGACATTATGAGTCACTCTGACGACTTCCGAAAAACAAAAAACAAAAAGATAGAGCGTAACAGGTGTCAGTTGGAAGTGATCCTGCCACAGTGTTGGGCTCGGAAGTATTGATGCTACAGGATGCTCCAAAAAAAAAACAAAAAAACAGTGGTGTGCTATAAATGTCACATGACTGCTGAGTTACTCAGTGGGTTAGCGACGAGTGTGGGTGCAGAGAGTGGGAGTGCGTGATCATTTAGTAAGAATGGTGGCGTGTAGGCAATGAGTGCATTGCGTACACATGTAGGAATGAGTGTAGAGGAAACAGACAGATGTAAGTCTTAAGGTTTGCACACTGTCAGCATCTCCACGAAGAAGCAGTGCGAGTCAGTGTCGGGGAGGCGGAGTGCAGCGTCAGCAGTCTCCTGGTGCCAGCAATACTGACTACCTCAGCAGAGCGTCGCTCAAACATACGTGGCTACAGTTTATTCTCAGTAGTCCACAACCACTGCACGAGTGGTAGATGAGGAATTTAGTAGCCCAATCAATAAAAAGGGAATATAACGAGCGAGTGGAAGACATTGATAGAGTACTTACGACGCGATATTCCTCTACAGCAGGGCTGACGTGTAGACAAAGATAGTACATTTTTGTGGTTTCTACAACTAACCATATCCTGACTCTCACTAGACACATTTGCCTCATAAGTTGCCATGAACTCTGCCACCTGCAGCTTCTCCGGTTACATGACAGTTCACTGAACCATCAAAGTCAAGTATCTTAATCTTCATTATTTCTTTTTTTTTTTTCCTACACCTGTGGGTCCCGGATTCGATCCTGGCTGTTGGAGGTAAGTATGTTCTATAATCCAAGCTAAGCCCAACTGAAGAAGCCATAATATACAAACCGTACCATGAGCCAAACTATATTTATGTACCAACGACCGGCACGTGACTGAGTGACCTGGAAGTAACCTAATCGCCCATTACCCTGATCACTTATCTTCCCATCGGGTCGTCGTGGACTCCACACACGGCCACAGGATGGCTCGTTATGGTGATCGCGCCAGCAGCGAACCCCTGCACGGCGTGTGGCCCGTCCGGGTTATATACTCTCCACGACGCCAGGTCATGTCCACCTCAACGTGGGCCACCCATCAACACTGGGATCACCACGTGGGGTCAACCACCTTCATCACGTGGCCCGCCACACGGCCACCTATCACGTAAACCACCGCGCGAGCAACCCATCGCTACGTGAACTGCCCGCCGAGCGGCTACCCATCATCACGTGGTCAACTATCATCACGTGGTCAACCATCATCACGTGGTTAACTATCATCACGTGGTCAACCATCATCGCGTGGTCAACTATCATCACGTGGTCAACCATCATCGTGTGGTCCACCACACAGACCACCCAAGATTATGTGGACCACTACGTGGGCTACCAAACATCACGTGGACCACCAAGCAGCCACCCATCCTCACGTGGACCACCACGCAGCCACCCATCCTCACATGGACCACCACGCAGCCACCCATCCTCACGTGGACCACCACGCAGCCACCCATCCTCACATGGACCACCACGCAGCCACCCATCCTCACGTGGACCACCACGCAGCCACCCATCCTCACATGGACCACCACGCAGCCACCCATCATCACGTGGACCACCACGCAGCCACCCATCATCACGTGGACTACCACGCAGCCACCCATCATCACGTGGACCGCCACGCAGCCACCCATCATCACGTGGACCGCCACGCAGCCACCCAACATCACGTGGACCGCCACGCAGCCACCCATCATCACGTGGACCACCTCACGGTCAACAAGTACCACATGACTGATTTGTGCCAGTGTCCCCAGCAAAGTCATTGTGCACCCATGCTCATCCTGTGAGCGGTAGCGCAAAAGCATTTCAAGAGTCACCAATGGTCTTAAACCCGAGTGGGTTCATATTACACCAGATGTTACAATTCATAACTGGTATTTCATTATATACATTACATAGTTTCATATGGCAAGTTTTACCGATTAGATGCAAAAAGTGGACACGAACTTAGAATTTCAGGTATCTTGTTATTGAATATAAGGTGTTGTGAAATTTCTTGCAGGGTTTGTTTAGATCTATCTCTAAAAGGCTCTATATTTTCACATTCTAAGACACAATGTTCTAGTTGGTGTTCAAATCCTTTACAAACAAACTTTACAATTGACACAGTTAACATCTCCAGATAGGCGAAAGCGCCAATAGTACATCTAGCCTAGCCTTTATGTAGCAGTTACATCATGTAATCTTACATCATGTACTCTTCTGATGTTATCACTTTCTCCATCTACATGTTTGACTTGACACATTTCACTGTGATGGAAAATGTTTTTGCTTGTGTTTATCTAATTCGTCTTCCCGCTTTAAAAGAGGTCAGTTAGTGGCTTTCAAATTACAGTTTTGAGGCTTCTTATTGACAACCCAACGTTGTTTTCAACATCACCTTTACGAAATGCAAGCTTGGCTCTGAAGCTTCAGCTTTTTCATGCTCACGGAGGCTTATATAAGAGGGAATCTATAACCATTTGATTGAATCCCTTGAGCAGTAACGTCTGAGTACTTGTGTCTGGCTTCAGAGACCTGCATAGTACATTCTGATCCCACGATGGTAAGGGCAAGTACCGAAGATAAAGAATCAGAGATAATTAAACTGTGTGGTAGTGATTTCTACCTGCTCAAGACCGATAAGTATGGACCGCCATGCTCCAATCCAGCATCACGTAGACCAGTGCGGGAGCCACCCATCATCACGTGGACCGCCACGCGGGCCTCCCATCATCACGTGGACCGCCACGCGGGCCTCCCATCATATTGTGGACGGCCACGCGGGCCTCCCATCATCACGTGAACCGTCGCACTGGTATCCATCACTATATGGACGAGCAGGCAGCCAGCCAGCCAGCCACTCGGCCAGTCGGTTATGACGAAGGAGCGTTACCCTCCCGACCTAATCTGTATGCTCCTGGCTGCAGCTCTGACCTTGTTATTGTAACGGCCATCATGCAACGTTCTCTGTACCGCCAACCAGGTTGTACATCAAGTACACACACCAGTACAGAACCTGCTTCCTCCAGGACTGAGTGAATATGAGTCGAATCCCGAGATTTGTTGACATTTTGAGTGGGGAAAACGGGGAGTGCGATAGGGCTGCAGACGCAGCATTATACTGCGTATCAGTGGAGGGCGAGGGGTGCAGGGGTGAGGGCTAGGGAGGGTGTGTGTGTGTGTGTGTGTGTGTGTGTGTAAATATTAACCAGGTCCATGACTGGCAAGACCCTCGCCAGTGACAGCCCGCAACGCTGGTGTGCCATTACCGGCACAAGTCGCCCGTCAGGTGAGGTGAGGACCAGAACCCCCTGATACTGTACATATGATGGTCGGGAAACGTGACGGAAAGTCTCCAATGTTGCAGTGAAATAAAACCACAGACGGTGATGTACGGGGAAACTTGTATCGGTGTATCAACGTGATTTCAAGTCTTGATGACTCCCCTGGTCAGCGCTAATCTGTTCCTCGAAATTCATGGTTCCTTGATTAGTTTTGTGAGCGTGTGTACGGGAGTCACGGCAGGCCGGCATCCACGGCACACACACACACACACACACACACACACACACACACACCCTTCCCAGCTCTCCTCAGGTCTCTGACTCGTTACTGGATGGTCCTTGACCCGCCAGTGGATCACAAACGAATCAAAACTGTTCAAAACTGGTCCCTGATTCGTTACTGGCTGGTCCCTGACTCGCTAGTGGATCACAAACGAGTCAACGTTGGCTGGTCGCTGAATAGTTACTGGCTGATCCCTGACTTGTCACTAGTGACTCATTAAGTACTCACTGGTTGGTCTTTAGTTTGTCAGTGACTACTGGCTGGTCAGTGGTTCCTCCTCCTCCCTAACTGGTCCGTGGTTCATGACTACTGGCTGGTCAGTGGCTCCTCCTCCTCCCTCACTGGTTCCATGGTTCATGACTACTGGCTGATCAGTGGCTCCTCCTCTTCCCTCACTGGTTCCATGGTTCATGACTACTGGTTGGTCACTGGCTCCTCCTCCTCCTCCCTAACTGGTCCGTGGTTCATGACTACTGGCTGATCAGTGGCTCCTCCTCCTCCCTCACTGGTTCCATGGTTCATGACTACTGGCTGATCAGTGGCTCCTCCTCTTCCCTCACTGGTTCCATGGTTCATGACTACTGGCTGATCAGTGGCTCCTCCTCCTCCCTCACTGGTTCCGCGGTTCATGACTACTGGGTGGTCAGTGTCTCCTCCTCCTCCCTCACTGGTCCATGGTTCAGCAACGAGCCGTCAGCGGTTCATCATCCCTCAGTCTGTGTCTCGTCTGAGGCTCATCATAAGCTTAACGAGAGGTGATCCACGACACATAAATGAATCAACAGGACATCAAACTTTATTGATAGAAAAAAAAACACATGACTACGCCAAGATCGGGATTTCAGAGGAGAGAAAATGATGAATGAGTTGTCTCCCACAGGAAGACAGTTCGTGAGGGGGTCGGAAATATAGAAAGAAGAGTGTCCTCCTGTCTGGCTGTTGAAGGAAAGAAGTAGAAGTCGAGTATGGCAGCCAGTCCTCGAGATACAACAGGTTCCTGGAACGTATGGACCCATAACAGGAGCGAATCAAACTATGGATGAGGAGAGACGGTCCTGAAGGAAGCAGAGGTGTATCATCTCCACATCTGCAGCAATGAAGCCTGTGTTCTACGCAGGGAGGACCATCACCACAAGGAGAACCAATACTTATCCCGAGGAATATCGGGAGGCATTCCCGATGATGAGTGCAGTGAACCTTCCACAAGCGCTGTAATTGATATTTATGGGGAGGGATGGGAGGATGGGAACCAAGTGAGAGGAGACAGCTGCAAGGAATGCGACCAGTAGATCCCATCAGGGTAAAACTGTGCGTTTCTTCACAAAAAGGAAGTTATAGAGTGAGGTTATGGTTTGCTCGTGATAATTACAGAACGAAACATAGTACTCCTCATTGCCCACATCATTAGTGGGGTAAGACTTTGGTCACTTTGTAACAGAAAATGAAGTACGCAACACAGAGGAACTCTGGGAGTGCTGAAAGGAGGAGAAGAGTCTTGTGACAAGAAGAAATAGCACAAGAATACGACAAAGATCGAAGAATTAAGCGAACGATAAGTAGTGCGAAGAAACACGGTGGAGGATGAGAGACAAATTCTGAGGCAGACGTCATCCTTGATGGAAGATCAAGGTCCACCTAGCGTGCTACAGGCGTATCAAGTTGCCATTTATCAGACGTTTATTTCACTCGTGAACTGGAGGCGGCATGATACAGATTACAGATGAGTTGTAAGAAAAGATCTCGTGAAGACATCAATGGACGGTTGGGTGTGTGAGATAAGCAGGCGATCAGAAGGTGTGGGAGGGTAGTTGGTCTTCTACAAGGGAAGAATTGGCTTCAAGGCCACCGATGGTAGTCAACAAAGGCAAGTCTCACGAAACAGTCTTAAGAGACATTAGTGTAGCCAACGCTGCTGCTGCTGCTCGAGTCCATCCTCTCAATGTCAACACCCAGGGGAGTCACTTGACCCCACGACGCCGGGTACCGTGGGTCTGTTACATTCTGAGCGTTTAATGATGTTACCAGGTCACGCGGGAAGAAGAATAAGAGAGAGAGAGAGAGAGAGAGAGAGAGAGAGAGAGAGAGAGAGAGAGAGAGAGAGAGAGAGAGAGAGAGAAGGGTGTATTGTGCATATGGACAAGGATATGAGACCCTTGTATCAACCAGTACATGAGGGGCGAGAGGAGAAGAGGTAAGAAGATCGGACTGTTGATGACCACTGTAGATCTGTGAGCGTTGTGAAGCACTTCGCTGCAGCGCAGGGAACAAACGTACAGTAAGGGCGTCGCTAGTTTTCCTCCAGAGGCGCTCCTGACTGTACTTGTGTCGAGCGGGAGCCCAGTCAGCACTACTACTGGTTCGTGGCATGTCTAGTTCGTCAGTAACTATCAATGGCTCCTCAACAATGAGGCCACGGCTCGTTAAGTGCCTCGTTGTCAGATGGTCCGGACCTTGGCAGAGACTAACCGATGTCTCATCAGTGATTCCTCGTTGATTCCACCAGGTCTGTGGGTCTTTATTGGCTCATTAATCTTTGTTTCCTTGCTCGTCGGTGGCTCATTAATGACGTGTCATTGGTACATTACCAGATGGTTCATGGTAGATTAGTAGTTCATCATCATCTTGTTAGTACCTCAACAACTCGCCACCTGATGGTCAGTGGTCGGTCCACAGCCAATCACTGTCACTGTCTTGTTAGTGGCTGGCTAACGGGTCGTCAGCCATAGGTCAGTGGTTGGCCGGAGGGTAATCACTGACTCTCCCGGGGCTGGTCAGCTGCTGGCTAGTGACACGTCACCTTCTCGTCATCAGTGGGTGGGTTGGTCGATGCTCCAGATACAACGGCATCAAAGTAGTGAGTTTTCGTCTAATTAAAGATCCTGAGTTGCACGGGTCATTTGCCAGATGGGTCAGGAGGCGGGGAGGCTTCCGGCTCCTGCGGCCAAGTGGATCAAGTGCAGTATGTGGGGCGGGATCAGATCGGAACCACAAGGAATCACCTAAGGACAGGCTCCCGATAGAGGGGGGGAATGATAAAAGGTTCTCCTCGTCACCTGAAGGACTTTATCTCACATCTCTGCCTGCTAAGCGGACATCTTCCCCGACGTTGGCTAACTGTAATGAGGTTTTGCTTAGCCTCACAAACTAACCCGACCTACGTCGTTAACTGACATTTGTTTATTTGCGGGCACAACACAGCGACTCGGGCGGCCTTCACGCCGTCAGCATCACCCCAGGTTCTCGTAGGTGTCCAGTGAGGTTGTGGCGCGGGCCCGAGACGCTTGATTTCATGATCTGAGTGATTAAGGCAAGACGAAGAAACGTGACATCTTGATTTGAATCAGGTGATCGAAAATTTAGTCGAAATTATACCCTCTTTATGAGAGAAAGTAATGAAGATATTTGTGATTTCTGAGCTAGTCATTCAAATGGATTAAGGAACGATGCCAAGCCAGAGTTAGACTCCACGACAACTTCGCAATGTTCGCTGTCGTTTTCATGTACTCCCTCCATGCCTACGGTTAGGAGGCACTGAAACTCCCAATTACCAGACCTGTTGTCTCTGAGGAAACCGCAGGAAAGAGCGATGATCTGCCTTCGACGAGGATGGCCGCGTCTGAACGAGGGAAAGTGAGTCCTGCTTCTGCCTTCGAGTATACTAGACCAAGGTGCCCCAACCTTTTTGTTCCCCTGTACCCCTTAGACATTCTGACAGGTTCCCATGTTGTACCCCTGAAAATTAATGATTCAAAAATTGATAAAATTATATTGATTTTATATCATTTCATGATGAAATCTGTTAGAGATTATATAAGGATTTTATGCTGATTTGAGACGAGGGTGTTCTATATTGCTTATGTTCTACATACTCATGGCTATACTCTCAGACGCCTATGTACACCATGAGAAGCGCAAATGTAACCCTGGGGGTACATGTACCCCAGGTTGGGATACCCTGTACTAGATGTTCTAATCGACCTTAGCTCTCTCTCTCTCTCTCTCTCTCTCTCTCTCTCTCTCTCTCTCTCTCTCTCTCTCTCTCTCTCTCTCTCTCTCTCTCTCTCTCTCTCTCTCTAGTTTAATATACTTCTGTGTTATACTATCAGACACTTTCCCTTGATGTGACCCATGCTTAAGATTTTATTCTCATGATTTGATCGATAAGTCGTTATTATGTATTCATTATGCTCGTAATTTACTTTGTACACTAATAACCCACCATCCTACCATAGGACTTCTCTCCATCCATTGTCTGCTCTTACGTCTTTCCGCATCTAGATGACCAAGTAATTAATCACGTCTGTTATTTAGTATCTTACCATCTTGTATCTAGCAGTCTATCAGATAACACAAATCACCGTTTTTGTAATGAAAATGAAAAGCATTTAGATTCACTGTGCGTTACTATATCTTGCATACTGAATGATTAGATATCAAGGAATGTTTGAATTTTATATCAGACTCGTTATCAGCCACCAAGATAAGGAAGGTAAATAAGAAAATGTGCTCTTCCTCCGGAGAAGAGTACACACAAGGGAAAAGGAGCCCACAGAGGAGAGATTATCTCAGAGGAGAAAGCACCACATAGAAAGCATCTCCGAGGGAAAGAAGTAGTGTTAGAGCCAGACCACCTCGCTTGGACCCTGGGTCTATGTGGTCTATATGACTCTATGTAACTCCTAAAGAGGAGCGTATCCTCAGAGGTAGGAGCTCACAGAGAAAAGTAGTACCCCTTAGGAAAAGAGTTCCCTAAATAAAGAGCACCAGTAAGAAAAGAGTTTCAAAAGAGAGAAAACTCGTAGGGAAAAGAGTCCTCAGCGAAGAGAGCGCCCGAGATGAGAGAGCATTAAGTGTGGTTGGAGATGGCCGAAGCGACGGTACTCGCCGCCTCTCACATAATCTGCCGACCTGTCGAGCATGTTTAAAAAACCTGAGAGGCTGACTCCTCCTCGAGTGTAGTGCTGGCCTTCCCCATCTCCCATCATCTCTCTTCACTTTCCAGCAAGTTGCTTGTTTATCCTCTGGTCTTGTTCTGATATCAGGTTTTCCATGACGAGCACAAGAGTTATTTTTCCTCTCATATTCCCACTAGATCAGAGAGATCGTTCCGTATCTTCCGGCCAAGTGGCGAGAAAAGGACCAGACCGAGGCAAGACTGACGAGGCAAACACGATGACCTCGTCACCAGTAGAACCTGCCTAACACTGGTCCTCGTCACCAGTAGAACCTGCCTGACACTGGTCCTCGTCACCAGTAGAACCTGCCTGACACTGGTCCTCGTCACCAGTAGAACCTGCCTAACACTAGTCCTCGTCACCAGTAGAACCTGCCTGACACTGGTCCTCGTCACCAGTAGAACCTGCCTAACACTGGTCCTCGTCACCAGTAGAACCTGCCTAACACTGGTCCTCGTCACCAGTAGAACCTGCCTAACACTGGTCCTCGTCACCAGTAGAACCTACCTGACACTGGTCCTCGTCACCAGTAGAACCTACCTGACACTCGAGAGCCCAATAAGAAATATGAGAGAGAATCTTCTAAATCTTAACCCAAAGAAATTGGATGTTCAGTGAGGAGTGAGACGTGAAACTGCACAGAAGAATGGAGACGTGTCTTTCACAGTATACCTGATAACTATACAATGTATTTGACATGTTGTTGCAGAGAACAACAGGATAGTGAAACAAACAGGATGCATGGTGAATGCTACAAGCCAGCCAAGCATCAAACATTCTATCTCTCGCTACGCAGTAAGTCAGCACTTCATTGGCTGTCAAGTGTCACACCTTAGGCCCATATGGTTGTCGTTTCTTTACTCCTCATCCACACGCAGGCTGGAAGTCCTCGCTCTACAAACACATAATCCCTCCCCACGTAAAACACTTGACAACTCATAAATCACGTAACTCGGTCTTTGAAACTAATCTTTCTGTTGCGCAGTACCCCAGGCGTCCGGGAAATTCTCTTTGTAAGTATCAGTAAGTAGGTACTTTCTTACACTATGAGTCAAATACACATTTCTAGCCAATTACGTAGCGAGAGGCAAGGTATAGTTACTGTAAACAAGAAAAAATCGTGTGTACGCAGTGCAGTTAAAACTAACACACACACACACACATACATATATATATATATATATATATATATATATATATATATATATATATATATATATATATATATATATATATATATATATATATATTTCAGTGGCATATGCAGGAGAAATATCAGACGCAACGCAGGGACTTACATGTAAGGAATGATTTAAAGACTTTAGAAATGGCAGATGTCAGAGCAACAGGACGATAGTTAGAGAAGTTAGAACGGTCACACTTCTCAGGATGTACAAACGCATGCTGCCAAGAAGGGAACGTCCTAGCTTTTAACAGAAACGGAACGGACGAGCAAGCACAGGTGCAAGTTCAAAGCACACTTTCAGTACACGGGATTGGATGCCATCAAGACCTTAAGCCTTGCTTGTGTTCAGAGAGAGAAGCACTTTTCGAATAGTGGGAAAAGGGATTACGGAAAGGGGTATAGGATGAGTAAGAAGAGCATCAGGGCGTGAAGAAATGTTAGAGTCAACCAAGGTGAAGCGAGAAACGGGTACCAGAGTTGCTTTGTCTACACGGGAGAGACGGCTATAGCACCGTCGGGACGGAAAAAATGAAGAAAAAGTAAAATGACCGAAGTTGTTAGTAATGCCCTTAGCTAGAGATCAAAAAAGGCTCATCGGTGGAGGATGAAGAGAGGTTACCGCACTGCCTTTGAATAAATGAACGCTCTGCCTCACGGATAACGTGCTTGCAGCGATTACAGGCAGTGATAAATGCCCGACATTTCTGATCCCTTGCCTGTATGGCCTCAGAACAGCAACAGTTGAACCTTGGACTATAAGTAAAGAAGTTGTCTTGGAGACGGAAGCACCACCACATAAGAGACATTAATTTACCCAAGGAAATTCAGAAAAGAATTTCCTTGCGTCATTCCAGTCAGCTTTGTTGAGGTGCCATTATTCATGTTAAGATGATGATGATGTTGGAGCGGGAGGTGCCGGTAAAAGAGACACAATTGTGAGAGTGTGGTCACATGAACCAACTAGAGAGGCTCATCCTCGGTCATACGGTTTCATCATGTTATCTCGTAAACTATGAGAATCAGACGAGTTTTTATTGATCATTCTATTCTCAGTTTTCCTATCTAAGCGATAAGATATGTGTATGTCCGAGGTTTTCATTGGGTTGAACTCTTAATGATGATTGTACGATACTTGACCACACCGGTACGGTACCTGAACACGATGGTACGATGCTTGACTACACCGGTACGACCCTTAAGCACGACGGTACTATGTTTGACTACACCAGTCCGACCGTTAAGCACGACGGTATAATACTTGAGCATATCCGTACGAACACTAAACATTTAGCAGGCGTATAATTGCTTTACTTTTCTTTATGAAGTACGATAACACGAATGACAAAACAGTACTTCATTTTGTCCTCACAGAGGCGATGTCTCTCAGGAGGAGTTGCTGCTAGCGGTTCAGCAACAAGGATGAGGGTGAGTTCAGCTGTGAGGTAAGGTGAAATGAGGTTGGCAGGGTTCCCACGACGCTGGAGGTGAGGTAGACCTGCTCTTGGAGGGTTGTGTTGAACGCTGAGTCTCGTGGAGCATCTGTAGGAGAGTGGGGGCGTTGTCGAAGTCCTGATTTAGTGAGCGGTTGTCGTTTATCCTCTGTGCAGTAGGAGGTGTGGCCGTGTGCCCCGCAGTCCACGCTGTTTAAGGAGGCGGGAGCCGGTGATGCCTCACGGGATACCTGCTACACGGGCAGGAGTCAGAAGGATTCTGGCGGCCGCACCACAGAATCCCTGCAGGACAGCGATAAGATAGGGATCACATGGCGCGGTGTCCAGGAGCATACACGCCTCAGCGTCCATGGGTCAGGTCAAAAGGCCGGCTCATCATACCCAAGGGATAGGTCAAAAGCCGGGTCATCATACCCAAGGGTTGCATCATCGTGCTCAAGGGGGTTAATAGATGCTTGTGAGGAAGCTGATGGACCCAGTTTTTATTGTCAGTCTGGTGGTACATGACTGTCAGTCTGGTGGCATATGACTTAGACTGGTGGTACATGGATCAGACTGATGGTAGATGACTGCCAGACTGGTGGTACATGACTCTACATGACTCAGAATGGTGGTACATGACTGCCAGACTGGTGGTACATGACTGCCAGACTGGTGGTACATGACTGTCAGTCTGGTGGCATATGACTTAGACTGGTGGTACATGGATCAGACTGGTGGTAGATGACTGCCAGACTGGTGGTACATGACTCTACATGACTCAGAATGGTGGTACATGACTGCCAGACTGGTGGTACATGACTGCCAGACTGGTGGTACATGACTCAGAATGGTGGTACATGACTGTCAGACTAGTGGTACATGACTCTACATGACTCAGAATGGTGGTACATGACTGGGCAAGTTCCACGTCTAAGCTGAGAGTCAAGATGAACATTGGGTCGACAATGGAGGCAATTGCTTGGCTATCCTTCACTCGCACAGTACACTTGACTCACTCCATGCATCTGACTCTGAGTACGCTTACTTCATTCTGAGTTCATTTAACTCTGAGTGCCATTGACTCACTAAGTCCCTTGACTCTGGGTCTAACTGACTCGAGACGCTTAATCACCTCAGTTTATAAACATCAAATTTTTGCATTTGCCTGTGATACGCTACACGCCGACGGTGGGCAAAGGAACAGGGCTGCTACAACGACATCTACTTCAGAGACGTACATTATACCAGGGTTTGGCAACAAGTGATTCTCTAAAACTCGTATGATTCCTCAGATGTGAAAGTTATCATTTCTGTCAACAGCCACAACGAAACTCAGTTCTCCTCCTCTTCACACAGGGATACGTTCAAGGCACTATCAGTAGTGGGGCAACAAGGGACTAATTTAGTGCTGAATCGTCCACAGAGGCGAGGGTACAGATTTTTCCTCGCACTGCTGGGGCAGGCGAGAGAGCCTAGTGGGGTAAATGCTCCACCATTTGATTATGAACTCAGAAATATAGAAACATTCAGTGTTAGCCTTGAGACTGCAGTACATGATTACTTTAAGAACTGTGAGCTGCATCTGAAGAACAGAAGGAAAGGACCTCACATTAGGCCACACCAATACTGAAAGAACTGAAATGGATCGCTAGGCAAATAGGTAAAGGTTTTCGGCACCTTCGAACACCCCCAAAACGCTAAGACTATTTCAAATAGCCCAGCAGCAGCGAGGAGACGAATAAATGAATTTACACAAGATAATACGAAACCGAATGTCAGTCAATCAAATGAAAACGCTCCTCTTAATCAAGCCAGGATAGGTATCAACAAAGTCATTGGAAAGAAAACCAGACAAGCATTTCATCATAACCCGCTGCAAAAGTCTAACGAACTAGTCACAAAATGAGCTCATGTTTTTAGTTATAGCTTCTAAGATACCCAACTGCCACTTGTAATGTTTTGTATAATAAATCCATAGACGAAGCTGATCTTACACATTTCATGCTAAACAAGCAACATGATGAGTGTGATGTCCCATCTAATGAGTATGAACTTGATGTTGCCCTTATCAGGGGCAAAGATTAGTGCCCCTGGGGAGGATTACGTGACTTATTATATCAATAGACTTCTCAGACGTGTGCATGGTAACCTACTATTAAAGTTGTGTGTTATGCCATGGGTCAGTTACCTCCCTCATGAATCAGCCGCCTTACTGTCCCATTACCCAAACACAATCGACATGACAAAATTTCGTCCCACCGACCAGTTGAGCTGCCTGTGCAAATATTATAAAAGAGTGACGCTCAACAGCCTACTATATAGAGTCAAAGAACACGTCACTTAGCATTATTGGTTTCACACTTGGCAAAAATGTACACAACTTTATCACAACTTTCTTATCGCCTCATGAGGACAGACGGCACAAATACGCCACATTTCTTGACTTGAAAGCTGATTTGATATTGCTACTATGTAAGCTATATTGCAACCGCTCGCTAAAGTGAATATAAGTTCTTGACTTTTGTGACGGTTACTGAGTTATCCCTCCAACAGAAAGTCTGCTGTATCATTTCAAGGCTGATAAAGTGAAGTTAAAGGTACGCAACTTGGCACTCCTCAAAGTAGAGCATTGAGTCCCACATTATCTTATGTAATAACCAACACATTCTTGAAATCAATCCCAGAAAGCCCAGGAATATCTCTATTAGATATGCTGATGATATTCTTGTACACCTAAAACATATCGTAAAATACAAACTGCTCTCAAGTATATACAAACAGCATGTGGTAGCCTTGGACTTATCATCTCTTCAGAAAAAAACCAATGTTAATGAAAACTGCTGAGAACCCCACTGACTTATGAGATGTTGATTATATCAATTGTAAAGTTTGTGGCCAGAGATATATATGGTCACAAACCAGAACAATGTGTATAAGATCGTCAAGAAATAGATCTATTTGGGAATAAGTCCATAGAAAACGTGCAAGAAATTATTGTTACTGGTAAGATATCCGACATTCTGAAACTGTAACCACTTTTTGCATCATGTAGATGGATTTACCCAGCGAATGACTGTATGCTCATATAATGAACCAACTTCGTAAAAGTACATGTAGTAATCATCTGGCCACTGGGATCTGACAAGGTGCCTTTGTAACATTTATAATTTCATTTTGCGCCACAGCTCACAGGATAAACATGGACGGAGTGCGCGATTAAGTGGCCGCTGATAACGAGAGAAATTTAATCCATTTACTGTGCTAGAAGATGTCGTCTCGTTCCACATGTCCAGCAGTAGTCTGGTCCTTATTCTTACGCGACGTCTAACCACCACCACAAACACCACTGCTATCACTATACATACAACACCATTACCACTACACCTCACTATTACCACTATACATGCACTACCATCATTTCCACACCTCACCACTACCACAATGCACGCACCACCACTACTACCACACCTCACGACTATCACGACACATGCACTACCACCACCACCTCCACACCTCACCACTACCACAATACATGCACCACCACACACGCACTACCCACTGTTTATAATTTCCAACAATTGTGGCATGTTGTTAAACTGTAGGTTGCTCCTGTCTCATATCAACGTCGACCTTCACCGCCAATGAATAAATTGTTCATTCAGACCCACCCAGCTGCCGTCTGTCTGTCCTTATGCCCGAGTTCTTGTTCCTCTATATATAACAGCATGTCTCCTCCGTCTGTCTGTCTGTCTGTCTGTCTGTCTGTCTGTCTGTCCGTGTGTCTCCGTCCTCTCCATCAGCGCGTCACCCCGGGAGAACCCCAGATCAGTCGGCTGTTAGCAGCAACGTAGCAATTAGCGTAATGCATGGGATCGAGTCCACCTGCCCGTCCCCGTACAGCACGCAGGCCAGAGCCCGCCGCTGCAGGGAGATTGGCTGTTCTTGAGCTGTCATTACAAATGGAATAATGGCAAGTGCGGACAGTGGAAGGGGTAGGTGGGGAAGGGGCAGAAAGGGGGAGGCCTGCTAGCATGCCACGTTCATCCGACACAAACCATTAGGGTGAGAACTCCCTCCCTCCCTGCGTGCCTGCCTCCCTCCCTGCTCGCCCGCTTCCTTCATCTTACCTTCTTCATGGTCTCTCTATAGGGGAGGCCGTACCATGACAACCGTGCTGGTGGAACCATGACTTCTACACCATCATGTACTCACTAACCACCATGACTGCTACCATCACGTGAAGACCATTACTGTGACGTCTACACGATATAATCTCAGCACAGATGATAACCATGTCTACATCGCGATGTCTACACGTGAGCCATACCAGCACGAGTCTACGCTTCCTCTTCCTCTACCGTCTGTACCAACGCTGTAGAGTCTCCCTCACCACCATCACCTTCTACGCCGCAACCACATCGTTTATAACCCCCACCACAAGCGTCGACACTAACCTAGCAATGTTTACCTGGTTATGATAAAGTGAGAGAAAAAGAAATTTTCTCGCAGTGTCTTTAACTCTGAGAGATATGTCAGTCTTACACACTTGCCAAAATACTTACCGTGACTTGACTTAAAACTGGCAATTGTTGGCGCTATTACTACAGTCTCTGGGGCTGCATTCCAATGGGCAACTGTTATGATGGCAAAGCAGTTCTTAGCGCACTGTTTCTATCTACATCAGATGACCTGGTTTCTTGACCCTGAAAAACACTATCTGGGGCTCAGATGGGCTGGAATTTGTTTACGTCCATAAACATTGAAAGCCACATTCACAGTCCGAGTCTTTTCTTTATCACTGTTCAACAACATCCCATCCTGACTTTTAACCTTGGTAACAGATTCCTTCACATTTGCTTATGGCATTACATAAGCCTAGACATGCTTAACGTCTGACCTAGTATCTGTGACTACTCCTTCCTCACAGTTACTGTGTTCTGCCAGCCTCACCTCTTCTGCAGCAATAATTCTTCCTTTACCATAAATCTGTCTTCTTGAAGTTTTCGTGGCTCTGTGCATCAACTACGCTGCTTTCCTCGTACACCATAAACATGACAAGTATAGATAACACGAGGAATAGTACCAGAGTTACCAGAGACCATGATTAGAAACTGAGCAAGAAGTTGGTTAGGAATACTGGCATAATGTAAGGGTGGTGAATGGTTGGATGCTGTAAGCAAGGAGACAGCGAGCGTCGGTATCTTATAAAGATTTAAAAGTCTTCTTAATGGCATAGAAAATGCAAGAAACGAAACCCCATGAGTGTATATTCTCTCCCCGTAAAGCATAATGTCTTAGCTGTCGAAATTCTCTGGTTTTTCTGCTTCATCTGTTCTCTAATACACAGCTTCCTCTGCGGGCATTCCATTATTACTGTCAGTGATGGATCGACCTCGCCCACCTATCCGATTAACGGTGGAGTCCCTCAGGGTTCTGTCCTATTCCCTACTCTCTTTCTTCTCCCATTGAATCGTTCTCTTTCACGCATTGAATATATTTTCTTTCAGTTCGGACCTGTGCAGTATTTCAGAATGAGGAAGCAGTAACACTGTTAACTTCATTTCTGCACAAACGCATTTCTGGTGATATTTGTTTTTGGGTGGCATAAGAATGCTATCTGCTGTATATAATCAATCACAAGTACTGTAACATGAACACTATCACAGGAGCATCTTCATCTCATTCCCTCGATTTCTGCTCTGGACACTTGGCTATCTCACCAACAGAGAGTCTGAAGTGGTGTTTCAAGGTCACAAAAACCGCAGTTCTAGATACGCAACTTGGCACTCCTCCAGGTGCAGTATTGTTCCTACGTTATTTGATGTACTAATTAGTGCCTTACTAAAATCAAAGCGAGACGTCTACGGCAACAAAGCAACCTCAAGACGACTGTATCATTACCATGACAATCTACACCATAACACACTCACCGTCGCTACAGAATCTATACTTGCCTCTTGAGTACTATGCAATCACTGTGATGCCAATAACACTCACTACCATTATTGTCATCACCTTCCTTCCCTACACCAACGCTGTAACGTCTGCATCACCGTTACCAGGGAGTCTACACAGCCATTCACCATGGTATCTCAAACACCTTTATATTTTCAGACTAGGTCCATGATGTCACCACATATACAATCAGCATCCCTCTCATGACGCGCTCACCACAGCTACACTCCATCATCATTACGTCTTCACCACCAGGACGCCTACTTTACCTACAGTCACGGCGTTTATGTACGTGATGTTCGAAGCACGGACCAAGTGATCAACGCCACTACTAATATACGTATGACATCATCATCGGCACAACTAGGACATCTGTATCACTGTCATGATGTCTACGAGATGTAACATATGCACCACCACCATTTCTGCCCCATCGCCATGTCTACACCATCACAAAAACATTTCATTCATATCTACAGTAGACTGTATTGACGTGTACATCAATGGAGTGACGTCTACAAGGCCACCATGACCAGATATGATTGATAAGACGCTCACACCATTGACACACTACATCACCATGATGCCTACACCCTTCACCATCATATCTTTAAGTCCTCCCATGGTGCTTGAGGCATCATTTTGACACGGACATCAGCACCATGAAACCTGTGCCACCATCTAGCCTTACAGAGCAAGCAGTGACACCAGAATTCTAAGGATGTAATGATTCTCCGGAAAACATCTGAGGCAAGACAGTATGACCATTGAGTAATGATATGATTTAGACCACACCCTTAAAAATCTAAGTAAGGGTCACCTAAGGCTTGAACTGCTGAGCTAAGGTTCGAAGGTGTCATGTTTTCGAAGCGTCGTGTTCAGAGGTGTTTACTGTTCCCGTTCTGTTACTGCGTCCTCCAGCGGCCGTCTGTGTTCTCACCTCACTCGCCACAGGTTTGCCATATGTTCTTTCTTCTTGTAATGTGGATGATCTTTCTCATGGAAGAGTTAAGAACAATATCTAATAAAACAATCGCGACAAACTGTGTGTGTAAATCCACAGGAACATATGCTAAGAACGGGAGGCACTCAGTTACGACTAATCCACAGTAACCAAAGTTTGATAAGTTCTGTAGACTCTAAACACAAACTTCATAAAAATATGATAGATAAAACAAAGATGATGTGATGGAAAAGTGATCATTTAATTTTCTTTAAGATTCTAACTTTGTAAATCTAGCAACGCCCTCTCGTTCAGCAAACAGGAGGAATTTTGCCTTGCCACGCCCCAAGGTCGCACTAGTTTTTCCTTAGCAGTACTGCTACAGCCACTCCCATAATATTGCCATTCATTCTTGATTAACGCCTCAAGCACCACTAACGGTGTGAGGCATTACCGGATGTCTTTCCTCCGGGCGCTGCAGAATCCTGACCCCAATCGCCCTAGGAAATACTCAAGTTTACCCTACAATCTAGCAAATTTTTGATGGTGTCTCCATGTTGTATGGGATCTTAAGGTCTCTACATTTACAACCCCTTCTCTCCCTCTTTCCCAAGGATTACAAGATCACCTCCACCCCGGACCTACCCCGACCCTCCCGATGTCTAGGCTCCGCCCCTCCGATCACACCACCTATGACGTCACATATGTATCGGCCCACCACGAGATGACCAATCCCAATGTTTGTAGTGCATTAAATACAACTTATTCTGTTAAATCTTAGTTAAAACCCGGAGCTTGATGGGATATATCACACTATGACTGAGACTAAATAAACTCCAGTGAAATATATTTTAGTACATAGAAGGAAGAAAATATGAAGTGGTAACTCACTGGTCCCCGTCGCTACGCATAAAACTGGCGGCCACGTGGGTCGCAGATCATACACAATCCGACCAGCGTGGAAGCTGTGCCGGTTGTTTAGGGAAAGCCCTTCACTGAACCTTAATCTCCAAACACTCCCAAAAATTTTTTTGTGGAAGGGCTTCCCTAAACAAAATAATAACATTGAGTAGGCTTAGCGTTATAGAGGAATATGAATTCTCTAAGTGCAACACTGTGTGCATTGGGTTGCCTACTGTCCTGCCTGACAGCAGGTGCCCACAGGATGCCCAATTTCGTGGCCCAAGACGACCTGAGCGACGGACAACATGAGATAAGACTTCACTACAACGGTGTCAACGCCAAACAGACGTCTGTGGGTCGCCAACAAGGAAGTGAAAGGTAAGACTCAAGTAAGATTCCCTCATAACTTGTGAAGATATTTCGAACGTTGGTTCTTACGTTAGGTGCGAGTGAGTGCTCCTGTCGAAGGTGACATTTTACCTGTCACTAAGAACAAACTAATGCAAGCAGAATCGTGTTCTCTTATCGAATGGTATGTAGACTTGTATGAAGATTATCTACGATATCGCAAGTTTTGGTGCGAAACTCGGTCGTGCGACTTTCACTGAATTAAGTTTAGTCTTGGATAGGGTGGCCCCAATGAATCAGTTTAGTGACTCGTGATGTGTGGGGTTCACAGTCGCCGGCTTATACAGGTCATTAGCTCGTGTATGTAGATTCAGTTGAAGGCGTCCACTGTGAGGTATTTAGTATTCGTTATGTCGATTGCGTAGCCTCTATGTTTGGGCATGGTGTCTAGCCTATAGTTCCTGACGTGCATACAAGTATGTCCGACATGTGTTATGGCGCCGAATTTCGTGTTCACCTGCTCCAACTTATGGGTGTGATAGCCCTCCCTCCTGTGTTGGCGTCCAGTAACCTTCAGGAGTAGGTAACAAACACACCAAGCATTACTTTATGGAGAAATCAAATAGTGACCAAATGGAAACAGCAAGGATAAAGTTAACCTAACGCAAACCGTCACTACCGTACCCACCCTGGGTCACCCACCTCAGGTGTTCAGCAGACTACAAACTTGATACAACCTACGGGTAACGCCGGCTATCCAGTAGGCCTAAATATTTATGAAAGAAAAATTATACCCTGTCACCCACCACTTGAGGTGATCTGTTAAACATGCGGTGCGTATGTATCTGCCGAGATTCGCCCGGCTTCATTCGTACCGTTTCTCTGCGGATGTTGCCTTTAAAGAAAACTTGCTTAGCGACTGCTGCAGTATCTTGTGCAGTTACATGCGAAAGGTAGTGATCGTCTGACTTGTTGATGTACAAATACAATCCCCAGGAAGAAGATCCAGTTGTATTTAATGTTTTCAATTATCTTATTTTTTCTCTCGGTATTTAATTCATCCCAGAAATTACATAAGGCAGCCAGAATCCATCTGTAAGAATTTGTTTCCCTGTCTGGCCAACACCTGTACCCACCCCACCCCCCACCACCACATTCTCACACTTCCCCCTGCTGTCAGTGTCTACCTTCATCATCGCTTTCTTACTCCTCTCACCTGCCCATACCACAACATCGGAAAATATTTTTTTCCCCTTCATTGCCAGACTTATTCGCCTCCGATTGCCAGTTACCCTCCAACCGGCCAGCCACTACTCCACGTCCTAACGATGACTCCTTACCTTCCACAGTGGGCTTGTACTGCGGCAGATGAGCCGCCACCGCCACTTGCTGACGCTCATCTACGTCGGAGAGGTGACGGACCACCTTAGCGTGGACGGCCTGTCTCTCAAGGACTGCGAACTCACCTCCGAGCCTGCCGAAGTCGATAACTTCCTGAACACGTTCACTTCGGACGTGACTATTGCCAAAACTACCCAGGCCGGTATGTATCTCGGACTTGCTGCACTTCAGTAGTAAGGTGGATCATAAAAGTGGATACGAAATCCATTCGTGTTGAAAATGTTAAAAATGAAAAAGTATGATAGTGAAAATGATAGCATATGTTGACTCATGATATTGTCCATGAATATACTGTATACCGTATATTATGGACCGTTCAAGTGAAGGCTTAGAAAAAAAACGCCACTCATTTCTTTAAGGATCGTGGTCAGGGTCGCTGTACAACGTGAGTTTCGCCCATCTGGACAGTGAAACCCAATTGCCTGATTACCTAAGACCCATCACTCACTTCAGGGAACAACGCGCACTGGTAAGTACAACCAAACGCAATCTCAGCCTGACCAAGAATGTATCCTTAAATTTGAATAACACGCTTGACCATTGTGGTTAATCACGCCGGCAACCACTTGTCATTCGATTTGTTTTTGTGAACTTTATACCTGATAAAGCCCCCATGTGTAAGATTGTAAGACGTGTAAAATATTTTCATTAGTGTAAAGCTCACCACCGAAAAGTGCGGAAGGCGGTGAAGGCTCAGAGGCGCATCGAGCGAGCTCAACGTCGTGAACATCACCTCGACTCCCACTCCTCCAGGTAAGGTCCCACCAACTCGTGTCTAAACCACTGTAACTTGATGCATTATCTCATGACATACAAAAGACTTTGCATGAAGTGTCCACCAGTGAAGTGGAAATTGCATTTGAAAAGTACAGTACTGTTTCTTTGAGGTGTTTGTTCACGTGGTCTTCTGTTGATGCATTAGTAAATAGAATTCAACATGAATCATTTTCATATGGTGTATTACTGTACTGTCACTTGGCTTGATCCATACCCTTGATATAAGTATAGCATTATTTCGTTAAACTGTATGTTGAAATGCACGTAGCTTAATGATATATACATATAAGTAACGTCGACGGCCATGGTCGAGCCACACTGGTTGTGGCGGGACCATGGTAGTCGGCAACCAACCAGGGATTTCTTCATAGTCCCTTTGTGTTGTCCTACCGTTGCTTCTTCCACACCTCACTCTCGCCTCGCATATTCTCGTGTTTCCTCTTGTAGAACTTGTCAGGCCACTTGAGGTTCCGTCTTTGAGCTTATGGGGCTCCTTGGATCAGTAGTGATAGCTGGTTGTGGGCCAACGGGATTACTAGGTTGTAGGAAAGGCTGGCTACTTCGAGTTGTGTAGTGTGGTCGCACCTTTGTCAGACCAAGACTTCCCGTCAATTATCTATATTTATAGGCATTGTGCTAGTGACCTAAGAATATTTTTGAATGCTTGCAAACCGAATCTCAATCACCCTACATCATCAGAGCTTTTTATGTTTGAGATATTTTATCCTGATTTTTTTTTTTTTTTGACATTCCCAGAAAATATCAGTCTTTTTCCCTCAAAAACTAAATGATTGCCCAACCTATGTGTCTAACTGATAAAATCACTAATTTTTCATCCTACGATGTCTTCGGGGAAATTACACTTAAATTTTCTAATTTCTTGAGTAGAAATATATAAAAATCCACGACTAGATTGCATGTTCCAGTAGCCTAGAGGTATACATGTTAATGTGCTAATACCGTATCAGTTCACCTAAAGACGAATTTGTAGATTACGAACCACTGTACATTTTTTAACTTAGGTTATTTGGGTTTACAACTAGCTTTTCCTTAGTTCTTAACTTTTCTCTCTATGTTTCTGGCTGTTGCACGAGTTAGTTTGTTTGGTATGTAGAATATTTCTTTTCTAAAGTTCAGTGGCACTGCTTGCAGAGCACTTTTCTTAAAACTGTCTGCTGCATGCTCTTTTTTTTAAGTTATTTGTTGATATTTTAATTTACTAGTGATGTAAACTGAATGATAAGTTAATGCATACGTTTACTGTACACTTTATCTGATGGTTTTTATCTTGTAGAGCATTTTGGTTTGTATTTGTACTGACTGTATGCACGTAATTCTAGATCTTCCGTAGATGGTATTTGGTACCTTTTTTTTCCTCTTTTTCTTCAGTAGCCTCTGCCACAAATTGTAGGCGGAACTAGTGTTTTTGTATGATGTAGTTTGAGCATAGTATTTGCCGCTTTTTTATGTAGTTTGCACTGTAGTATTTTGAAGTCTGTGCTACATAAGCACAGTGCTGTGGTTGCCTTGCATTTACGGGGCAGTTGCATCATCCACGGTCAAGGCTGCTCTGCTCTGGCTGGCAGGTCGTCATGAGGCCACTTCGTTCAACTGCCACTGGAAACGTCACTACATAACCCGTCACAGCCCAGGATCCGATTACGGAGAAGAAGCGACACTTCCTACAGTGATTTTTTTTTTTTACCCCCAACGTTTGTGTGAATGAGAAACGTCTTATCTGTATGTGTTGTCTCCTGCAGCGTAGAGCAGTGGGGCTCGTGCAAAGACTCCACATACCATGACCTTGCAACATCGTCCCACATCGAAACCCCCTCACACATATACAAGGATTCCCTGATGTGACCATGAGTTTTTCTGTACTTTTATTATTGTCTCCATTTCTCCTTATTAATTTGCTTGGCATCCACATTCCAACATACACATCAGTTCTCCACCTCTGTCTGCCGTTGATTTTTCTTGATTCCTTTATCCAGTCTGTTAGCTCCATATCTCTCTCTCGAGAATCCATCCGAACTACTGTTACAGAGGGCATCCAGTGGCCCAAGGAAAGTTTAACCTCTGTGTGTCATCCACTGTGTTTTCCTCAACTTCGGCACTATCTTTACTCGGGTAATTTCCCTTGTCTTGGTGTCTACTTTTGCATTCCACTATCTTCTCTGAGTGGGAAGTCTACCTAATGTAGCTCCAACTTAATCTTGCTCCTTTTCCTCATCATTACCCTGCTTTTCTTTGCCTTCATATACAATTTGCCTCAAAGTCCCGAACTCGCCACTACAGAATTCATGTTATACCCTTCCTATTATTATACTTATTTAAGCACCCACAATCGCCTAATGATAATATGAAGCAGTTAATTAGAAAGCACCTTGCCTATCGAGCATGAGTACATCGTATTCGAATAGTCATTTCCTATTAGGAGAGATCATACCGCGGTAGCGCTCCCCCTTGTTGCAGAGGGGTCCCGGGTTCGATCCTTGCTGTTGGAGGTTTGTATGTTCTGTGAAAGTGCGCGTTCATATGCACTTTGTTCGTGTATATATATATATATATATATATATATATATATATATATATATATATATATTTTACTTTGTCGCTGTCTCCCGCGTTAACGAGGTAGCGCAAGGAAACAGACGAAAGAATGGCCCAACCCACCCACATACACATGTATATACATACACGTCCACACACGCAAATATACATACATACATATATATATATATATATATATATATATATATATATATATATATATATATATATTATAATCGCTGATCACTGAGAGGGATGTGAATCTGATCAGGTACCCAGAACTCCCCCTAAATAATTCGCAAATGGAAGTGTTCTTCTTCTCCGTACCGTTTGTTCATCTCCCAATATCTGGTCACTGTTTAAGTGTTCCTATTATATCCGGTAAGGCCAATTCCCTCGATGTACCAAGTTTCCCGTGGCAGCTGAAAACTATAGGTGCATTTGTGTGGAGGTGGCAGGCCCACTGCCCTGATACTGCGGCTTGGTGCTGTCTGGCGGCCTTTGTTGGGACATTTGTTGATGTTTGAGAAATGAAGTTATTGACGTAAACAAAGTACGATGAAAAGTTGGGTGACGGTGGTGTTGACGCAGGCGAAAGCGGTGGATTTTGAACGAGCTGCTCATCCTGCCGGGGACCAAGTGGTGTGGTAACGACGACCTGGCTGAGTCTTTCAATGATCTCGACGGCTTCGTCGGTGCCGACACCTGCTGCCGCAAGCATGACCGCTGCCCACTCAACATCGGCGGGCTGGAAACTAAGTACGGCATCTACAACTCCCACCTGACCACTGTGTCTCACTGCATCTGTGATGAGAGGTAAGTCTGAAGATAACAGCAGGATCTCGTTGGATTGCTAGAAGTTTGTGCTCTGGTTCTGGTTTGTGGTGGACTCCATGCAAACTTCGACAAGCATGTGGTTCGATGGTTCCTCTGTGGCTCATGGTGGCTCTGAGGTTGGTTGATGTTCCATGCGAGGTGAGGCAAGAGTCCGGGGTTTGCGCAAGAGCCAGCGGTGAGGACAGGTAAGTAGCACGCTTGTGTGATCTGCATCAGGTCGCGACGGTCAGTCCTGGGGCACCTGAGATTCCCATCGACAAAGTGGTGTGGCGTCGGGTACTCGGCTCAGGTGTATGGTGAGCTGGGCGCGTACACCAGGGCGGACAATTGTTGCCGTCAGCATGACCTTCATTGTCCCTACTATGTCGAGTCCTTCCAGAAGAAATACGGCATTATGAACTGGAGCATCGGAACTATCAACCACTGCGCCTGCGATGAAAGGTCAGTTATCAAAGTTAATTCTAGTTGGAGGAGTAGGTCAGACCTGAAACTGTGATTGTGCAGTTAACAAATATTCCTGTTCACTTTACTGAGATGTAACGATGATCAAGGTGTTAGTGATCGTTCCTAAAACTGGAGACTTAGAGGGAAATTTGCATGTAGTGGTTTTCATTGTACTAAAATTTGTCTGTATCGCGTATATGAGATCTGGCTGCTGTCCGTGTATGTTGAGCTCAAACGCAAAAATCATCAGAGTTGCACTTGGTGTTTGATCAAAGGAAGTGAAACGGGAAGGGTGAATGCACGTCAAGGGTATGGTGCACGGATGGCTTGCGGGAGGGAGCAGTGAACCGCGATGCTTGCCACAAGGGAACAGGGAAGACATTAATTTTAATTTCTGTTTAGCACAGCCAGTTTATTTATCTAATGTTCAGAACTTTAAGGTCCACTTGCTTCAAACTTTGCATGAAATGATGAACACGACGCTTACGAACTAGAATCACCCTGCCAGGAGGGAGTACATTCAGTCAGATGACTTTGGCTCCGAAGGTCATGAAGGTTAGGCGCGTTTGTGATGTCTGGGAGGCGCCAAGCAAATAGGGTTGAGTCATATCCAGACATTGACATGGCAGCAACGTTGAACAAACCACAGAGTTGATGGTCACTTCATTACATTTGTTTTCCCCGTAAATTCTAAATATCTGTTCCTTGACCTTCCCGTTCGATTTATGTTTTAAATTCGTTGAATCGTGATTTATCACACCCTAGCACTTAGCTAGCAAGGATGATGGTTGGCTTGCTACCTGGTTACCACCAAGTCACCGTAAGTTTACCTTGTCCAGGCCTTCTTTAACGAAAGAAAGTTTAGGTGTCGCTTGGTCGAACCAAGCAAGCTCTTACAACCGTGTTTGGTGGTGTGGCTGATGCAGTGCTGTCCCGCCACGGGAGCGTTTATCTGAATGGGGTCAGCGCTCACTTCCCCGGATTTGATTTCACCTTGAGATAGACGCGATATCATTTACATAATTTTTCGTAAGAAAGATAGTTTAACCATTTATTTATGTTTGTCAGTCTTAGGGAGAAAATGTACAGAGAAATGTATAAAAAAAAAAAATGTTCAGACGTCAGGTGATAGGAATTTCCCAGTTATTCAGAGTTGGGCGCTGCCAAGTTGCAGCATCACCTCGCCTCGTACGAGAGGTGGGGCGACGGTGGCGTGATGTTGGGGGGGATGGGGAAGACCGGCTCAGTGAAGGGGGAGACGTTTTTCCGAGCCGGAGGTACTGGCTTCAACACTATATGAGTTACTTTCGTTTCCTGAAGTATAATTCACATTCCAAAGGTTACTTGCACACAAAGACACTTGTGTTTCCATCCACACTCACAAATACACACACACACACACACACACACACACACACACACACATATATATATATATATATATATATAATTTAGCTGAGACGGCACGGGCAACTGAGGCCCTAATCAAGGCCATCTCATTACCGCGATATATATATATATATATATATATATATATATATATATATATATATATATATATATATATATATATAAGTACCGTAGCCTGAGCCAGGTAGCCGTTTTATCGACTAACCCCTAGGGAGTGAGTGAACAGCTGGGTTGACTGTGGACCGACTGCCGCAACTAGGTTTCAAACCTAGGCGTTCTATCCTGGGCGGCTCACAAATGCGTCACGGTTAGGAACGGTAACCGTATCACTATCGATATTATATATATATATATATATATATATATATATATATATATATATATATATATATATATATATATACTGACTGATTCACACACATCCTTATCTTCCCTTATCATGATAAGGTGGAAGGAGGTGGGGTCCTTGCAGTATCAGCTAGGTGGTTCGGCCCGGGGGTGGAGCTCCAACACAGCTATCTGTATCCGGTCGGTCAGTAAATGCTTCCCGATCATCGATATTCACAGGAGTGTGGCTAGGCACGGGCTCTCACCCTAATTATAAGCTCTAAATCAATTGCGTGAAACCAATTTTGTTGGTGTGGTCCTCAAATGCAACCCATCAAAACACCTTGTAGTTTATTCGTTATTCAAGAATGAAATGTGTTCTCACACTGTGAGCGTTTCACTGGCTACCAGTACTCACCTCTTTGACCCAGGTTGTCTTAACTTTCTGTTTCACCCACACGTGGGCTGCTGGCATTCAGTCTATAAACATACAATCTCTTTCGTAACAACAAAAATCTTCCTACGGTGATGGGTATGAACTTGCGTTGCCTTTTGGCAAAATTTCATAAGTGCACTCTCCCTCTCTCCTTGTTTAGAAAGAAGTCGTAGGTAACACTTAGGCTCTTTCTTGCAGAGATCCTTGGTTATTTGTGAACAAAATCATTGTGATTACTGTTTGTGTTACGGATAAAAATTTTACACTGGTACACACACACACACACACACACACACACACACACATATATATATAATATATATATATATATATATATATATATATATTTTTTTTTTTTTTTTTTATACTTTGTCGCTGTCTCCCGCGTTTGCGAGGTAGCGCAAGGAAACAGACGAAAGAAATGGCCCAACCCCCCCCCCCCCATACACATGTACATACACACGTCCACACACGCAAATATACATACCTACACAGCTTTCCATGGTTTACCCCAGACGCTTCACATGCCTTGATTCACTCCACTGACAGCACGTCAACCCCTGTATACCACATCGCTCCAATTCACTCTATTCCTTGCCCTCCTTTCACCCTCCTGCATGTTCAGGCCCCGATCACACAAAATCTTTTTCACTCCATCTTTCCACCTCCAATTTGGTCTCCCTCTTCTCCTCGTTCCCTCCACCTCCGACACATATATCCTCTTGGTCAATCTTTCCTCACTCATTCTCTCCATGTGCCCAAACCATTTCAAAACACCCTCTTCTGCTCTCTCAACCACGCTCTTTTTATTTCCACACATCTCTCTTACCCTTACGTTACTTACTCGATCAAACCACCTCACACCACACATTGTCCTCAAACATCTCATTTCCAGCACATCCATCCTCCTGCGCACAACTCTATCCATAGCCCACGCCTCGCAACCATACAACATTGTTGGAACCACTATTCCTTCAAACATACCCATTTTTGCTTTTCGAGATAATGTTCTCGACTTCCACACATTTTTCAAGGCTCCCAAAATTTTCGCCCCCTCCCCCACCCTATGATCCACTTCCGCTTCCATGGTTCCATCCGCTGACAGATCCACTCCCAGATATCTAAAACACTTTACTTCCGCCAGTTTTTCTCCATTCAAACTCACCTCCCAATTGACTTGACCCTCAACCCTACTGTACCTAATAACCTTGCTCTTATTCACATTTACTCTTAACTTTCTTCTTCCACACACTTTACCAAACTCAGTCACTAGCTTCTGCAGTTTCTCACATGAATCAGCCACCAGCGCTGTATCATCAGCGAACAACAACTGACTCACTTCCCAAGCTCTCTCATCCCCAACAGACTTCATACTTGCCCCTCTTTCCAGGACTCTTGCATTTACCTCCCTAACAACCCCATCCATAAACAAATTAAACAACCATGGAGACATCACATATATATATATATATATTATCCCTGGGGATAGGGGATTAAGAATACTTCCCACGTATTCCCTGCGTGTCGTAGAAGGCGACTAAAAGGGGAGGGAGCGGGGGGCTGGAAATCCTCCCCTCTCGTTTTTTTTTTTTTTTTAATTTTCCAAAAGAAGGAACAGAGGGGGCCAAGTGAGGATATTCCAAAAAAGGCCCAGTCCTCTGTTCTTAACGCTACCTCGCTAACGCGGGAAATGGCGAATAGTTTGAAAAAAAAAAAAAAAAAAATATATATATATATATATATATATATATATATATATATATATATATATATATATATGTGTGTGTGTGTGTGTATACGTGTATATACGCGCACAGACACACCCCAGTCTAAGCCAAGTATGTGTGTGTGTGTGTAAATACAATGAAGAGTTACAAGGTATACGGGCCACTTAGACCTAACGGCCAAGCGTTGTGGTCTGGCCTTACCTCTACTGTAAAAAATGCAGTCCCCTTATAAGCAGCAGAAGAAAAGGATAGCAAAGTAAAGGAGGGAGTATCCCCAACATTCGCAATGAATGAATTAAGTTTAGGATGCAGAGGACTGACACGGGAATATGTCCAGTGAAGGTCGTCTGTCTTTGTGTGTGAAAGTGGAAGAGTGAACAGAGACGCGATAGAGCACAGTTGGCGGAGCTACATGCACTATACCGTTCGTTTTATATTAACTAACTCGTGAGCCCATTTTATATACCTTCATTCTTTTAAAGATTTTACTTTGTTTTTCTTGTTGAAAACCAATAAATATTCATTCACTCATTAGCAGACTCCTTGGCGTTAAGGGGTAACCTATGCTGTCGAACCGGGTTATGGATGCGCTAAAACTTAATGGAGATGTGATGAGTATGGTTGAAAATAGTACAGTAGTTGCCACACTCTAAAGAGCGAGGACTGATTCTGAGATGAGGGACTGGTTGCGGAGTAAGTGTTTACTTGCCAGCTGTGTGAAGTAGGACACAACCTCACCTTGCTGTTACCGCTAGGTGCAGAACGAGTCATGGCCTGGTTGGTTTGATAAGGCATTTGTATACATATCCTTTGTATGACGATTCCGAATTCTATAGTTTTTCACCAGTTGTGATAAATGTCCCCGTTTCTCGAAATTAACTATATATTTGAACATTCAAACAATTCAGAATGTAGTATCTTTCAAATGGTGTTTTCTGCTAGATTTTAATTCCAGCAAGAGATTGAATATTTGCAGACCATAAACGTAAACATCGTGTGCCTATATTTATATACCAGCCTTCCTTAAAAGTGCAGTAAAATCCTGTGTATTTAGCTAAGGGCAGGAGGACCAAGGACACGGGATTGCTGCCACGTCAGCTACACCTGCAGACACTCGGGGGTGGCCAGTATGTCACAAATTTCGTTACTCTTTTTTTCTACTCTGCTCAATTAACGTATGTATAAGCTTTCCTAGGTTATACTAAAAAATTAAACTGGGTAAATGAGCAACCCTTTTAAATGGCATGTGCAAATGTATAATTTTTTTCTTGATTTTTCCCATTAATTTAAATTCATACGACTTTCTACGTGAATAAAGGTTTTTATTCGGTATATTTAAACAAACCCCTGGGATCACAACAGGATGAAACTGCAGACTATCAACAAATTTACTTGTAATCGGATCTTGAAACGTTATTTTCGTCCCGTGTTACTCATTTCATTGAAACCCATATATATAACCCAGACAAGGCCATATTACCTTGCCAGACTACTGGATATAGTCTTCATACGAATTTTGATAAACTTTAGGCCGTTTACTGAAGGCAGGGAAATTTTCTCTTGTTAAGGTCGCAGGTGCGGCTTGTCTGGCCGCCTGCAAGAATGTTGCCGGCTCTGGCTACACTGTGGTAGGAGGTGTGTTGGGCTCTCCCCTCCCTCATTGGTCCTCCGAAGACCGCCAACGCGCTGAGTGGCCCCTGTCTCACACACCCGTCGTGTGATGTGTCTGGATTGGTTCACAACTGTGTCTGAAGGACTGAAATGTGATTGGTTGAAAGATCTACGTGCTAATTTAAACTTGGCCTTTCATTGGTAGACGGAGGTGGTACGATTCTGTCTGTGGATTTTGGCGCCGGGATCAGGTTCTCCGTTACGGTTACTTGCGAGCGAGCCAAGTCTGATGATCTCTACCCGCTTTTGTTTCCCATAATTACAGCGGCACACCAGTCAGTTCTTCCCGCTGCACTTGTTTGATAATATTTGCTTGTAAAAACCCTGGAAAGGATAAAATAAGCAAGTAAAAGCGGACAGGCAGTGAATTCGGTTTATTTCACAGCATTCCCTTTTGCACCATTGATCCAGCAACTTAAGTATCTTTTGAGTACAGCAGAAAGTTCCCCTCCCTCGTGAATTTCTTCATTAACTGCCTAAGGGGCCAGGCTCCTCACTGCGCTGAACTTCTGGGGCAGATATTTTTTTCCCCATTTTACTTGTGTATGTAAATTTCACGTTATTGTCTTTTACTGTTTTATATAATATATATATATATATATATATATATATATATATATATATATATATATATATATATATTATCCCTGGGGATAGGGGAGAAAGAATACTTCCCACGTATTCCCTGCGTGTCGTAGAAGGCGACTAAAAGGGGAGGGAGCGGGGGGCTGGAAATCCTCCCCTCTCACTTTTTTTTTAATTTTCCAAAAGAGAAGGGGAACAGAGAAGGGGCCCAGGTGAGGATATTCCCTCAAGGGCCCAGTCCTCTGTTCTCAACGCTACCTCGCTGATGCGGGAAATGGCGAATAGTATGAAAGAAAGAAGAATATATATATATATATATATATATATATATATATATATATATATGTATATATATATATATATATATATATATATATATATATATACCATAAAGCTCGGAGGAGTCATAACTTTTCTTCATATTAAAGCAGTATTACAGTAAAACTGAGTCCGTCCTAAGTTACCCGTCGTCTGTCCTGGTTAGTGACGCGTCTTGAGTGCTGGAACGCTTTAGACTTGTTTAGTCCTTTAGGAAAACCCAGTGCCCTTTCAAGGGGACTCTCGAACCTATTCTTATGGGCACGGCATTCTCAAGTATGATGATGTATGGACTTTTCTATTGCCAACCGAAATAGAGACAGGGCTGGAGGACGGATTTAAGAAGCGAGTATCCACAGTTTTGAAATGTAGTTTAACAGGGTTAGTAAAATTTAAGCAGGCTTCAGCTGGATAACTGCCTACATCGCGAGACGATGGTTGGAGGCGCTGCGCCGGGAGGGGTGGGCCTCGGGAGAAATCAGGCCCTGGATGTGGGTAATTATCTGGTCCCTCTGGCCCTTTGTTGCGACGCACACGGATCAGGAGCTGGGGAGGAGGACGAGGAGTGGCACATGTAAGAAAAAGGATAATGGATGACTAAAAGTGAAAAGAGGACAAAATTGTTGAATACGGGAGTCTTGCCACGATATGAAAGTGATTTTTTCAGTTCGCGAAGGGAACGTAATTTAAATAAAAAAAAAAGTATAAAAGTATTATTCTTTGCAAGCTTAGAAAAGATTAGAATTGGCTGAATACCATTAAAGCGCTGAAACCGCATTTTAAATCGGCTGAGTCCCCCTTAGCTGTGCCTGACGTTTTATGTATCCTTATTCTGGATTCAAGTTATATGTAAAGCTGAACGTTTTCTTCAAACTTTTTTTTTCATCGGTTGAGATTTGGGTCACATACAGGTTGGCTTAGGTCTGAAGATTTCATGAAACTGTTAGGTGAAAGAGCACGCTTATACTGAACGATCCCAGTGTCGAGGCCACTTTGCTGTTGGTCTAGATTATTCCATAAATTTAGGTTGTTTGATGTTAAGAAAACAAAGTGCCTACCAACATTCTCTCTGGGTTCCGTGGGAAGGCAAGGCGTTTGGGAATGAAATGTCACATTTTGCACAGGAAATTGAATCTTCGCTTGGAGAACCCAATGCCTAGGATACCGTATAACAACCTTACTTGACCCATAATTGATCATTAGCATGAAACATACCTAACAAACTTTTGATTTCCTTCGTAACATTTTTTAGTGGATATAACAGAAAAACATTATCTGTAAAATCACAGCGAATAAGAATATAAGGTTCTTCACCCGAGATCTAAGTAAAGGTATGTGTGTATTCTGAGCAGTAGGAGCCGTTGGCATGTTTTGGTGTGGGGAAGGTGGTCTAGCAACTGGCCCAAGTAATGTTGCCAACACATTACTATCCTTCTGTATTTGTCAATGGAGTATGGTTTGACCACAGATGATACCTCAGGAGCTTATATAACATCGATGTGCACTTGTTGACCATTTCCCGCCACGATCTGGTGACAAAGTAAGTGTTGACGAATAACATACGACAACTTAAGGAAGGCGGCAGTCACCAGTGGTTAGCCGACTGGGCTGGCTTTCACCCCGTAACCAAAGCTCTGCTACTCTTCGGGAAGGTCTGTTTTACACTAGTGGATTAGGTTTCTCGATTTGGATGAATTTGAGAATGGTATCTGAAACTGCATATTCCTACTTGTACTAATGTGAATCACAACCGATATTTTTTTTCCCCTCGATATGTTGCTGGCGAAAGACTCCTGGTATACATTACGAGCAGATTAAGGATAAACTTTTTTTTTTTTCTATCAGCAGTTGATACAGTTGTGACTATCGTCATATACGCAATGCGAAGTTAGGGATGTTTACTTTCGTGTGGCACGTGGGTTCCACGAGGACGGGTGGCTGCGCTGGCGGGCATGATCGTCACAATAATAGTGGTCTTCATCAAGATGACTGTGTTGGTGTTAACAGCTGCGCCGGTTATTTAATGATTTACTGTTTTCCACTTACACTGTGATTACTACATGTGTGTTGGGAGGGAGAGAGAGTTTTACCCTTGTGTTGCCTCCTCTGGCTAAGTTAGTTCTGTTGCTTAATGTGCACAAGCGGATCACAGTGCTGCAAATGCCTTCACCACAGAGAAATAGATTACGTTGGAGGCTCCAGTTTCGAAAAAAAGTCCACTTCATGGACGGGCCTTAACTGAAATATAGACAGGTTTATGAAGGAAAAAAAGCAGAGAAAAGGTAAAATTTACGAATTTTAGAGGAAGTGAATTTTTTGTTTTAATATTCTTATTCATAGTTTTAGGGAAAGACATGAGAAGCTAGAGTTCCAAAGCTTTAAAGTGAAGGGAAAGAAACTTGTCAAAACCTCCCATCATTGAGTTGTCAACGGTCACACACTAACATGTGACGCAGCAGCTTCCTAAGTGTTGCACGGTCTAGCTATAGTGGTCGGGGCAGCCTAAGAAGCCAACTCTCAGGAGCAAAAAACCGAAGTGATAGCTACAGAATAGGGAAAGTGAACTATATATATATATATATATATATATATATATATATATATATATATAGAGAGAGAGAGATATAGAGAGAGAGAGAGAGAGAGAGAGAGAGAGAATTTCATTTGGGTCAGTATTAGAAATGTGCGCAAGTAGCTTGTTAAAATGAATGTAGAAGCAAACAAGAAAAGATGAAGGAAATTCATCTTAGCATTCCAGCCTTTTATTCTCAGGTTGAAAAATGAGAAGAAATTTCAGTGCTAAAATTGGCAAACTTCATAAAGGCAGGAAAAAAAGTATAGAATAATATAGAAACGTGTACAGTTAGCATAAAGAGTCATGGTAAAGACAATACCATTCATTAAACCTGACTCGCAGACATATAGTTCATGCATTTGACGCTAGGCGCGTCATCCAAACACTTTCAGTACTGAAATACATAAGAAGGCAATCCCGTGACTCCCTTGCAGAATAGTTTCATCAACCCTGTACAAGCGGAGGAGCCCATAGGTTAACATAAGTGGTAAACTACATTTCCCGGTTGTCAGTATAAAGTGTACCACTAAGTTTTCCTGGGGAGGTATATCAGCTCCACCAGGACCACAGGTGTACCGAGCTACGTCGACCTTAACCTGAATCGCTTCTGAGTATAGCATTACGGCTTGAGGAAAACAGCTGAACAGGTCTATTTATTTATATTTTCTGAATGATTTGTATGCTCAGGGGAGATTTATGAATCTCTGCTTACAGTGAGTTTTTGCTGTAAGTATGGTTTTGCATTTGGAATTATAATTCATAGCGATGTAATTTCACTTGAAGGAAATGAAAACCACCCACCCTCTACCCCCCATGTACAACTTTCTGCGTCTCATACCACCTTACTTTAGACGTTTACGATTATTGAAAAAGAAAAACTACGGCACTAAAAGTTTGTTAACTGAAACTTATTGTATTTATTCCTACATTCGCCATCTAGTGATAAAAGAAATCCTGTTCCGATTCTTGCCAAGTTATACAACTCGAGAAGGTTTACTTGTCTGTACAACATCCTGAAACACCACTGACAGAATAAATTGGCACAAAATTTATATATATATATATATATATATATATATATATATTATATATATATATATATATTATTAAATTAATATAAGCTGTATTTCCAGTTAATATAATCAACTCTCCCCATTTCCAAGGGATGGATCATTCTACCCAGGCACCTTTTAGGAAATGAATCAGCAGAACTGAGGTCCCCCAACCCCAGTCCTTCAGGCTGGCAGAGGACGGACACCTAATAACCAATAATAGCCTGACGTAGACTTGCTAATCACTCTTAGCATAATGTAGACCCGTCCGTTTCCCAAACCTTCACATTTACCTCCCTAGTCACAAACCATTAACAAATTAAACATATATATATATATATATATATATATATATATATATATATATATATATATATATATATATTATTAAAGAATATGTCACACGTGAATAAACTTGAAACATTTGTGGGGTTCCTTTTCACTGAATTGATGGAATGTCTTGTGTTTTGATAATGAATATCTTCCGTGGTCGAGACACAGTAGTGTTGTGAAACCATCCCTTTAGTCTGACACACAATCTTGTGGCAAACATCAACAGAGAAAGCAGCACATATACCAAAATTTGAACACTAATGGCATTAGCATGAACCCCTTCTCAAAATTGTCACGCAAGATTGTGAAGAACTCTACATTATGCTTGACGTCCTTACGCAGAAACCATGGTATGTCATGTCTCGTTCTCATGTTAAGACAAGTACACGCTTCAAACAATACATACAAAACATTATGTGGGTACTTTTCAGCGTCATAGTGGCAAAAAAAAAAAAGAAATAACTTGATGCCTAGATGTTGTAGATGTAGGTTTCTCGATACCACTTCTGAATGAAATAAGCTATGTTCTTACCACTGTTATCGATACAGTACAGAAACTTGTTACCGGCTGATAGGCTTCCTGTGAAAACCTACAACCCCAAACGTTGGCCGGGTGGTACAACTACACTAGTACTTTGTGCTACCACTCGAACAGTAGCTAACCACGAGCATTAGCACCGAGTTACTGATAATATCTTGCCCTCATGTCATTCCTCTTAGGCACACGCTAAACAACAAACGGATCCATCTCCACAGCATTATAAACACACATTATATCACAAGACACTTTATGGCCATGGTGCAACTTCCACAGCGAAGACGGTTAACACACTCTGAAGTGTTCTGTACTCACCTTAGAAGCACATACACAACTTGACCTATGGTCCCACCCACTGGACACGGTCGGCTACCTGAGCTCTGCGAGAGCCTCATAGAAGGGGAAGCTGGGTCAGTAAGGTAAGGAAGCGGGCCCTTCGTGTCATCCTCATTCCCACAGCAACATTCGAGCTACCAGTTAGTTCAGAATTTTGTCATGCTCGAGGGGGAAGAACCCATGCCATCACGATCTGCTGGAGTAAGGTGGGGAGGGGATGGAGAATGTTACTTGTCATCAGACCTAATTTAAGCGAAGGGGCACTGACGTACTGAAGGAGGTATTAACCCACTGTCGTAAAACAAAAATAAAGAAAAAAAAATCCCCCATACCTTTACTCAGTCACCACTATGACCTAAGGGAGGGTATAAGAAGCTTTTCAGTATGATAATTTACATAATTGACTCGTTTTGACCAGCAGCCCAGCGCTGCGCTGCATGAAAAAAACAGGCTTGGGTTTGTTTTGATGGCACATTACTCAATTTATAGTGTTGGATAAAGTCCTTTTAAAATAAAGCACAGAAAAATAGAGTATTTGGATTTAGAATTATTCACGTGTCGGTTTGTTACACATTAGTCAAACTATAAATGTGCGTGTAAGCAAGGCTTTAATTTGCGTTCTGGTACTGTAACCCGATACCCTACTCGGTGGGAGAGGTTTAGGGCCCCTATATCACACCCCTTGTTGGTCTATTCATAGTACACTTGAAGGTTTGAATTAGGATAAGTGGAGTTAGGGTGTCCCAGAGGGAGCAGACGTCTGGGGAGACAGCTGGAGGTTCAACCGGAGTGGCGGTCGGTAGTGTTGCACCACGGAGTACACAAGCCCCAATTCTTAATCCACAAAATTGAGTAGGCAAGATTTGTGTAGCTTGCATTTGGATACTACATTTCAAGTATGATCAATTATTATTCACATCAGTTGCTGGGTGGTCCATGTCCACAACTAAGGATATTCCACTGAAATAATATTTTACTGGCGTGATACAGATTGTGATGGCGTGTCCAGCAGTCAGGGTGGCCGCAACTCAACCCTAACATATGTCGTATCATGAATGGTACTACTACAGTTCTACTCAGGATGTGAATGCTACTATTGCTCGTACCTTCCATTACTAGAACAGCAATTGCCCTGTCATCCAGAAAATTGAACTCTGGTAGGTTAATCAAACGTTAAAGTAGCATATTGATAGTTACAAAAGAAGTAAAGAATCCGCTGATTAATAACAAACTACAGCCATTTTTTCATAAAAGTTTTGCACGACTAGAAAACATACGAGTGAGTAGCTGAAGTAGCTAAGGGGAAGAGGTGAAGACAGACAGTGAAGACAATGGCAGAAAGTGCTGTGTAAGTTGATATGTCATGCTGCCTCAGACTCCTCATGCCAACAGGGGCCAAACTTCTCTGCGTTCGGTTTTTGCTACGCACATTCACCATTTCTGGAACTACGAAATTCTTGAGTAGTATGTTGGTCAGAGGTTGGAATACTTGAATGAATGTTCAGTTTTTAAGTTTATTTTCATCCGCAAAATGTTTTTAATATTCTTGGCATGCTGATGAATTAATTATATGTTCTACTCTGTAAAATCCGGTCAAGGGCTTGCTATATTTTGACAAAAAAGGTAGAATACCTTAAATGCGGTTCAGTCCGCTCGTATCATCTATGGACGAAGCAGCCTTGCCACGAACTGATGCCTCGTGAGCTTTTGTCACTAAAAGAATATAGTATAAACTAAATTTCTGCGGCTGTTGTTGGCATGGACGTCAAACATTTAGGAAATACTGCAGTTTTATAGCTAAAAGTGTATACATCTTCACAATAAACCTTCAGTATTTCTTAAAACTTTTCTGGTGAACAACGCGGCATCCATGAGTGTCGCGCTCAGCCACAAATATTTTCTATTCCGGTTACGTCTATAATGGTAATGGTAGGTGCGGCACCATCACGTTATCATCAACCAGGACAGTAAAACCTGAGGCAGTGTGGCGAGATGCACACAAATTGCCCTGGGCGGGGGCGGTCAGCTGTGAACGAGATAACTGGCACACTAAATAAACGACCTCAAACCACCGCGTACCACCTCATTTCTCTTCCTTCCCGGCCTGTCCTAGGCCGCCTCCTGCCACCGTCACAATCACTTGGTCTTGTGAAATAAACACTGAAACTATTTCAGAACATACACTTTATGAAGACATCTTTCAGTACATGATATCTGAGGGAGGGCTTTCGCGACGTAACGAATTGAGTGACTGATGTTTCAATGTGCGGACCCCAGGACCTCAGCGGACCATAGAAGATTCGGCTTTTACTTAGGGTTCTTGGGTATGGCGAGGCGACCAATAGTCCTCCGACAAAAGCGCCATACATTGATAGCTTCACGCCGCTCCCCTCCCTCCCTTTTCTGTCTTACATAATGCCCCTTAAGGTCGTAACATTACCATATGAAGCCATGCACTCACCACCCCGCTGTGGACGATTCAGTCACGATCATCTGGGTGGTGAATAGCGCTTTAACTAAGGTGGCGGGGATTATGTGTGTCCGGGGTGCGTTTATGAAGTCGACATTCACTGCTAGGCTGCTTCATCCCCCATTGGCTCGAATTAACAGGCCGCTCTTGCAACTTAAAAACTCCTTTAAGAAGTCTAATGCCACAGTAATTTTGGGAAAGTTATTTTTTTCGCGCAAGCCATGTCCGATTCTGAACCGTGAGATAAAAGCAAGTCACAAATTTGGTGTGTAATGTGCAGGTTGGTGTGAGATCCAATGACGAGGTCGTAGCCACCCAGTCGGGTGGGATGGTCGCCCAGAGCGCGTGTGACTGAATGTTTGCGTCGACTGTTGTATGTTTTATGTGGTTGTTTCTTTTTTGCGTGTTTTCCTTCGTTCTTGTGGTAAATGTATGAAGGATAATCAATTTGTTCATCCGTGTGTGTTCGATGTCATTCCTAAAATTTCATTTATTACTATATTAATGTAAAAGATGGAATTAGCAAAAAATAAATATAAAGTGAATAGTTATGAAAAATAAAGAGTTGAGGAACTACTTGTAAAAGTAACAAAAAGAAAATTAGACGAATACGTGTGAGAATGAGGACGGATGTAGTAGACAGATGAAGTAGGAGAGGAAGAGGGGAGAGCGAGGGCTGCTGGAGGGATCAGAGAGCAGAAAGAAGGAAAGACGAGGGCGAGAGGTAGGCTTGCGTAACAGGAAGTTCCCGCAGTAGGATAGGCCGAACGAGCTCCCCAAATTACTAGACTCGGTAACCGTGCTGGAATCTCTTAGTTTTGTGGATAACGTTTTCGGTCTTCCTGTTTCCAAAGTTGGTATTATGATGATAACACTTTTACAACTTTTCGAACTGCATCTGAAGTAACATGAAAATCTATAGGAAAGCTGAGCCAGAGATGATTTAAAGCGAGGTATTACAATGTGTGCGACTGAGTGAACAGACGGTGGACGGGGATGGTGAGTGAGAGGCCTGCTGGGGACAAAGGCTGGCCTGCTGTACACAATGGTTCCTTCCTGGGCCCAGCCAGCACGTTGCAGGCCCAAAGCCTCAATGGTGTAATGGTGTGGACATTATGACTGCCTACCACACAACCTTCTCATTATTGTGCCATTCACACCACCACACTCACTTAATTTCCTGATGGAGTAGACGCGGTTTTTGGATGCTACAAAGTGGAGTAATAATTCTGCTGCTGTGTGGCGGTTGAATGATGCAAGATACATTTTGAACGCGATGATATGTTACGAAGGTTGGGTCTGGGAGCTCTGTGTTGCGATAAAAGCGACATTCCGTGGTCTTGTATACAAATTATAATAATAGCGGTTGGTGGCGAGGGGGAGGGTTGTAACTCTGTTAGTGGCCTGAATTTATGTTATCATAAATCAAATTATCTCATGTGTTCCTGACTGTTGTGTGGGGCACAGCAGGTGAAGGGCTCGCACTCGTAAATGTCGCTTTAGCTTCAAGTAGTTTCTCATTGTACTTTTGATAAGATCGATATCGTGAAGTTATACTTAGTGTGATACATACAGTTCTGATAATCTCGTTTTACTCTTTATAGTTTACAGAAATGATATCAATGACAGACAAGGAAAAAAGTAATAGGTTTACTTTTCACAATTACTGTGAAATTATTAACTCGTATGTTTCCAAATGAGAGACGCTGAACACCAGGCACCGTAAACAAGAGGAGAGGATCGAGGTTGTGTAGTAGTGGTGTGGGTTACCTCTGCCCTGCAGCAGGCCACAAAAACCTGAAGAGGCTCTCAGGCTGCGGATTCTTTTATATGTTTTGTGTTTCCTGGCCTGTGGTTTCTTACCCAGCGAGGCGGCGTCAGGAAGTTGGTGGGTTTTCCTGGGTCAGAGTTTTATCAGCGGGGCGGCGCGGCCAAATTAGTGGCATTAGTGGACCTGCCGTCAGCTCAGCCTCGTCACTGTGGAAGGGGAAAAACTCTCCCCGGCCGCAGGGAATTTCACGATTTGATTAAAATGGTTAATGCTCGGCAAGAGAGAGGAATGCCTCCTGCTTTTTGAGACAGGCCAACTGCCGGCCGGAAGGGAATGTGGATGTCGGCTGGAGATGGATGTCGCTCCTGTCAAACTCTGCAAATTAACTTTTTCTTTTGTTTGTCGTGTCCTAGACAGGATTCTTTAGGGGGTGATGCTTTCACGGTGATTACATCCTGGGGTCTGTGAGGCCCAGTGGCATAGGGTGGGTCCCAGAGCGATGGGGTGGGAGCGGTGAGACCAGGGCTGCCTCCAATCACCAACACTATTGCTCCAGCCTCCTCCCTCCCCACAGTCTTCCCCCTCCTCCTTTTCCCTTCCCTCCTTGTCCTGTCGCCGCATTAATCTTTGGTTGTTTCAATTTCCCGTACGAGTGTGATCGGCAGGACCTGGTAGCGTCGTGATGGCTACTCGTTAGCGAGGGTCTTCGCTCCTTTTTCCTTAACTACCACAAACTGTAGAACACTGATAACGCTCCCGACAGTCTTGTGTCCTAAAATCTTATCCAGAGATAAGGTATATTGCCCAGTGAGGATTTTATGGTAAATAAAATTTTTTAGTAGTCATAATAATTTGGCCGGGAAAGAAAAATATCATAATGTGTACTTGTTTATCTCTCATACCGCTTTATTCATAATTATTTCTAACGGTTTCAAATGAAGGTTGGGAGTCAGGAAGAAGGCTTTCCAGAACCATTGTTGTCAATAAAGGGTACACGGAGGAAATACCATCAGACTCCATACCTAAGTGAAAACTGTTGCCAATAAAAATACAGGACACGTCTAAGGGAAAGGTGGGGACGGTCCACCTCAAGACAAAGAAAGGCTTGATGAATCATTACGCCTGTATCGTTCGTACACAAATTTACATTATTACCACGATGGCATATCGCTTTTATTTTGGATTGGTTCCTTATTAACAGTAAGCAGTAACAGCTTCCAACGATATCGTGTGTTGAATAAGTAGCATCACATTTTGGACAGTTTCTGTGCAACCTTAGTGCATTCACAATTCTCATATTTTTACCCCAGGAACTTGGAATGTGTATATGACTGAATATAAATGAATCATAGAAGTTGTTTGTTGACTGATTTACAGGTAACTATTGGCCACAGTTTAGGGTAGTAGAGATAAGGCGTGCTTGTTAGCTAGGCTAGGATAATCCCGCCTTGTGACGTGTTAACTTAATCAGTTTTTCTTTCTCCAGGTTCAAAGCCTGCCTCAAGATGTCTCGCACAGGCGCCGCCGACATGGTTGGGAACGTGTTCTTTAACGTGGTAAAGACTCGCTGCTTTAGGTTTGAGAAGCAGAAGGTGTGTAGGAAGTGGTCTTGGTGGGGCCGTTGCCAGAAGTACGCCATGAAGAACGTGGCCGTCCTGAGAGACAACGTGCCCTATGAGACCTCCTGAGTCTGTGGCTAAAACTCCATCCACCCTTACCATACACTCGACGCTGCACTCTTTGCTGCTAGAGAGGTACTTGTACTTGGTGTGTACTCGCTAACAGGAAGCCACCAGTACCGCACGGACCTCACTGAGGAAGCCAGTAGTCACGCGCATTTCGCAGAGGGAGTCTTCAGCCTAATGTAGGTCTCTAGATGGAACCTACAACCTCGCACCATTCCCAGAGGAGCCTACCACCCGCATCGTTCTCTAAAAAGAACACGTCCCTGTGTAATTCTCTTTAAGAGCCTACATCTGCATTTTCTCTCGGGTAGCCTAGGGCTCTGTTTAGTTCTCTTGAAGCATACAACTTGGCGCATTTTTCTCAAAGAGATCACACAGACCCGCATAGTATAGTCCTCCGTCATATTCTCTGCGGGAGGCCACAAACCCATGTAGATCTCTTAGACGGAACCTACATCCTTTTGCGTTTCTCGCATAAGAAGCCTATTACTCTGAGCAGTTTTCTGAGAGACTGACGACCGTTCATTGAGAAGATGCCTGCATTTGCACACACACATCTCTCACGGGAACCTATAAAACTACATGGTGGCCCAGAGAGTGCTTATAACGCAGCATGATCAGAGATCTACATGGTTCGCACCGTCCTCCAAGCCTCAGCACCCCTGTCTGCATCTAGGAGGAGGCGGCTACAAAGTATATCTACCAAAGACAAATGTTTTCATACTGGTGAGTAAGTCGTAACCCTAAAGAACACGAGTCTTGCTCTATACAATGATGTGTCTCACCCATTCTGCGCCCTCATCGAACTAGGTTCATTTGTTCCCACTTGTGAACGGTACCTGACATGACATAGAACCTACATGTATAAGGTCATGGAATCAAAGGTTAGACTTTCCAAGACCCCTATGCCACTAAGGTTATATGTAGGAATATTTTGGAGACTAGAATCTAACGCCTTGATGTGCTGACCCTCGTCGATAGACTACACAAACACAAAACATTTCCTGTTTTTAACTAAATGTAACATGAATATAGAAATTAATCGTATTCGGAACGAAAATCATACGCATGCTTTACAGGTATCTATTTACTAGAGTAATATGTTTATTCCACTATATAGTGAAGGATTTTTTTTTTAATTCAAGCAATGTGCATGTGCAACATTATAGATTCAGAAAATAAAGCTGTTATGTATGATTTCAATTAGGGTTCTTCTGTATGCTGAGTACATACATAATAGTTACCGTGACTCCAATTGGTTTGCTGCCTGTTGTACGCTGTACACGCTTAGCAAATGTCAATCATTAAGTATAAACTTTCTAGAAATTCGCTCTCCCGACCATGTAGTGATTCAGGAATAAAAACTCATCGTTATCAGTGAGGGTTGGCCATATCTTGGCTGATAAAAAAAAAAGACATGTACAGGAAAATTATTTAAGAGAAATTGAAACGAGTGAGACTATTTTTATGGTGTTTGTCATCAATGTACGTTATGGAGATGCAAATATTTAGTGAGACGCAATAATATCAATAGATCATAATTGTAATGTTAACGAGAGCCACTACACCATAAGTGGAGGTTTTGCCGTACCAAAGTGTCATTAATATCACGTTTCAACATTTTCATCACCATCCAGACATCATATCACCAAGGTCATTATTACATTATTCACTATGCATACTTCACTGCACATATCATGTGTCATTACATCATCCAACCCAGACCAGCACATCTTTCACTGACGCTACATCTCGTCCCGAGCATTATAGGATAATATTTGAACACCATCGTATGTATAGACGTGCCAGTGTATAATACTACACAAACAGGAAAGTATTTCTAGTTACCAGTCCAAATGTAAATACTAGCTAAGCTCATTAGGAACATTCTTGTTATTCAGTCTATTTATACACTGTTGTCCTCCGTGGCTGTTAACCAAGTGTTTGTGACTGCTGTCCTGGAACCAAGTCACAAGCACTTGGCTCTGTATGTTAGTTCCCATTATGTAAATATGTTTTCTTTTATTTTCTTGCCATGTGATTGTATATACGACAGAGCTACATTTATTTTTGTTTTCAATGTATTATGTAACGATTTTTTTTTTTACCTGTTGTGATGTTTCATGTCGACATCCTATTTATTCGTAAACTAAGCGTAGTAAAAGTTATCCCAGAGACTTTATTACTCTTTGTTGATAAAGTTTCTGATGCATTCTTTGATTTGTAGGAGAGAAAACTTTATTAATCCAATATATTGGTATCAGTAGTTTTGTATAGTATTTTGAAATTCTCTAAAAGAATATATGATGTAAATATGTTCAATATAAAGGATGTTGATATTGCCATACTGACTCTGACATTCCCGTAATGCGAGTTGTTAAGTTCCTAATGTGGAAATATTTAACAGATGGCATTTGCCTTGTACAGTATTACTGAATTTCAGAATAAAATCTAAAAATTTTTACTGTTGTGTGTTTGAACCCCCACTGCTATTTTGAATGTGTGGCGTCATTCGATCACTGACATGGGATGACATTTCTGAAAAGATTTGAAACTGAATTGAGGTTAAATACATCTATAGCAAAGCATACCAACAAAATCAGGACTTGTTCAACGCTTCACCTGAACGAGTGACTGTCTACCACGACAATGGTTTAGATTGAAACACAGTCTTATTTTGTTTTTAACTTCCCAACCTTTTATATACCGCAACCCAATAAGTACCTCCTAAATATTTCAGGCCCTGCACTCCAGTTATCTGAGCCTGTAACAACCTATAAAATCCAACTCATTTGGTTCCTACATGGAACGTCAGTGAAGGAGTAAGCACATTGGAGCTCTGTCTACATTGGCATTCATTTTATAGTGTAAACTGCAGCTCTTCCACCATATTGAAGTGCCAAATAATGAACTCGTTATATGTTGTTAAGTCTGCTTTAACTTACTACTGTCTCAAAACCGAGATGAAAATAGCAAACGTGACATTCCAATGTAGCAGTTTGCTACGTCTTAGACGTAACCTAGTATTCTACGTTACGTCTAAACGAATCCTAGTTTCTACGTTACGTCTAAGACGCAACCTAGTCCTCTACGGTGTCTGAGACGCAACCTATTCCTCTACGTTGTCTAAGACGCAACCTAGTACTCTACGTTGTCTAAGACGCAACCTAGTCCTCTACGTTGTCTAAGACGCAACCTAGTCCTCTACGTTGTCTGAGACGCAACCTAGTCCTCTACGTTGTCTAAGGCGCAACCTAGTCCTCTACGTTGTCTAAGACGCAACCTAGTCCTCTACGTTGTCTAAGACGCAACCTAGTCCTCTACGTTGTCTAAGACGCAACCTAGTCCTCTACGTTATCTAAGACGCAACCTTGTCCTCTACGTTGTCTAAGACGCAACGTAGTCCTCTACGTTGTCTAAGACGCAACCTAGTCCTCTACGTTGTCTAAGACGCAACCCAGTCCTCTACGTTGTCTAAGACGCAACCTAGTCCTCTACGTTGTCTAAGACGCAACCTAGTCCTCTACGTTGTCTAAGACGCGATACTAAGCAATACAAAGATCAACAGCTGCAAAATTAAGCTATACCTGCCATCTGTTATATATGTTAATCATCATTTCCTTCAACTGATCTTCCAGACAATAACTGAGTAAAGCACTTAAACTATGGACAGCGTTGATTAATCGATTACAATACATAAAAATTGTAATAGAACGTTCAATACAGACATGTCTTCCTTATCTAAAATTTGCTCATATGAATTTAATAATAGTTAAAACGAAGATTCTTACTGAAATAAATTTTCGGTGTTAAGATGTAGGCAACATCAACAAATATCAAGATACAAAAGGCTTGAAAAAAACAAGTGAAAGATAAAAAGGGTTTTTCGTTTCGAAAAAAATTACCTGACGTCACTGTTGGTTACTGTCGGAAAAATGACGGCGAAAATAGTTCACTGAGACGAAGTTAATGAAGGTATAGTGAAGATCGTTGTTGTTGGAGGAAATTTCCGTGGGGATTATCGGAAAACTAGGTAAACAAAAGGTAGACTGCAATCAATATATCGTGAAACACGCACAGTGACGGGCTAAACGCCATTTTTCTTAATCACAGAAACTTCAGTCCCATGTTTTATTACCTTGTTCAGTCTGAAGTTATACTCTCCACCATTCAAGTTGCATACACATTGGCGTTTTATGTATATACATGTGTATGTGGGTGGGTTGGGCCATTCTTTCGTCTGTTTCATTGCGCTACCTCGCTACCGCAGGAGACAGCGACTAAGTATAATGAATAAATAATATATATATTGTTATAGATTATATACATGTACATGTATAAACATTATTACACTATACGCACACTTTACAGATCTCTAGGGTGGCTACACGGAACACCATCTTAATGATGTACACTTTCTGTAAATCAACCTAAAGCTGTAGCCTGAATGTAAACATACTGACTGGGCATGTGAGTAATATCAATGGATCCTTGAAATAACAGTTGTTGTTTTGGAACAAATGACCGGCTGTTACTGAGAAAGAATTAACAATGCTGTCACAAATGGCACAAATTTTACAACTGAAGCACCGTAGGCTCTGAACCCTTTCGCCAATGATTCTAATTCCTCGAGTACACTGAAACCAATGAAAAGAAAGAAAAGAAAAATAGAATAAGATGAAAAAAGAATCATTTTACCTATCAAATTCTTATCTCAGGTTCTTCCGGGATATCTGCCACAATTCATCGCTTCCAAAAACCCAATTTCGCTCTTTCACTCAATTTGCTTTTGACTTTGATATTTCGGTTGAATGTCGGCATGGGTAGGTATAGGGTATAGGGAGGTGATCATGACCTTTGACCTATTGGTATCTTCCTTTTATTTCGTCATGAATATACTTGGCGATGACTCAACGAATAAATCCCTCTCGCAAACACCGTATTCCTGATATAACTTGGGCAACGTTTTGAAAATTTAGGATTCTGCTCACGTCTCGAACGTATTCCTCCTCAGAACATCCAGTGAAGGTGTGTACAGAGGGTTGGTTTCTGTTAGGACAGACCACTGCTCGCTCATGTGGGGAGGGCGGAATATCCCTCTTGTGTCGCCAGCATTCACTTACGAGCAATTGGCCATATCATCTACCCTATCCCAGTTATCAACTTACACGCTTTTCTCTTCGTTGTAATGCTCTCTCTCTCTCTCTCTCTCTCTCTCTCTCTCTCTCTCTCTCTCTCTATCTGATCGGGAGGGTTAGTGACGACTGTGCAATGAGCCAGCACCTCAACATCCTAGGTTGCTGCTCTTTTCTTTCTTCCTATCCCACACGCGGGCTGGTGGCACACGAAACACAGAGCGTCTCTCCAGCACATGAACCTGACAATGCGTACCTCACATGGCCCGTTGTTCATAACTCTTAATTTTCCTGCGGTGAGCGCTATGCGCTACCCCTGCCTTTTGGCAACATCTGTCTTATGAAAGTGCTCTCTCTCTCCCTCCCTCCCTCTCATTTACATATATTACCTCAGCTTTTGCTTTCAAGAGTTAGCTGTTGTTTGCGTGTCTTCTCCTCTTGCCAAGTCACGGACCACCCGACAATCCACCAGGTTCCACAATGTTCATCGCTCTCCTTCCACAGTTATACGAGAACCCGAGCTTCTCTCTTATTTCCTGATCCCTTAAGTTTGTCTCCCTTTCAAGAGGCAGTTTTAACACTGCCTATGGAAGGGAGGACTACCTCTCACCGTGCGGGTACGATCTCGCTATGGGCAACAGTGCCCCTGATCCGTCGTCCTTCATACTTTTGAAGAAAAAAAACTGACTTGTTATATGTTGGAGCAAAGTACACACATAAGTTGGTGCGGGCGCAGGAAGCGAATCTTTGTATGTGCTTTGATGAGTACCACAAACAAGTGTTACTGTTAAAGCCCCAACATTTTCTCGAGAGCATAGCAACATCTTGGGATGAATGGCAAAGAGTCAAGAGCTCTTGTACTGAATGCTTTTTAATCAATATTGTCATCCGTGGAGGCAACTTGTGATGACTTTTTGGTGCAATCATTAACGGTGTAACTTACTAGCTTCCGGGAACTGACAGCTCGTCAGTGCTGTCTTGATTCTATGAACAACAGTAGAGGAAACTGTTTAATCTACACACACACACACACACACACACACACACACACACACACACAAACAAACAAACAAACAAACACAGTTTGTCAAACAGAGAAGTTACCCAAGATAATAACAAGTCTTGGAAACTAAGATCTGTAAAGAAATTATGGTACATTTTTCGTCTGAGCTTAACGATTTGCGTTAGTATAACGTGGAATGAAACATGTGTTTACGTGTTTTATTCAAAGTCTGGGTACATCTTCGTTACGGTGATTTTGGTAAATAAGGAAAAAGACCCAAGGATGATAATTTTCTAGCAACTGTGAATAACATGGAACGACAAGAGGTGAGCAGAGACCACAACGCTACGACCCTTGAAAATGACAGCACGATACCTGAGTATAATGGCCAGGCCTTTGACCTGATCCTTATGACCTAAGTCAAAGGCTAGACCATCATACCCACGGGTCAAGGAGTCGTGCTCAAGGGGTTGAGGAACTCCCTCAGTCCCTACCTTTACATAATACCCCTCAGTGAGTGTCACCCAGCCTTAGACTGTTTGAGGCATGGGCGTAACTTCTTAGTATAGGTGGCAGTGGCTAGAGGGTGGAACGACAAAGGAAAGAGAGATAAAGACAGAGGGAAGACTAGTATAGGATGGGGCAGCAGAGAACAAGAATAATGAAGGAATAAGGATAAACAAGAAATACTTGGGGAGGCCTCGTTATAGAGGACCTGGTGGTGTATGAAAAAGCAACCTTCTAAACTCCTAATCTGCATAGGTGGAGACACGGGGTAGCGAAGCAGAGTATCCCCATCCAACGCATCACTTTAGATGGATACAGGATAGTACAGCAAAGGACTCGTCCCTACCCAACACTACATGGAGACAGGATAGTACAACAGAAGGCCCCTCCATTTTCCACCACAACAGATGGAGTCGGGACCGTAAAGCAGAAAGCTCCTCTGCAGGAGAGAATATACCTATGAAGGAACGCCATGTTGCTCTTACTGTCTCCCTCTCTTGCCTCTCACCGTCCCTTCTTATGTGACAGTCGTTCTCTCGTGTCGTGTTGTGTTGTCTGCCTCCTCGTGTCGCAATCTTCGTGTAATGTCTCTCATAATCTCCCTGTAAAGTCTCTCTCATAATCTCCCTGTGATGAGTTTCTTTGTTTCTGTAAATATAAGCGTGCTATCTCTCTCACCACCGCCTTGTGATGTCTCTCTTCCTGTTTCCATGTGTTGTCTCTCTTACTGTTTCCATGTGTTGTCTCTCTTACTGTTTCCATGTGTTGTCTCTTCCTGTTTCCAGTCTCTCTTCCTGTTTCCATGTGTTGTCTCTCTTCCTGTTTCCATGTGTTGTCTCTCTTCCTGTTTCCATGTGTTGTCTCTCTTACTGTTTCCATGTATTATCTCTCACCCTTTCCATGTGTCGTCTCTCTAAGGCTCCATGTGTTGTCTCTCAGTCTCCACATATCGTGTCTTCCACTGTCTCCATGGGATGCCTCTCTCGCCGTATCTTTTGTTGCTGTGTACGATTCCCCTGTGTCGTTTACCCTGCCGCCCAAGTTCTGTCTGTCGCTTGGAGGTCGGCTAGTGTCGTTCCTCCCCCCCGTCTCATCCTTCACTGTCGCTTGCCACCGTGAACAACCGTCGTCTCCCTCCGTCTGTCGCGCTCCCCCACTGGACAACCCCTCCTCCCCCTCCTCCTGCACCTTTGTATCGCCATCCCTCAGGATCTTGTCTCATGAGGTGCTCGACGCAGCGTCCTCCATTCTTCTCGTCCGTCCTCCCTATTGGCGTCAACAAGGCCCTGAAGCCACTTGAGTACACTCCCACAATCCTCTCACACAAGGACAAGTGACACTACACGCTCTTCAACCCGAGCTGCAAGCGCCCGCCTAAATTTAGTGTGTGATAAATCCCCCGCCTCGTTTTCTATACGTACGGTGGTCTACTGGTCTGAGGTAATGCTTGGACCGGGCAGGGCGGGTCGTGACGCCATTGGCCGGCGAGGTGGTGCCACCATACCCCGCCGTTGATTGGTGCTTTCGCCGCTCCCCCGTAACGTGCACGGATTGAAGCAAAGAAAAGCCAACAGTCTGGCCTCAATGCTTGAACTATGAACGCTACCATGCTTTAGAAATTCAAGAAATGGAACACAAAACCTTAAAGCTTGTGGAGTTCCTTCATAACTTCTCTTTTCACCCTCACTTGCTTCGGCCGTTATATTGTAATCTGCCGCACATAATGCCCGCCCGCTCAGTGACCGCCCAGGTAATTTCCCCACAGACTGGTTTCGAAATATCGTCACAACGGTACGATCCTCGAGCAAGACGGTAGGATCGTTGAGCACGACGGCACGGCTGTTGGGTAAGACGGTGCAATCCTCGAGCACGACGGTACGATCCTTGTACAAGACGGTAAGATCGTTAAGCACGACGGTACGATCCTTGTGCAAGACAGTGGGACCAATTGAGCACGACGGTACGACTCATAGGCACGAAGCATCGGTACGATCCTTGAGCAAGAGGGTTGGACCTGTTGAGCACGACTCATGGGTATAACAATGCGATTCTTTTGTAAGACGATGAGACTGTTGAGTACGACGGTACGGCTCTTGGGTACGACGACACTACACTGTTGCAAGACGATAGGACCGTTAATCACAACGGGTACAACTCCTGAACACAACGGTAAGGTTCTTAGGGTACGGTGGCGTGACCAGCGTCCGTACCGTTAACTGTCTGGTCAAAGGTCAGATAGTGTATTACACTCAAGGGTCGTACCGGCGTGTTCACAAGTCGTACCGTCGGATTAAAAGATCCAACCGTCGTGCTCAAGGGTAACCTGGCTCAACAGAAGAACCAAGTCCTTATCAATACACTTTCATCATACCGTTAACACCTTTAGTTTGTTTACATGAGCAAAACATAGTATGAGCCTTGGAAAAGATGGCCTGGCTTCTCACTAGGCCATCGTTGGCACCTTTTCTATCAGTAAGAGAATATGAAAGAAAAAGTAAGTTACCCCAAAAAAAAAATCATCAGAATTTGTAGCTGATATAGTGAGTTTAAAGTCAGTTGGATCTGAAAACATGTGATTAAACCAGATCGACTTTGTATTGCTGCTCCTTGAGGTAAAGCTTGAAACATAATCAACAAGCTTCGTCTCCTAACATCTGCCTGATTATTTACTTCGCTGCTTTAAAACACATAACTTTCTTTAGCGGATCTTGAACAAATTATGCAGTTAGGGATCTGGTCTTCTGGCTGTAAGTGAAATCTGGCTGTTTAATTACTTGACCGGTAAACTGTACAAGATGATAAATTGCCTCGTAACGCAAAGTGGTTAATTGTCTCTGAATTTCACTTAGAAGTCCAGCACAAACTGAGGATGCGATCTTACTAGAAGGATAACAGATGATAACAGTGACTTCATAAGAGTGGCAGTGATCTACAGTGTCAGAGTCACACAACAGAGGGCAAGATGGTATACACTGGCAGGGGTTCATTTATTAAGACTGTGCGATGAAGGAAGTTAAAGTCTTCTGTCAAACGACTCATCCATCGATGACCAACAGGTTGTTATTCGACGATAACGAGAGTTTCAGTTCCGAAGAATATGAATTGCAAATAAATGATTGGGAGACAGAAGACGAATTACAACACAAAGCCGAGGAACGAGGATTTGGAGCTTAGATAACTTATTGTATTTCGACTGGTCTTACGTAACCCTCATTTTCATTGCCAGTTAACACACACACACACACACACACATACACACGCACACATACACACACACACACACACACACACACACATACGCACACATCACACACACACGTCAATTCGTTACTTGATGAATTGTTTCTGCGAACAGTTCTTTGGATCGTCCGTGTCAAACTGTCCAGCAGGACAAACCTTCATTTCTGTCTTCTGTCTTTCCAGATCTACAGCAAGGTGGCATCGATGATGGAGACCTTGGTAAGTCTGTCATGGCCTCAAGCACACTGTTGTGCGTTATGGCCGCCTACTGGATCATTGCGGCGATACTCTTTCACGAAGTATTGGTCTAGGTGACTAGGCTGCTGCAGTATGGTCTGCACAGGCTGTGGAGTGTAGTGGTGTTCTATTCACAGTTCCTACCCTGGGCCAAATTGCAACATGCCTGGGAGTTCGTCAGACATTACTACATTAAGGTGTACTTTGTGTTCCATAATATGTGGATGTCTGTGAGAGGTGCTTGTGTAGAGGTCTGGGGTCGCGTATGTATGACATACTTGGTCATTACTGCCTACCTCTCTCAAGTGTTCCTGCCCTGGGCCACCTACAATTTGCGGTCTATGTGGGCTGGCGTATGTACGACATACTGGGTCATTACTAACAACCTCTTTCAAGTGTTCCTGCCCTGGGCCACCTACAATTTGCATTCTATGTGGGCTGGCGTATGTACGACATACTGGGTCATTACTAACAACCTCTTTCAAGTGTTCCTGCCCTGGGCCACCTACAATTTGCGGTCTATGTGGGCTGGCGTATGTACGACATACTGGGTCATTACTACCAACCTCTTTCAAGTGTTCATGCCCTGGGCCACCAGCAAATTGCGGTCTATGTGGGCTGGCATATGTGAGACATACTGGGTCATTACTGCCTACCTGTCTCTAGTGTTCGTGCCCTGGGCCATCTACAATTTGCGGTCTATGTGGGCTGGCGTATGTACGACGTACTTGGTCAATACTACCAACCTCTCTCAAGTGTTCCTGCCCTGGACCACTTACAAATTGCGGTGTCTGTGGGCTGGCATATGTAAGACATACTGGGTCATTATTGCCTGCCTCTCTCTAATGTTCGTGCCCTGGGCCACCTACAGATTCTGGTGAGTGCGCTGTACAGTGCTGTCGTACCACCAGTTTCCATTGTAAGAGAGAAGGCAGATGGAAATTTTCAGTCCCAGCTTCTGAGAGGGACCGTCTCTTTTATATTTATATATATATATATATATATATATATATATATATATATATATATATATATATATATATATATATATATATATATATATATATATATATATATATATTATTCTGTTATTGAAATGAACACTTTATAGATATCAATATATGAAACTTCAAAAGTATCTGGACACTTTGATAACATACGAATAACAAACCTCTGGCCTTGTTTTCATGTTCAAGCCTCTGGTTGTTCTCTTGCTGTTGCATCGTTGGAAGAACTATACACTGATGACGTTATCAAGTGGGTTTGAAATGAAAGGTGATCATTAACTTCCTTACTCTATCATCTTCCATGTTGGAAAAAATAAATCTGTCTGACCTCTCACCGTACATGCAGAGAATGCTACACACCTGAGAAGTGTATTGAGTCATCCGGAGCTAAACTGCTCTATATGCTATACTAAAGTGCTATTGCACCTGGTTCGAGGAGTAAGGCTTGGCCCGTTTACCATCATCTTTGAAAATAGATTAGGTTTTTCGACACATGGTGTATAATAATCAAGAGCGCTAAAGAAATATATTTCGAACTGGTTTGTTATTCCCCCTACGTGGCCAAATAACTGAAACTAATTGCCACTCCATCTTTTTACTAAGCACTAAAGAACAATCTAGATAAAAAGATGCATATATTGTCTAGTACAGCCACTCTTGTGTTAGCAAGTATTCACACACATACATACACACTGGGTGTATTTGGAATCAGTTCGAGGTTATCTTACCTCGAGGAAAGTGTTTGATTCATCAGTGAATCATTGTTATGAAATAAATGTAAAAAAAAATGAGATGCTTCTTCAGAGCATATTTCACTGTTGAGTTACCAAGAAACTGGCTCATTCTTTCAATAAAATAGCTAGGCATAAAGTTACGATCAACCCTTTAATTAACTATTCCCAGGCTTAAACCCAACTCACAACGATATAATCAACACAGGCGAGTCCTTCCAGTCTTCTCTCAGATGGCTTTCGTAACCCTAGACCCAAAGGTGATATATTTTCGTTATCTTAGGAGGAACTCTGAGTTGCAGCCCTAGTTGCATCGAAAGCTCTTGACAGTACCTGGTATAGTGGTCTCATCTTCAAGCTCACTTCTGACTTTTCTCCTTCACTGTGTTCTCTCATATGCAGCTCCTCCTCCCTGACTAATCCGGCTTCATAGTTGATGGACCAACCAACCTCTCCCGCTTTCTTTCTCAACAGCGGCATCCCTCAGGGCTCTGTCCTGTCACTTATACTCTTTCTCCTTTATACCAACTATTTTCTTTCATCAAAAAATGACCAAATGCATTCATACGCTGACAGCTCAACAATGCCTTCGTTCACTTCTTTCAAACCCACTTAATCTTCATTTGCTCAATATACGTCTGTTCTGGTCACAAATGCCTCAATGAACTCAGATTTTGACAGGATCTTCCAATGGGAACGACACAACCAAGTTTAAAGCCTCTAAAATCCAATTTTTTCTCATACTCTTTCTAAAACGCCTCTCAGCCTACCCACATATTTTGTTGGTACTGTAATGCCACCATTCAATATCAGAACTATACTCGGCATCACAGTAGCATCTCATATAACTTGGCAGCCCCACACTGCACAATTAGCTAAATCTACCTTCAAGAATCTAGATGTCCTGTTCAGATAACTGTTCCAGTTTTGCAGATGACTGATTCGTCCATGCATGGAGTACATGGACGAATCAGTCCTAATTCTACATATTTACTTGACAGAGTCGAGTCTAAAGCAATCCGACAAATCAATTTTTCCGAACTGACCTTAAAGCTTAACCCACTTGCCCTAATCAGTGTTGGTTCTCTTTCCCTCGTCAACATATTCAACTTTGGTTTCTGTTTCCGAGAACTGCCTACTTGTGCGCATTCACCATTACATAGGCCAAGTAATACTCATAAAGCAACTACATCACGCGATTACTGTGGCTGGAAACAACTTAAGGATGGGCCGTTGTGTTGTCTGTTTCTTTCCTTACATCGCTATGACCTGGAACTCCTTACCTTCTCGTATCTTTCGTAACGCTTATCACTTGACCCTCTTCCTAGAAAGGTTTTCCACTTCCTCGTAAAGCCACGTTTTTTTTCCATTTTTTTTCCTTACTTCTCTACTCTTTGGGCCTTCCTTATGTTTAAGAAATGACTTCGGTGATGGTTTTAGTCCATGACTGGAACCTTCAATTAAAGCAAAATAATCTATCTGCTCTCATACAGGGTAATAAATGGTTAGTGGAATCCAGTCCAATGCATCGGGACATCGGTTTCGATCCCCAGATAGAGAACGAAAACCTTCATCGAGTAATCTAATCCTGAGTGCCTCTGTCCATGCAATAGGAAGCAGAGCCCGGTAACATGACATATGGTCGGATATGTTTACTAAGGGAGACGGAGGAAGGGGCTTCGTATCACATAAAATGAGATGTTTAACAAACGTTTAGCTTCCAGGAAACAAGTGGTCACTTCTTTCTTCCGCTCTAGAAAATTTAGCGAGTGAAAAAAAGAAGGCCTTTAATCTTTTTTCTCTTTTTTTTTCTTTACTACGCAACGAAGATCTAGATTACATTTTACCATATACCTGAACGGTATACACGATTCCCCATACGCTAGTCTGGGAGAAGCAAGCAGAAACTTCCCTCAAACATTCCCGTCGTAAGTTTCAAACTTCATATTGCCTTCGTGGTCGACTCAAGGAGGAGTCTCGTAGCATTAAAAATACAGAACCCGAAATCGTAATGTCACCAAACCAATCTCCAGTTTTATGGTACGTGCTCAGGAGCCGGAATGGGTTTGCAAGGATTCAATAACAGTCTCTGGAATATGAGAGAATGACATTTTGTTAGGCTGGCCCCGTTATGAATATCTTAGGCAGCAGTGGTGCTCCAAGACAGACCTAAACAGATGGGCTCCCACACGCGTTTACAATCTCCAGGTTCTTTTACTCATATGGCATGTGAGGATATGTAACACTTCTACATTTATAATACCACATATATATATATATATATATATATATATATATATATATATATATATATATATATATATATATATATATATATATATATATACATATATATATATATATATATATATATATATATATATATATATATATATATATATATATATATATATATATCACTGGGGATAGGGGAGAGAGAATACTTCCCACGTATTCCCTGCATGTCGTAGAAGGCGACTAAAAGGGGAGGGAGTGGGAGGCTGGAAATCTTCCCCTCTCGTTTTTTTCAATTTTCCAAAAGAAGGAACAGAGAAGGGGGCCAGGTGAGGATATTCTCTCAAAGGCCCAGTCGTCTGTTCTTAACGCTACCTCGCTAATGCGGGAAATGGCGAATAGTACGAAAAAAAAAAAAAAAAAAAAAAAAATATATATATATATATATATATATATATATATATATATATATATATATATATATATATATATATATATATATATATATATATACACACACATATATGAAGTACCTCTGACTCAATCCAATCGAATCCCTTTCTCCCAAAGAATACACAAACATAATCATGAAACACTACCAAGAAATCTCGTTGGTAAGAACTCGTGGGTACGTATAGGTACCGCTCGACAAAAAAATCCACACAATAAAGACACTGGGTCCTTTCGAGGCTGTTAGTGATAGTGGGAGATGTCAGGAACTCTGATGAATGTCTTAAGAGTAGAAAGGCATACGGGTGATTCCGAGAGAAAAACCTGCAAACTGTTCATGAGACTAAGGTGGCACAAATAAAGTTAGTCGTAAACTTGAAGCGAAATATTCATCAAGTCTGTTCTTAAACGTATCTACGGTACCGCTTCCAACCACCCTAAATGGTAAGTTATTCCATATGACAACAGTCTTTCTAAAGAAAAAGGACTACGCCTCACTCGAGGTAAAACATTGGCTAACGAAATTATTGATACTGAAATTCATTTATGAGTCCAGTCCATCAGTTTGTCTGTGTCAGTGTGAAGCTGCAGAGATTCAATCTTAGTTGGAGATTTATTTTCCTGTGAATTTCGATATACAACAATGCTTCCCATGCTTTTTTTTTTTTTACATCTCAAAACACCTGTAGTTTATACATCTATTCAAGAAAGAACCGAGTCCATCTTGTACAATGTTCGTTTGACTCCTGACAACATTTTGCTATTCCACATCATGTTGTCTCCAGAAAAACTAAACACAATACTATAAGATGAACCTATATTTCAGAACAAAGAACAGATAACATCCAGTTTAAGAAATCCACAAATCAATATTATTGGGGTACAAATAAATAAACGCCCTTCGAAGAAACTAAGATACAAAAAATACATTTTCTCAGTACGCAAACTAAGAATCTTTTTTTTTTTTTCAATCTGCCACCACTAGTTTGTAGTGTACTGCGATGTCATCAGTAACGTAAAGGTATGTTGTTTGTCTACGAATTCAATTTACCGAGGATTATACAAGCTGCTGGCTACAAGAGCTGTCGCTCTGACAGTCTGGGTCTATTACTTGTTACTAGTAACTGAGATTGTACACATATAGATTCATGCACCCAAACTGAGGCCACAGACACGTGTGCAGATAAATGGAGATGAATTTAAACTAATATGAATGTGTGTGTGTGTGTGTGTGTGTGTGTGTGTGTGTGTGTGTGTGTGTGTGTGTGTGTGCACTTGTCATTCCCATACAAATAGTCCCTCTATTTGGTCGATGATCCAAGCAAGGTATGTAGGTTTGGGGAGAATCTCGGTCGAGGAACATGCCAGGCACCCTGGGAAGACCCTCCTGAGTGTAGCGCTGCCACAGAACATACACCCGACGGTAGGTGTAAATTTAGCATAGGAATTAACTTAAAGAAAATGCAAAAAACAAAACAACAAAAAGGAAATTAAATTGGCTTCAAATATACGTGGCAAAGAACGTCGAACTGACTTTCGATATATATATATATATATATATATATATATATATATATATATATATATATATATATATATATATATATATTTTTTTTTTTTTTTTTTTTTTTTTTTTTTTCATACTATTCGCTATTTCCCGCGATAGCGAGGTAGCGTTAAGAACAGAGGACTGGGCCTTTGAGGGAATATCCTCACCTGGCCCTCTTCTCTGTTCCTTCTTTTGGAAAATTAAAAAAAAAACAAAAAAAAAAACGAGAGGGGAGGATTTCCAGCCCCCCGCTCCCTTCCCTTTTAGTCGCCTTCTACGACACGCAGGGAATACGTGGGAAGTATTCTTTCTCCCCTATCCCCAGGGAATATATATATATATATATATATATATATATATATATATATATATATATATATATATATATATATATAAATGAATTGATTGAACGAAAACAATTGTAGATACAAACCACAGAAACTTTACGAAAGCAGTTTTCTCTGCGAGTCGTCAGTCCTGTACAAAGTTCCAAGACAAATATTTCCCTGTACGTCGAAGGCAGAAAAATCAAACATAAGTAAAGAATATAGATGAATCGACTGGCTTCCTCATTCACCTAAAGTCGGTCTCACCCAAAATAAAGAGCATCAGAAACATTGACACGAACGTACAAATGCCACTTGTTTACAGAGGAGGCATTATATCCTCCATCAGCTGATAAACAAAATTGGAAAGTTACTGATCACATGCCAAATATACTCCCGCCATGGGTTTTCCAAACATACTCCCGCCATGAACTTCCCAAATATACTAATGCCGCAACAGTAACTTATCTTTACCTTTTCCTCCTTAGCTTCATTAATACTGTCTATATATTTTCTCTTCCAATTTTTCTTTTCTTCCTTATACCACTATCCAGAATTTCCTTACATCTTCCGCTTTAGTATTTCAGGTTTCTTCAGCCTTGTACTGTTCGCAGTGTCTGGAAGGGCCCAAGCGCTTCCTTGCATTCATCTCATCAACACGCCGAGTTTGAATCTCTCTGCGTCTCCTCTTCTCACCTCATTACATCCATCAAATGCTGTCTCTCTGCTCTATCCTCCACACTACCTATGTCCTCTGTTTCTTCGTTAAAGTATTCCCTCGAAGATATCCGGTGGACCACTCCACGCACTGCAACTCAAACACCAGAAACTCCACTGTAGACCGAGAATGACTTCACAGCAATACTGCTAATCGCTTCATAACAACAATGTATCGGACATCACAAATTTGGATGGCGTAACTACAACACATGACGATAGCACAATTATTGGACGAGAACACAACATTCAAGACACACCTTAATCACCCAACGACAACACAACTACCACACAAACAACAGTTCAAAGTAAACGATTAACATGCAAAAACAAACAACACTGCAACAAGACGACATCAGAGTCACTGAACCAAAAGACGGTCTTAGCACCAAAATAACTACCAGACAACATGACCATGAGTCAATGAGACAAAAACTGCCAGATAAGACAAGTAACATCACATACAACAACATGAGCACTGATCAAGATCACATTAAGAATGACCGTCACTAACTGCATATTAACAAGCCCAGCACGCTCAGCGTAAACATACTTAGAAATTCTCCTTGTAACTCACCTCTGGCTAGACTTCTTCAGGATACCTCGCACCTGAGGCTCACCAGGCACCTGGGACTCATGGCACTCTCGAAGATCATCATGCATCTGGGGCTCACCAGGCACCTGTAACCACGGATGGGTATGATCATGTAACCTTGTAATTAATTACCATTTCTTGCTCAAATTAAGTGAATATCTAACAATGTAAATGATTACAATTATGTTTACGTTAACATCACTCTGTCACTTCTCACGAATCTTCACAACCACTTTTCATACACACCAAAAGAATCATCTTTTCACGACGTTCATTTCTATCGTTTAAGATTCGAGCTTCGCTCGTGTTACTTGCCTTGTTTACAAATCATGAGAATGTCTGTTTGGTCACTTTTTCGATCCACCACATACTTAGTACAATGATACACTTATATAATGAACGGTAAACAAAAAACATTATATTACATATATGTAACTCTTTAAGCAAGCTTATTTTACTCATTCCTTAGGCCAACACTAAATGTGTTCCGAGTAGGTTTTTGGTGCTTTTGTATAAATGCCTCATTTTTTCTGCAGCAGAATTTCTTTACCTGCAGCAGGTTCATCTCTAGTATCGGTATTGGCCTTAATGACTGTGGAACCAATATGCTCCTGCACTGGTTTAGGTGCAGCCCAAAGTATGCTCTCTCTGATAATAAATCAAGCGGCTTAAACACCAGCATCATTTTTTAGTTCATGCTCATGTGTGTGTGTGTGTGTGTGTGTGTGTGGGAAACGCTGCGTGTTCTCTGAGGTAGACCCATAAAGAGGAGCTTCACTACTCGGTGGTGCTAGTAGTTTGAAATAAACTTTCTGCTGCCAACCAACTGTCATCACGTTCCTCCTGCAAGCCTGGCCCCCATAATGCCATAGGCTGGTGGGTCCTTATTTTAATGCACTTACGTATATGAGGTCAATTATGTCAAGCCTAACAAACTACTTAGGCGGTTGCCATTGACTGATAGCGGTCATAGGCATACTCTCCAGGGTAGAAATGAGTGCGTAATCACAGGCTTTTTAGCTGCTCAGAAAAATGCTAGAAAAGTATCCTAGTGGATGTGATTTTTTTTTTTTATTCATCCCTCGTTAAGGCTGAGAAGCAGCGTAGGATAATTCATGTTTCTATGTTATTAGGTACAGTAGGGTTGAGGGTCAAGTCAATTGGGAGGTGAGTTTGAATGGAGAAAAACTGGAGGAAGTGAAGTGTTTTAGATATCTGGGAGTGGATCTGTCAGCGGATGGAACCATGGAAGCGGAAGTGGATCATAGGGTGGGGGAGGGGGCGAAAATTTTGGGAGCCTTGAAAAATGTGTGGAAGTCGAGAACATTATCCCGGAAAGCAAAAATGGGTATGTTTGAAGGAATAGTGGTTCCAACAATGTTGTATGGTTGCGAGGCGTGGGCTATGGATAGAGTTGTGCGCAGGAGGATGGATGTGCTGGAAATGAGATGTTTGAGGACAATGTGTGGTGTGAGGTGGTTTGATCGAGTAAGTAACGTAAGGGTAAGAGAGATGTGTGGAAATAAAAAGAGCGTGGTTGAGAGAGCAGAAGAGGGTGTTTTGAAATGGTTTGGGCACATGGAGAGAATGAGTGAGGAAAGATTGACCAAGAGGATATATGTGTCGGAGGTGGAGGGAACGAGGAGAAGAGGGAGACCTAATTGGAGGTGGAAAGATGAAGTGAAAAGGATTTTGTGTGATCGGGGCCTGAACATGCAGGAGGGTGAAAGGAGGGCAAGAAATAGAGCGAATTGGAGTGATGTGGTATACAGGGGTTGACGTGCTGTCAGTGGATTGAAGCAAGGCATGTGAAGCGTCCGGGGTAAACCATGGAAAGCTGTGTAGGTATGTATATTTGCGTGTGTGGACGTGTGTATGTACATGTGTATGGGGGGGGGGGGCCATTTCTTTCGTCTGTTTCCTTGCGCTACCTCGCAAACGCGGGAGACAGCGACAAAGTATAAAAAAAAAAAAAAGAAAAAAAAAAAATGTGTTTGTCAGTATGGCATTTCCATTCTTCTTTTCGTGCGTTTCCCCGTTTTAGCAGGTTGTTTTCCGATCTTGCCCGTGATAATGAATGTACACAATTTATCTCATGTTACAAACCTAACCCAGGAATTGCCCTTATGCCATAACCTTGAACAATATCTAATCATCATGGAGTTTTGCAAGAGGCGATCACACTTTGTTATTCGAGTCCTCAGACATGCCGGGTAAAATGTCATCTTTCGCCTGACAACTGTCCTGGCGTCTGACTTGACGCAGTCATTTCCCCTAGTACTTTCCTAGAGGCCTGTATGTGCTCTACTGCATAAATACTTCACATGCTCAGTGCACCATCCAAACAAACCTTTTCATAAAAGATTCTTACTACTATGAAAGGTAATAGTCTTAGCCTCTTTGGCACGATGGTATGATTCTTGGGTATGATATCCCAAACTTTAACCTAATCATTAAAAGTCTGGTCATAGATCTTGCCCAACTGGCATATACCGTCGTGCTTCAAGAGATATCAACTTGGTACGATAAACAAGAAATTCTAAGCTATTACAAGTGCATCGTGTTTTCATGTATGATGTGACTACTTAAAATCTTAAGGTTGTCATAACATACCAGTTTACGGTAGTGAAGGTCCTCCTCACCTGACCGTTGGAAGCTTGAGAGGTATTTGTTGCTACAGCTTTGTGCGTATTTCTGGCGCTGTCCAACATACTGGATAGGTTTATGTTTATATTCTGCTGGAGGCTGCCCATGTTCGTGAGCCCTAGGCCTAAGGCGGGCCCTCGGTTCCCGCTGGTGTAGGTGATGTGTAGGCTTCCTGGGTTGATGGTCTCGTCACCCTGTGTACCAGCCGGCCTCGCCAGGTGCGTGGATGGAGGTGCGGTCTGCCTTGCATGGGACACACCACAATGTTCCTGATGTTCTTTCACCTTGTCTACGGCGGACGCCTGACCTTTCTGATACAGGGAATCCAGCACCAGCCTCTCCTGCTGCCGGCACCATTGGAACATCTCTAAGTCTCGCCAGTCGTCGTCAAGATGCTGGGTTCCCGTGCTGGCCTTGGGAGCCTCAACAGTGCTTCGGGCTCCCTGTGACGTTGGCACGATGTTACTGACCCTGCTACGGTTCCTCCCGCGCTGCGATTCTACCCATTCTTTGGTGAGGTGGGAGAAAGGATCATCTTTTACCTTCTGTTTATTTCCACTGGACTGTCCGGAAGTTGAAGGTAATGGTTTAATCCCAGCAACAGGTTTACTGTGCTGGGGTACCCAAGAGACGCCTGCGAATGGTTGTTGGCTTGTTGACTGCAGAGGCAAGCCATTAGATAGATTCACATGATCACGACCTTGTCCTGCATTCCAGTCTTGATGAACCGTTTCATCCGAAAAATTCATACAACCTGGGTTTACCTGCAAGTAACGAAGTCTGTTATTTTGTGCTGAGGCCACTTGATTCCCTGCGAGGTTTTGATACCCAGGAGCAGCAAGCCCAACCTGAGACGGGAAGGGTTCCTGCTGCATGACATTGCTCCCCGAGGTACTCTGTGCATACCACACAGGTGTGTAGTGCGTGTTATTGTCGCCACCACAAGCGACCTCCTCCTCCTGTTCAAAAGTAGTCTGGCTTACTTGAGATTCTGGTTGTTCTATCCACTGATTTTCACTGCCAGATCCATCTGATGACACCTGAAACTGATCACCAAATAGTCTTGAGGTTGGTTGACTCTCATGGTTGAATGCAGGTGGCAACATTTGATTGATCTGTGAATGTAATGGTAATGCTGCATTTTGAATCTCTAAGTCCTCAGCACCGAAAGGATGAATTTCCCCCCAGTAAGTCTGTCCACTAGGTGGCTTTAGAGGTGTTTCGTTCTGACCAACTTGTCCAGTTGTTCGTATGGGCCTTTGAATCTGGTTAGCTTGTCCAGCCACAGGTCGTAGTAGCCTCTGAAGCTGACTGACTGGTGGTCCCGACCGTCCCAATGGCATTTGGATCTGATTCACTTGCGTTCCGTGAGATCTTAATGGCATCTGGATCTGATTCAATTGTGTTTCTTGAGCTCTTAGTGGCATTTGGATCTGATTCTCTTGTGTTCCTTGAGCGCTTAATGGCGTTTGGATCTGATTCACTTGTGTTCCTTGAGCCCTTAATGGCATCTGGATCTGATTCACTTGTGTTTCTTGAGCCCCTAACGGCATTCGGATCTGATTCATTTGGCCTACATAAGGTCCCAGTGGCCTTTGGTTCAGATTCACTCGAGTTCCTTGAAATCGCAATGGTCTCTGGAACTTATTCATTTGTGTTGCTTGAGACATTAATGGCTTATGGCTCTGACTGATTCGTGTTCCATATCCTAATGGCCTCGAAACCTTGTTGGCTTGCGATACTGAAGGGTGTATGGACCTTTTGTTCTGCCCTGCTGGGGCTTCAAAAGCATGCGATGACCCTTGGATTTGATTAGCTTGTCTTTCTGCCATTTGATTTTGATTTGCTTGCGCAGGTTGTAAAGGTCTCTGTGTGTGATGAATTTGTCCATCTAGGATCCACGGCGGCCATTGTTCTGCTTCACTGTGAATCTCTGTTAAGTTATGTGGCTCTTGTTCAAACCCAGGCAGTTCTACCCCTTGTTGTCCAGGCTGAACCTGGCTCTCTGAATTCGGCTCGCCAATATTTAGCGGTGCTGTTGGTGCCTCTACGTGGCGCTTTGAGAGATTGGATGTTGTCGACAAATTAGATGCCGACTGTTGATTGCAGCTTATCCCTGACTGTTGCTGTCGAGCTTGGAACTTATTCCAAGAAGCAGCAGACAGATCGGATGAGGAAGGTTCTGGGTCCTCTATACCCAGGGGCTCGGCGAAAGCGTCTGAGTTCTCTTCCTCAGCTGCAGACACAGCTGGGTAGTTTTCCTCAGTCATGTCGGTTTCCATGTCAGGAAAATCATCTTGCCATTCATCCCCATCAAAGTTACTGACGTTCTCAAATTCCTGCAGAACATCCTCATCAATCAACGTATCTGTCTGCTGTTGGTTGGCAAAGTATGTTCCGTGAGGGATAGACTGGAATGCACCAACTGCTTGGTTTGAACATTGCCGGATTGGGCCCTGACTAGCATCGGACCCAAGTCCGTTTTGGTTTGCATAGGATTGGCGAATATTTTGGTTAAAGATGGTTTGCCGCGTGCTTTGGTTAAAACCGAGTTGGTGTTTGTCTTGGTTGACAATAGGTTGATATGCATGTTGGTTTGCGATGGGTTGCCGTGCGTTTTGGTTGACGTTTGGTTGGCGAATGCTTTGGTTGGCAATGGCTTGACCGTTATCATGGATGCCGATGGGTTGGCGGATGTTATGGTTGGCGATAGGTTGGCCGATGTTTTGGTTGGCGATAGGCTGGCAGATGTTTTGGTTGGCGAAGGTATGGCGGGAGTTTTGGCTAACGACAGGTTGAGGGATGTTTTGGCTGGCGGTAGCCTGGCAAACGTTTTGGTTAGCGATGGGCTGGCGGTTTTGGTTGGTGTTGTGCTGGCGGAGGTTTTGGTTGGGGTTGGGCTGGCGAATGTTCTGGGTACCGATGGGCTGACGGAAGTTTTGGTTAGAGATGGGCTGGCGGAGGGTTTGGCTGGGGATGGGTTGACGGATGTTTTGGTTGGCGATGGGCTGGCGGATGTTTTGGGTACCGATAGGCTGGCAGATGTTTTGGTTGGGGGTAGGTTGGCGGAGACTTTGGTTGGCGATGGGCTGGCGGATATTTTGGTTAGGGGTGGTCTGGCGGATGTTTTGGTTGGGGGTGGGTTGGCGGAGACTTTGGTTGACGATGGACTGGCGGATGTTTTGGTTAGGTTTGGTCTGGCGGAAGCTTTGGTAGGCGATGGGCTGTCGGATATTTTGGTTGGAAGTGGGTTGGCGGATGTTTTGGTTGGAGGTGGGCTGGCGGGTTTTTTTTTGGGGGGTGGGTTGGCGGAGACTTTGGTGGGCGATGGGCTGTCGGATGTTTTGGTTGGGGGTGGACTGACGAATGTTTTGGGTACCGATGGGATGGCGGATGTTTTGGTTGGCGGTGGGCTGACTGGTGTCGTTGGTTGCGAGAGACGTCGCCTGTGACACGGGAGCAGCTGGTCTGGGCAACAAGCGAGGACGGTGCGGAGAGTATCTGAACTTTGAGAAAAGTTTCTTTGCATCACTACCACCGATCTGGTGAGGAGACACAGGAGGGAAAAATATGTTAATCCATCAAGAATTAGTCCAGAATGTAAGATCTGTTTACAGGCAAAGCTCTATCAAGATCAGAATTATGAAATGTTAGGTTATTGTCATTTACGATTCAGTTACAGAAACATCAGTTCAACCGTTCGAACACGACGTTACGACCCGGCCTTTGACCTAACCCTTAAGGTTAAAAAACAGATGATTATAACCAAGGGTCGTCCCGTCGTCATGAAGTTGCTAGAGCCAAACACGAGAAGTGAGCAACAAACGTAAAGATGCTGGCCAGGCAGGAGTGGTGAGGAGTGAGCCAGCCTGTGCCCTGCTTACCTTCATCTTGGGCGTCGCCGGCAGCTGGCTGGCCCTCTTACGGATCTCTTGCACCACTGACGGCACTCCCCGGCTGCTGCTGCTGCCCTGATGCCCACCACTCACGCCAACCTACAAGTGCACATAATTGTGGTAAACATAAGGAACATCCGGCCCATCGCGGGTGTTGCTTATTCATACACACACACACACACATACACACACGCACATATTATATAATATATATATATATATATATATATATATATATATATATATATATATATATATATATATATATATATATATATATACAAAATTTCTTTTTTTTATTATACTGCCGTCTCCCGCGTCAGCGAGGTAGCGCAAGGAAACAGACGAGGAATGGCCCAACCTACCCACATACATATGCACATACATAAACGCCCACGTACGCACAAATACATACATATACATACACAGACATATACATATATACACATGTACATATTCATCCTTGCTGCCTTCGTCCATTTCCGTCGCCACTCCGCCACACACGGATCTTAACTGGAATATGGAAAAGTTAATGAAAAAGAAGAGACAAAGCCCGATATCAAACTTCAACTTCAGATATTCTCCAGAGCTCTGGAAAGTTCACGGATCATATCAAGTTGGTTTCGTTTTCATATAATTCTGAATACATGTAAATACCTACCTTTAATATGCACGAATATCGACTCACACTTTTTACCAGGATAAAACAAGTCATTTGACCAGTGATCTATTGTGTGGTACAACTAATTACTCCTCATATGGCAATCCGATATCTGATAGTAATAACCCGAATAATGTAAGGTTGAGAATAGTTATGGATATTTTTAGTTTGATTTGTGACAGAATCCTCAGTAAGATTATTGTGCACTCCATACTGAACCTGTGAACGGTAGTCCAAAAGGTTTGCAGAGAAGTTTGTCAGACCCAGTAAGCAAATATTACATAGGTTGTTACAAAATTGGTTCAGTACATAAAGCTTTACAGTAAGCATACATTGCATGGTCTCTCATATGGTGAGTTTCATCGAGTAGATGCGAAAAGTGGATACAATCTTAAAATTTCGAGTATCTCGTTAACAAAAAGGTGTTGTGACATTTGAGCAACTGGAAACCTGTAGCGGCGTAAGTTTACCTTGGCGACATAAGAATATAAGAACTTAATACTACTACAATGTTGGTGATCCTGATTGTCTGTCGGTGGAAAAAGTTACAACGCCAGACAATCGCCTAGGTGGGTATTGGTGATGACGGCCTTACCAGCATGGATTAAACGAAGGGTTGTCGAGGATGTAGTACAGAAAAAGTATGGTGAAGATGAGGGTGTAGTGAACATGACCTTATTCTGGTCCACAAACTGGTCCAAGCGAGGTTCAAAGCTGGCCGAATAAGCTAGTATAGGAAAATACTGAAAGCCTGTCGGACCATACCAGACAGCTCCTACCTACACCCAGCCTTACCAGTCACGTATTTATCAAACCTATGTTTACAACTTCCCAGTATCTTAATTCTTATGACGTACTTGGCAACTGGAGGATCCATCCCACATGTGAGTTGCTTCCAACTCTCCATACTCACTTGACAGTCAAGACCACCGCAGCGTCAGCTCTCCCAGTCTGATCTCAAAACCCCGCGTCATAGTGTTGATTACCTCTCCCTCTACTAAAGATATCACTCCCGTTTCTACTCAGGAAACATGGCTGCTTGTATGCCCCCAACTCACCCAGCTTCTGCGTCAAGTGGTAACCGTGTGTACGTCGGCAACTTAAGGGCGGACCGTTGTGGTCTCTGTATATTTTCTTTCCACCTCAGAATCTTGAAAATGCACCTACGAACTCCTTATTGAGAGGCAGGTTTTTCACTTCCTTGAAAAGTCTTTGATTAATTATTTTCTCTTTGTAAATACATCTTCAGCCCATTTATGTTTCATTTGCTGCCTCGCCTCGATGGGTACTTTTGTTCGTGACTACTATGTGTATTCACAAGCTGACTCTGAATACACCGATTGTAACTGGCTATATCAAAACCACCATTACAGATTTCAAGTCATAATTCTACCATTCGGTAGATCTCAACCATCATTCGGGTGTTTGTGATAACTAACACAGCTGTAACAGGATGTTTTTATGGTGCAATAAAAGTGAGTTACAACCAGCCAACTACGTGCATAGACATGGCGAGGATGAATTACCTTACAGCAGTTGTGGGCACAGGTGAGTTTGTTCCCGCAGGTGTGGAGGCAGGCGCGCCGAGTTCCGCCTCCCCGCGACACGCCATCACCACCATCGTTGCCACCGACGCCTGCTGCAGCCTTGCCACCACCTCCTGACCAGATGTAGGAAACTGGCTTCATTCACCACCGACACAAGTCATATATATCGTAAATCTAGTTGCTGAATCATCATCAACTGTCCATAATTCTTTTTTTTCTAATTGTTTGTTTTTACGTTATCTTTTAAAACTCTCACTGATCACTTCCAATGATATGAAAGAATGGAAACCTAGTCACTGCATCATTTCAAATTATTCAAGCAACAGTATGAGTACTCTACGTTTTCAATGTATGTAATTCAAATGAATAAAACACTAGTGGACATCATAAGTAAGAACATCGTTCAGAGGACCACTCTTCCTCAGGCATCAATGGTTTAAAACGATTTATATTCCTCAAATCATCCTAAACAACTTTTCATAATCCTTGAACAAAAAAATATATCACATGCATACCGAATACAACGGCAATTTTCAGATGTGATACATATGTGTAAATGTAAAAGCAATCATTAATCAATACCTAAAGAAAAAAATAGTATTTGCCGTCTTAAAACTGCCTGATTTACTCACAAGCCTTTCTAAAGATATGAAAAAATACTGTACCAATTGCAATACTCATAAAAATATGATTAATTACTAACAACGCCCATGAACCTGTTCAGAGAGAAATTATAAAGTTTTAATAGAAAATCTAATGCATCCTTCCCTGAAACGTGACCAAATACCCCTCATTTTAACAGGTATCAGTTGAGCCCGTACCAGGAAAAAGTTGTGAGACATCTTGAAACCAATAATCTTATCGGATCTGAATGGTTAGGCATACAAAAAAGTAAACCGCGTTTTCAGAGGATACTAACCATCAATAACACCACGACAGCGCTGGACTTAACTGCAGTCAGTTCGTTCATGACCGAGATGTGGTTAGCATCTTGAACACGACAGTGTAGCAACCGTTGAAGACGACGATACGACCCTTAATGACGACCGCACAGATTTACGTAAGTTTCTCACACTAGTATCATCACTGAACTACTTGTTTCCCCCCAGATTTACGTATTCAGGTAACACCATCCCTTGCTTACTGTACATGTGCTACCAAAGTAAACTGATCAATGGGTTTTCCTCATTTGTGAGGGATTACTTTTACTAGGAAGGAAAGGTTGTACAGTATGTCCTTACTAATGTTAAATGTTAGTCAAACTGTAACACCGCTAACAACATAGCTGCTGCCCTCATCCTGAGGAGATATAATTCTTGGGCCATGCCGCGTTACCAGCTCACCTTGTTTACCAGAAAAGGAGGGGGAGGGGAAACTGCGCGAGCCAGAAACACCTTTGACTTACAGAGCACCCAAGGAATCACAGTCCTTGAGTAGTCCCATTATCTTGTTGGTAAGCAATAATGGATTTTTCTTGAATCTTTTTTTTCTCTCTCTTTCTCTCTTTTTACTGTTAAAAGCATGTGATCAGGTAAGGAACAGCGGTTTGGTCCCTTAGCGCTGTGATTCCTGCTTGCTCTTCTTTGGTTGAAAGTACGAAGTTTAGAAAATACAACAGTGAACAAAGTATGTGATCTTAAAGCCATCTACATTAAGGGGTGTGATTAGACCCTGGCCTTGAACGCTGTCATGCTCATAGTAAAAACTGCTCTTTCGGCAGTACCATTACTATTCACTGCGTGCGATTATCAAAGTACTCTATCTATTTCTATCTCTATATGTGTTTGTATGGGTGAGAGAGAATTAGTCATCTGATGAACTGCCTTATCAAGTTTTAGTGGAGGCCAGGCAATGGCATGTGTGGAGACCAACCTAGCCATGGCCCTTGTAATAACATTTCAAGTGTCTTCACATGGCCCGTGAAGCACTGTCGATGAGTCTGGCTTCCAGAAGTACGCATAACATGACGTCAACACACAACAAAGGTAGGTCTTCTTTTCTAGAAAAACAACCACACCCTCACGGGTAAAGGACATACGGTAAAAGTGGAACCCGAAAAAAAGAATATCAATACTTGCTGCAGGGGATATTCACGAGGAATGTGACTGCGCAGATTCATGGCTATTACCTAAATACAAAAAAGCAGAAGCAATTATATGTTGCAACAGACAGGCGGGCAAGGTAAGTTAGCCGTCTGCCGCCAGCACATGTTGGCAACAAGTTTTCTCAACCTCTTCTGCCTGGCTTACTGGGCTCCAGAAAAATCTTTGGTACAAGAGTAAATTGAGGAAAAAAAAAATACACTCAGACTTCAACCTGAAACTGCACCAGCATACAACTGACGTGCAAGAATAAGACACCGGGGCTGAAGATAAAACAACTGCATACTAGAAGACCTTCACTTATTCATTTGAGAAAAGAGAAGGTTGAGAGGCGATTCAATCCAGTCATTCAGAATTATCAAAGGCTTTGATAATCGATATAAGCAACTAGTCAAGGTTTACAGTTGCCTGATTTCACTCGCAGTAATGGATAAGAACTCATCGGTAAACGTTTTAATTCGGACATTGGAAATCACTCATTTTTCATGACTCAAGGAATCACCCTAAAACGTTAGTGAAAGTAACAACATGAGTACTTATGAAAATAATTTGAAAAATACTTCGTTTAAAGTCTACGACTAAACCTGTTTGCTCCTCCACAAGCCTGAATGTTAAACAGCACTTCTCAACTCATCCATTTGCTTTTGTGCTCTTTCCCTGCTAAGTTGCGTATCCCAGGGGTATATTCGTGTTAGCATTCTTCTATACGAGTTCTTTATGGTTAGTAAAATCTATAGTAACTTAAACCCAAAGACCTTGATATATTCATGACTAACCAGTCATTCCTTTGATTACTGTAGTCACCAAAATTAGTCAAGCGCGTGATTATTATCACTGTCCCGATGAACAACAAAATTTGAGATCCCAATCTGTTGTCTACAAGAAATATGAAACTCCGCACTACAAATCCAGTGTCTGATTTACATGTATGTAACCATATCGTGCATATATCTTGTTGACCAAAATTGTAATTACAACTACTTTTATTTTTATCATTATCATAGACATAATAATCTACATGCCCATCAATTTCAATCTGATAAGAGCTCTATTATCATACAGCTTCAGAATAAACTCATGAATATTTCTAACGGGTTTTATGCGGTATCTGCCACAGAAATGTGTAGCTTTATGTATACCTGGGTTTACCTACTACATAAAACATTTTAGGATATAAGTATTCTATAAACAAATCACAAATAAATATTGAATTCAGTGTTTCACAGCAGAAAATGGAATTTTGATCACTGCTAGTTTTTAAGATGAGTCAGTGTAAGGTTTCCGAATGGAATCTTAACTTAATTAGCATTTAAAGGTGATGGTGAATTAATCTAAGAATTTACTTAATCTTTATTTTGACTGGTGTGCGTTATACGTACATAGGTTTCCCGCATGTAAAGAACTTGTTTTAACGTGTAACTATATACTTTCATATCCCATGTGGTCTAGTGGCTAGGATACCTGGCTTTCACCCAGGAGGCCCGGGTTCGATTCCCGGCATGGGAAGTCTGTTTTTCTGTAAACCTAAAGTATCGATTAACAGCGCGGCTCTAAAATCCGTACCAAACAGAAAACGAGTTTTACTACCAATGACTTGCATGTGGAGACCATTGCATACAGGAAGTGGTGTATGGGATTAACTTGTCCATATGATTAACGGAACATAATCAGAGTGAAAGTTAGGCCAAACTTACCTCAGCCCTGACGTCGAGCTGAGAAAACTATTAGACTTTGCTCTCAATATTCATTCTCGGCTGACTATGAGTTACTGTTCGGATTCGACTATACCTCAGCTACTGCTCACCTGTCTACGTAGAAAATATTTGCCCCGAGTGAGGATCGAACTCACGACCTTGAGATTATGAGACTCACGCGCTGCCTACTGCGCCATCGAGGCTTATTTTTTATCTCTATAATGATGTTTATTGGATTTACTTATCCATTCATACCATAATAAATACACACCAATTTTTTACTTTAATGTTTCAGATTGTGGTGTTGTGTGTGATGCAGCAGTCAAGTGCGCCCCTTTCCACTCCGTGTTTTTCTGGTTTTCGTTTTCCATAAGCCAGAATAACTATTTTTTTAAGTAACCATGTCGAGTATCACGAGGTAATTTTTTCACATGATCGGTGAAAATGGCGTTAAACACTAATTTCACCGAAGGTCAAAATAATATTTGTACGGTGCAGCAGAGATTATGTACAGTCCGTCATATTTGGCGAGTGACAGAACGACTCTGCAATCAGCTGTTGTGCCTACTGTGCATTTTACTTAAAAAGCTTCAGACAAGAGCAAAGAATTCATTAACAACCCCCCCCCCCCCAACACACACTTCCCAAACCATGACCACGAAAAGGAAAATATGCGAAGGCTTCTGCATGAGCTGTAAGCTTCCTACGGGCGCTGTCATCGTGGTATTACAGAACTCAGAGTAGCTCCTATACATACCCACGAAGCTGAATGGATAATTCCGCTTCATTGCCCTACTCATTTATGGTAACGCACTGAATGTCTTGAATACGCACTCAGTAGTATATGATGGGAGTTATTCATGGTTAGGCCTAGCTGGGATGCCTAGCGAGTGAGCTGAGAGGCGAAACCAACGCTGGGATGCGGGGTCACGTAAGTAGGGTAGCCTGATTTTCATTTCCACTCAAGAATGAAGAGCAGCTTATTGCCTGTGTCTATCGAAGACTGAATCCCCAGTAATATCCCTTAGTCTCGGTCTCAGTGCGAGGGCAACATAGAGGGACGATGTTCGAGATGTGCTTGGTATGACGAAGCAAGCGGTACCGGTGTTTGTGGGGGAAGACGAGTAAGAGGAATGAGAAGCTACGGGAGGGACCAAAGTCGAGGCGGAGGGGAGAGCGTGATGGGTCTGTGGAGGAACTTGAGGTGTGCCGTGACTGCAGCAGACTCTGCTATTGTTCGTAGACATATTAGCATATGGCCAGTGGCTGCTAGAAATATGCATCACGCCTCCAGGGGCTCAGCATACCGCACAAAATGACTGTTACTGGAAGACACCTGAGAGTGTAATTACAGATGTATTAGCTGATTTCAAACATAAACTGTGGTATGTGTTTTCAAAGATGTGCATCCCAAACTAGACATGAATGCTTGCAAGCATTCTCAGGACATCTCAACAGCCATCATCACGGATGGTAGCACAGATTCACAAACCAAGATGAAGTGGCAAGAAAGGTGTGAAACGTAGAGTTCATGGTACACGGCAGACGTCAACGAACTAAGCAATCTGTCCAAGAGTAGATGAGATCAGAGTAGCTTTTACAGTACCTAACATCCTCCATATTTTGCTGACTGTAAGATCTTTATGTGGTATGTCAGTGATATATTTCTGTTCAATATTTAAACTTTCAAATTCCTGCTTAACTCGATATAATAACGGCATAATTTCAAAAACGAAATATAACATTACATCTCCATTGTTTTTAAGACCTCAACCTGAAAAAGATGCTATTATTTGAAATAGGCAAAATCCTATATGGTTCTAAACTATTTCTGGATAAGGAAAGTCATGGAAGTGCCCATGCCAAACTTCATATTTGAATCACCTTATGAATGATTCGTCAAGTCATGTCATGCACTATGATGATACTGATTATTATCCATTCTAAAAACCACAGACGAATCTAAGGTATGGTGGTATACTTACCGTGGATGGATGGAGCTAGTGTGGGAGCGGTGTTGGGTTGGACGGAGGGCTGAGGACGCGGCAGGTAGCGGGGTGAGTAGCAGCTCTGCACGTCCAGACCAGCTGGTCAGGGGAAAAAAGTTAGGAACGTCTTCTCTTACTAACAGCACTCTAATGATCTTCATTCACACTACTACTTACTTAGGTAAAAATGGAAGAATCTTATATATATATATATATATATATATATATATATATATATATATATATATATATATATATATATATATATATATATATATATATATATATATCTGCAGCGCATAAAACTAAAATTCTGATGGCAAATCGGTTGACAATGTACTCAAGGTGGTTAACCCCATTGTACATCAGCAACAACCATCTTGCTTAAAGGTTATTGTTATTGTGTGTAAGGAATAATTCAATACATGGCAAGGATACACTTAGTATGTACTGGGTACATTTGCCGAGTTCAAGTAACTGAACGATAGGTGCAAATAATGGTTTTAGGGCAGCTGAATATAAGGAACAGTCATGAGTTTATGCAACTTAATTCTAGGTGTATTAATTGATCAGGATATCAAATACCAAACACCATGCTTTAATTCATGGAGCTGCCTAATGGATTCAGGTTACTCAACACTGAATACATGTTAACAGGTGAACATACTGAAGTTCATTGATGGTTGTATTTTGAGGGAGTCTCCATATCTCTTAAAGGCACGACAGTCTACCGTGCTAATGGCCCGCCGCTCTCTGGTCTTGGTTGGTTATTGTAGCCTAAGGTTACCGTCAATTTCTCATCAAAAATATGATAATCCTAAACACCATTTTCAGCATACTGCTGCTATATCATGCTACATTAAGATTAGTCCCAAGTTCAACGAGTTAGGCAGCGAGGACAAACACAGCGTTCAGATGGTGGGATATTACGTATAAGAATTGCATAAATGTCGTTGGGTACAAGTGGTGGGTTTGAGGTAATAAGCGTGGCAGGAAATATTAAGGCGGTGGTGCTCGAGGTAGAGCACACTCGCTCACCCCAGGTCTCGGAGATGAAGTTGACGGCCAGTTCGTCGCCATTCTGTGCACGGTTCACCGTCACCACCCGCGTCACGGACTCGCACACCACCAACGCTGCGTCCCTGCATACACAAACACCAGGCGACTTACCGTTATGATTCTCCTCATAAATAATCTATTATGCAAAAGATACTTAAGTTTCTATAAGTCAATGCCGCAGTTTGTAAACGCACTGACTTAGGCCTGTCTGACGAAATCCACTGAAGGCAGACTTTATTTTCTTCATCGAAAACTGATGAAATAAGACGTAAAAATAAATCATTGTTAAAGAGTTAAAGGTGCAATTATCAGATATGAGAGCGAATTACATTAAATTTTAGTTAGTTACATTAATGATAATCAAAAAATTATCAAGCACATTTACAGACCAATATAATTTTGCTCACAAGGAAAGAAACTTTATCTTAAAGCTTTAACTTAGGTCAAAGAATACAAGTGTGATACAAAACTCTGGATTATGTAAATGATCATAAGCAGATTCTTCTGATCCATAAACACTTATTTATTATATTCCCAGATGCTAAGTGTATTTAGTGATAATAAGTTGGTTTAGTGTATCTGCAGCATACTGAGCTTGTGTATAGTAGGACTATATATTGATTAGTGTATCTCCAGCATACTGGCTATGTATGTGTTGACTTAATAAGTAATGTAAAGGAGCTACACTAAACGCTGTTCACTGCGATCCGATTCATAACAAAAACAACCTCCCCCTCCCCTTTGCGCATGGCTGAACCTTCCCCTCCCATCCTCCCTCCTTCCACGGTTACATCTACCTCTTCCTTCACAATGAAGATGGCTCTTTCTCCACTAAGGCCTCCTTTCCTTCTCCTCCATCCGATCATCTATCGATATCACTCCTCTCTCTCTCTCTCTCTCTCTCTCTCTCTCTCTCTCTCTCTCTCTCTCTCTCTCTCATATGTAACATTCACCCTTCTCCCTCACACTCTCTCCCAGGAAGAGTACATCTCCCATCTTCCGTCTCAACTAACTCTTCTTAACCCTCCAAAACAAATATCAAAACGCGCCATTTGGAGAAGGTGTGAGAAAGACGTGTGTGTGTGTGTGTGTGTGTGTACTGACGTGACCCGTTGGTGGTAGACGACGTTGTTGTCGGTATCACCGAAGATGAGCCTGGAGGAGTGGTGTCTTGGGGTAGTGGCTCCCTTCTGCAGCTCCAGGTGGTTGGCCAGACGCACCGTCACCTGCACCTCGCTGCTCTCCACTCGAACCTGCAACGAGTTTCCATCGCACGTCTTACGTCGAGGATTCAGTCTCACAGTAAAACATTTCTACTCTGACACACAAAATCTGACAAACGCCTGAAACGGCTTCTGAGGCATCTGAGTCACATACCACGTCTGAAGCACACCTGACGATGTACGTCTGTCTTTCACTTGCACCATCTGTCACTGTCACATCTGAAATTCCTGACTAACTCTCTTCCAACAACTGACTCACACACCCGACGGGCAAGCGGGACATGGTGACTGTCTCCGAATTATTTGCCAGAAAATGCAATGGAGCAATTGTTTTGAAAAACAGAGCAGACGTTCCCCCAAAGACGAGAACAAGACCCTCGGCAAAAGTTGCTGTAGGTGTGGTAGACACATCACAGTGTGTGCACGGCATGAATGCAGTGACTAATGAGGTATTCCAAGACTTGTAAGACAGAAACTTAAGAATATGGAATCAGGCCCCAACAGTGTAGGTCTCCCTCTACACACACACACACACACACACACACACACACACACACATACACAAAAAGGTAATTACAAATAGTAAATTACAGAAAAACACACAACAAAAAGGAGCTGGAATTCATCATCACACATACACAAAAAGGTAATTACAAATAGTAAATTACAGAAAAACACACAACAAAAAGGAGCTGGAATTCATCATTTTCTAATGTGTGGTGCGCAAGGACTCTGAATATTACTTTACAGAGCAACTCTGGATCAGTGTGTTTCAGGGACGGGACAAAATGAGTATCTACTCACTCGCCGAACGAACGAGTAGGCTTCCGTGATAAGGTTAACGGAAAAACGCAAATAATAAACACACACACACACACACACAAAAAGGTAATTACAAATAGTAAATTACAGAAAAACACACAACAAAAAGGAGCTGGAATTCATCATTTTCTAATGTGTGGTGCGCAAGGACTCTGAATATTACTTTACAGAGCAACTCTGGATCAGTGTGTTTCAGGGACGGGACAAAATGAGTATCTACTCACTCGCCGAACGAACGAGTAGGCTTCCGTGATAAGGTTAACGGAAAAACGCAAATAATAAACACACACACACACATACACAAAAAGGTAATTACAAATAGTAAATTACAGAAAAACACACAACAAAAAGGAGCTGGAATTCATCATTTTCTAATGTGTGGTGCGCAAGGACTCTGAATATTACTTTACAGAGCAACTCTGGATCAGTGTGTTTCAGGGACGGGACAAAATGAGTATCTACTCACTCGCCGAACGAACGAGTAGGCTTCCGTGATAAGGTTAACGGAAAAACGCAAATAATAAACACACACACACACATACACAAAAAGGTAATTACAAATAGTAAATTACAGAAAAACACACAACAAAAAGGAGCTGGAATTCATCATTTTCTAATGTGTGGTGCGCAAGGACTCTGAATATTACTTTACAGAGCAACTCTGGATCAGTGTGTTTCAGGGACGGGACAAAATGAGTATCTACTCACTCGCCGAACGAACGAGTAGGCTTCCGTGATAAGGTTAACGGAAAAACGCAAATAATAAACACACACACACACATACACAAAAAGGTAATTACAAATAGTAAATTACAGAAAAACACACAACAAAAAGGAGCTGGAATTCATCATTTTCTAATGTGTGGTGCGCAAGGACTCTGAATATTACTTTACAGAGCAACTCTGGATCAGTGTGTTTCAGGGACGGGACAAAATGAGTATCTACTCACTCGCCGAACGAACGAGTAGGCTTCCGTGATAAGGTTAACGGAAAAACGCAAATAATAAACACACACACACACACTACACCATACACACACACACACACAACACACACACACACACACACACATACACAAAAAGGTAATTACAAATAGTAAATTACAGAAAAACACACAACAAAAAGGAGCTGGAATTCATCATTTTCTAATGTGTGGTGCGCAAGGACTCTGAATATTACTTTACAGAGCAACTCTGGATCAGTGTGTTTCAGGGACGGGACAAAATGAGTATCTACTCACTCGCCGAACGAACGAGTAGGCTTCCGTGATAAGGTTAACGGAAAAACGCAAATAATAAACACACACACACACATACACAAAAAGGTAATTACAAATAGTAAATTACAGAAAAACACACAACAAAAAGGAGCTGGAATTCATCATTTTCTAATGTGTGGTGCGCAAGGACTCTGAATATTACTTTACAGAGCAACTCTGGATCAGTGTGTTTCAGGGACGGGACAAAATGAGTATCTACTCACTCGCCGAACGAACGAGTAGGCTTCCGTGATAAGGTTAACGGAAAAACGCAAATAATAAACACACACACACACACACACACAACACACACACACACACAACAGACACACACACACAACAAAGACTGTTATGATCGTGATGCTTTCACTATGATGGAAAAAATATCAAATTTCTGGATTAAAAAAGGCGTCACATTTTTGGATGAAAAAAGGCCTTCCATGACTCACGCTGGAATTTTCTTGAGTTATGAGCCAGGTTAACTTCCAGGTTAAGCCTTGTCGGGTCTTATGCCGCGTACAGTTTGATGCGTTTGACCTAACCCATTAGATGATGGAAAACATGTTTATAAAGTATACAGGTTGATGTGTTTGACTAGACCCCTACTTACCAGGTCAAGCACATCTCTGAGCCAGGGCATGATTCCCGACCACACACGAGCGGCCAGACAATGACGGACAAAGCGATCTCAGGATCATGTCTGCCTTGCTACACACGCAGACGATACATAAAATCGTACGTAAATATTTCTCCTCTTAATAACTTAACGTATCGAAGTTGAGTACTTTAGTGGAAGCTCAAGTGACTTTATGGTTCTCTTCATCACCCGGCATTAATATAAATTCGCTCAATTATTTATCATTTTTTTCTCATAACTTAAAACCTCTTATACGTATTACTGTGCTGTAATTTCCCAAGCATTACTGTAAATGCACTTACAAAAAGAAAAAAAAAAAAAACTCAGGGCAGCCACGACTGCAGAACATACACTGCTTATAATTGAAATTTCCCACCTACTAAAACCTATATCAGTAACGCTATCAGTTGCCTGGTGTATCATTCCACTAGTGTATGGTAAACCTCATCCCGTATTATCTTACTGCCCACACTTCAAAGCCCAGCCTCAACACGTGAGAGAGGGGTATTCCTAGACTCCGCCTGCTAGAGGTTACACCACGAGAGAAAAAAATCACCTCTGGCGTGACGGGATTATTGGGAGTACAGTCTCGTCAAAGAACTTCTTACTCCAAAGGAATCCACGTTTCCCTAATACTGGTAGAAAAGAAGTCTTGGATTATGTGAGCCTCACTGGAAAGAGGTCCTCGGGCAATTATAAACATATGAATATATAAATACATTCATAAGACCATGGATGATCAGTTAATATATAAATCAAGCAATGCCCAGCTTCTTGAGATTAATCGAGTCATACGGAAATTAATCTTCAGATCGACACTACATTCGTACAGCAGTGTGGGTGTCTTGTTCTCCAGCAGGATGACTGAGTGGCGATATGTCTGACATTTGAGGATGACCCGGGGAAACGGGAGTCGATAGAACAATAGATTACATAAACTCACATTCCTGTGGTCGTCAGATGACAGCGATGGACTGACTTCAGAGCCACAAAGGCAGCAGCTAGACGTGATGTGTCCAACACATTGATAGACAAGTACAAAAGTGAGTTACGGAGGGATGTGCAAACTGAATTAAGTCGAACTTGAGGATGTACGTAGTAATAGCAGGATTGGTAATAAAGATGCCCATTTGCACATTGAGGAAGTAGCACGCGTAACGAGGTTCTGTATTATAGCAGCAAGTATACTCACAGCGAGTCTGTAATCATTCAAGTACACAAAGATTCAATCAATGCGAGATGATTTAGAGCACATTCACTGAATCAGCCTGATAGATTATGCGTAATATTGCTAGTATATCCATGTGCGTATATTTCCCAATGTGTGTTATCGAATGAATATCCATTGCAAGTCAGTCATTAAATCAAAATTTTTAAAATTTAGATCATGCAGAATTGTTCTTATTTTCCTCCGCATTGTCTGGCGAGGTCAGTGTCGTCACAACAAGCCAAGTTGGGGAAGTCAGTGCCGTCACAACAAGCGTAGCTGTGGAAGTCAGCGGCGTCACAACAGGTTAGGCTGCGGGAGGGTCATGAGGTGAGACACGTGATGGGGAATGCGTCTCGCGTTACCACACCCACGTGGGGTTTGTCCACTTGTGCACATCGCCGGTACTTTTAACACTAATACAGTTATAATGGCGTACAAATTGACATTCCTCAGCACTGCTCTCAGCTGCATATGCACTGGAGGCATGATGGAGATTAATTGATAACGGCAAGAAACCATATAAGACCTTTCGTTTGCACAGAGAATATTTAGGGTCTAGTCGCACAGAATTCGTTCAGGCAGGAGTGCTCGGCGGCGAACAGAATACAATAATCATAAATGTAATAAAGAAAATAACTGACAACTCAAGCGTGGAGTGTTGGGATGTCCGTTTCTTCCATACACCATAAATTTTTTCTTTTACCTTTTCATGTGTCCCAGCAACTAGGATTTGGCCCGCTTCATAAAGGACAGGTTTTAAACTTAATTTTTTTTTTTTTTCCTTTCTAAATCAGTCTTTTAAGCCCATTCAGTTTTTCATTTAAGACCTGACCTTGATAAGGACTTGTCCGAGACCAGAGCCTGCAACATACATATATTACGACAAGAGAAAAATCACAGCAGTCACCTCGTGAATACGTGTTTCTTTCTCTTACCTGTATCAAGTAACGCTCTAACATCTTCAGACGGCGGGATATCCCCTATAACCCTGCATATAAAACCATGACTAACAAGTAATCCGGTTTAACAGGTTCCACCGTGGGGAAAAAAAGAGGGGGGGGGGGGAGCAATCAGGCGATGGGAGGCTGACGCATATATCCTGCATTGAAATAAGAAATATTAAACATCGAATAAAGTATTATTCTGTTTTCTTGCTTTTAGCTTATAATTATCTGTAGAAGCCTAATGTGGTATATGAAGGTAATTCAAGGAGAGTTTCACGAGCCGATTGTGGTGACTTGGGAGAACCTGATCCTAAGATTAATATTACCCAGGGGAATAAAAATTATGAAAATAGCTAACCGTCGCAGCCAGCAGCCCGCGAGATCTACGTACAAAAACGCCGAAGGTGTCCGAAATCCACTAAATTTCATGATTTACCAAACGTTGCTTAAATTCAGCACTACAGAAGAAAAGGCGCCGCAATAATGTGGTGGATGATAATCACCGTTGTAGCATTTAAATGATGCCTGACGGGTGTAAACATCACCATGACACGACCGGACAAGTTTGGTGCAATTCATAGTTGTAAAGCTGTAGTTTCATGGAATTCTACACACCCAAGCTAGGTTCTTCTACTGTTACAACAACAAAGCGGGTTTTATGGACTCGGTGGGAGATGCAGTCAAGAGTGACACGCCTAAAGAGGAGGTAAGTACGTTGAGATATATGCGAAACGATTTTTTGTTTTATTTTTTTATTGATTACAATATAGGAAACGAAACGTGGTCCAACTTCTTATCATATAAGTGGTAGCAGAAATTTGCAAACTGTCAAACAATAGAACAGCACGACGGAGGAAGACATAAAATTCTAGGTAACAAAGACAAGAAACGTATCTACTGATGACATTATAAGTTGGAACAAAATCATACTACGCATTTACTCGCCGTAACTCAAGTCAAAAAGGCTAGAGGAAAGGGAGGATGCGTAACGCATCTGAGAGGGAAGGTTAGAAAGCAATTTCACAAAAATAAGATAATGCACTGGAGTACTATGACAATATGACAATAAGGGAAGGCATTGTATCATAAGGGAGAAAAAATGTAGATAGCACTGCCATTTATACCTTTGAATGTGTGCAGGAAATTGGTATACAGAAGACCAGACTATAGGGATATTGTAAGGTAAGGACCCTTGCCAGTGTGAAACTTGGCAAAGCTAACAAGATACAGCTTTAATTTCTAAATGTGTCTCCGGTCAACGAGTCTACGGTTACTGCTTTTTTACACTAATATTTACCGGTTCCTTACATAGACATGAAGGTAAAAGTGCGAAAATACGTCACAAATATGGAAGTAAAGCAGTGATAAAACACTAAGATGAATGACCCATTCCCAAACCAAACAACCATTGTGTTACATCATCTTCTGGACGTTATGTCGACATAATCAGAGAAGTACGTAACGGCTGAGAAGCAACTCTATCCTGCATAACATCATCATCACCAGACTAATCCTTTCCTTAAAACTGTTTCATACAAAGAACTATAGCATATTTATACACTTTCTGCTCCATTTGCACTTAATTATCATATTAAGATAATTATATGTATCCTGCAGAGAGTCAATTCTAAACATGGTGGTAAACAAAGTAAATGCTAATCTCACACCATATCCGTGAATTGATAATGAACTGCATGTCTTTTGGACTTGAAAGGTTGTAAATTAGAAAATAAATCGATTATCCTGCTCCTGAACTACTTTTATCAGTCTATTTCAAATCTATATACTTCGATACCTTAGAAATTATCAACTTTCACGTAACGAAGCTTATATATACATAGTCTGAAAACTATACATAGGTACATATGATCATCAGGAGAGAAGAGGGATTCCTCCGTCGACTCATGTTTATGGGCAGTCTATACAATTTGTTTCTGTCTGTCTTTTTAATGGCTTCTATTTTGGTCTTAATAACTTCAGAACAAATAAAAGACGAATAATCAAGAGTAACATAAATTTATGGTGTATACACCCTGGTCAGGGAATTATTCCCAAGTCAAAAGGTCAAATGTGTCGTAAAGAGATTTAGTTTGATTACATCTGGGACAAGGGGTGGGGGTGGGTGGAGGGAGTGATTCATCCTCCTGCATCATCAAGAGGCAATGTTTTCCGGGATTACCCCAACTTACTTCATGTTGGGATGCCTGCCAATCTCCCGGCACAAGGGCAAGGGATAATTCTTGGCTAAAGAGATTGAAAGCCAAGGCCACAGAAAGTCAGGTCGCAGCCGAGTCTCTCATTGACATGCCATAATATTCGAATGGCCCCTTTTTTGTACAGAAGGGTATTTCCCACTTCTGTCCTCTATTTGACCCGAGACTACAGTTAATGTACACTGTTAAAGTGATCCGAGTATCATCACACAGTTAGGAACCTGCGTCGACATGTCCACACTGTCTGGTGACTTACACGATAATCATTATCTACATATTACGGCAGTGTTTCTTTACCACATTAAGTTAGTGTACTTCGCGGCCTCAATGTATAGTATTACGCTTCCTTCAATAGTTATCATCTTTTTTTTTAATAGAATACATCTCGTTTTATTAATTATATAGTGATAAATCATGCCAAAATAATATAGTTTAGAGCAAACTTTATGTACAGAGCAGTGTTCTGCTAAAACAAAACGGTTCAATGACATAATAAGTTTTGCTGCTCGAAATGTAGCAAGTTCTGCTGCTCGAAATTTATCTCGTGTACTTCCAGGTGGTATATGGAACCACTGTATGATGGCATATTCTTCCCACTTGATACTTCGTTGGGTGAACGACTTAACCATTAAAGAAGAAACCTTATTTCACTTAAAGTAATATGACAAAAATCTAACTGTTCACATTTGATCAAAATAATGCCTTCTTTAATGCATATGGACATCGCGAAGCATTAAAAAGGTAATCATACATGAGTACGGCGATCAAACTTAACATCAAATTAAGCAAAAGTTTTGTTTGAATGAACAAATTTGTTTATAGATGAAATGTTTTTAGACCGAGATCATGGACCTTAATCTCGAAAAAAAAGTGTTTGTAAAATGTATATAACAAAATCGTACTGCTCAATATCGTGTCATTAGAAAATATGACTGATCACTAAATGGCCAGGAACGAAATCAGAGTGTGTAGGCGTTATCAACGTGTGCGCTGAGCAATGTAACTGAATTTAGCACATATATTCTTTACGATAACCAGCGCTGGTTCCTCGCAAACAACGTAATGAAACTACCAACTCATCTATCCTTCTTTTATTTAAGAAATAACTAAATACTTCACTAAACACTCCGAGTAAAAATAGTATAAAAAAAAATCTGGGGTATTTTGCTAGGCACATCTGTGAATAACTGTTATTCTCTTTCATAGACTCTGGCCAGAGACAACTCTGGATACATGATGAAAACAATAATTAAATTAGTGGTCGTTGGAAACCCAGAGCTTCAATAAGGAAAATTTCTTCCATACATCTGAGTGCACAAAACGATGGAATATATACTCAAAAGGTCACATACTTCAGCAGTTTCTGTGTAGACCAAATAAAATAAATGAGTGTGTCTGCTGATACAGGGAAAAGGCAACCTGGAAACATGTAAGAGTAGGGTCATAATGTGGTTCCGGGAGGAAATAGTGTGTGTGTCAGCGAGGGAGTAGAAGGGGCCCCGTTGTGACTGGTCATAACCTCCCGCCTCACCCTCAATATTGCACGTTAAACATAATACCTATTATTGGCCACGAATTTCATAGGACAAGTTTTCAAAACGCTGTATATATATATATATATATATATATATATATATATATATATATATATATATATATATATATATATATATATATATAATTGCTGATACCACGAGGAAAAATTAAAAACGGTAAGTCCCAAGTGCGCTTTCGTGAATTACATCTTCGGGAAGCCTACGACAATCATAAGGCCCGATCGTCTGTATATGTCCCTCTCCTTCTTTAGGAATGATGAACTCGATGACGGGTAACGATACAGTCAACATCTCAATATTATAAATATGTTTTTAACTGAGGTAGTTGGTGAATATCAAACGGTAGTAGCTACGGAATTTGTTACGAGGTTCAGGGAAAATAGGTTCATCTATTTATCTATCTTAGTATTTCTGAGTGCCAATGGATCTCAGCAATGAGCCAAGATGTAAATAACACTAACATGAGATACTCTTCAAATATTCGGAGTCTAGGAGAACGCTGCCACTGTAGTAATCAATAGAAAATACTTGAGAAACGCCAAAGAAAATGTACCTTACCATGAAGATGCTTAAGAAAACGATAAGTAATTCCTACGTAAACTTACCTAAATAATCTTCTCAAGCATTTTCTACTTAATTCTTTTATACTGAGTGCTTATGTAAAATCCAATATGATTGGTGAAATGAATATACATGCAAGATATAATAAGTAAGTTATGGCTGGCATGAAACAAAATGAAAAGAACTTAATGTACAGAATAACTCCATTTTTTCAATTTTCATAGTAATGTGGACTGAGATTACGTAATCAATAAAATTCAAAGTACTCTACTTATAAAGTCCTCTAAAAAAGAAAAAATAATAGAAAGGATGTGACAGTAAACAAAACAATGAAGACAGGAAGGTGTGAAATGGTTAGTTTTACCGTGCAACAGAATGACTACGACTGGCACATTACTGACCGAGTTTTCTCATTCATGCTGCCCAGTCTCTTGACCCTACACATACACACACATATATACATATCCCAGGTTATGCCAGGTATCCAGGAGAGAGACCATGTTTTGTGGCAATACAAACGATTACTACATCAGAAGGAATGAGGACCTCAGAACTAACCACTTTTTCCATGCAGTATTCAAGTTCGACCCCAGCAATGCACAGTATATATAAAAGAAAACAGTACAACATACTGAAAAAGGCTAGAGTGCATATTTCTGACACAATGTGCAAGGTGTGTACAGTGGAAATGTCGTAATGCTAACGTACACTTGGTGATGCGTTGTCCAGTGCGCATGATCTTGTTGGCCTCTTGGCTCAGGCCAGAGTCCACGATGTTCTGGCACCCCAGCGTCGCCTGCACCAAGCTGGGCAGAAACACATACGTGAAATTCTTCAAAATACTCCAAATGCTCAGTAAATGCTGATGACACAGCAGTATAACACCATGAGAGCAACCTGATATATTTGTTCTTATTTACTATTGTGCTGTAGAACATTATTGTCAAACAATGTGTTTGACTATTTTTTCTGTAGCTTCTAATGTGGAGAGAAACAGTTCATACGTTAGGCAGAAGCTATCTATACCTACCGCGAAATAGGTAAGTACATTAATTCATCAGCTGATTGAATATAGTAATTACTAAATTATGACATTTATATCCACATCATAAGCTTAAATTTTTGGAATAATTGAAAGCACAAGTGTACATCAAACGTATGTGATCTTTGGAGCTTTTACTTGCTATCCTATACTGGTGTCCACCTCCAATACCAGCAGCTACAGGCTGGGTCGTATATACCTTTGGATAACCTACACAACCTACTTAATACTCTGGTCATAAGACAGCAAGTATGCTAAGCTCTGAGGCAACGGACCACAGTATCACTGTCATTTATATGCACATAACAGGTATGAACGTTGTCTGCATGTAAATGCTTAGTTTTCTTGCAGCATACAAGACTTTGCTCGGCAAGAGAAACTACAGAAAACGTGTAGGAACTAACCAGTTGATCTTGTGTTCCCTGGTCTTGATCCTGCCCTTGATGGGGAAGCGTATGGACGACGCCTGGCTCTTGTTCAGCTCGTTCAGTACTCGCTTCTCCGACATCCGCACCTGTACACAAACACACACAGTCATTTCTTAAGATATGGCTGGTCCACAGAACAACCCCTCAGCTTTTCATGATCATTCTTTAGCTTGCTTTAGCTGTTGGGATCTATGGGGCAACTGCCCTAACACATCCTACCCCATATATATATATATAATATATATATATATATATATATATATATATATATATATATATATATATATATATATATATATATATATATATATATATTTACATATATGACAGGTAACAGTGATCCTGGTTTATCTGTATCTTAAAAGGTATATCATTCATGAAATGGAAAAGTACACTTCATATATCACAAGGCCTGATCCAAGTCTTTTTAACTCCTTCTGTAGGAGTTTGTGAATCTAAGGCTGGATTGTAAGGGAAGTTGTAGATCTAAGGCTGGGTTGTAAGGGAATTTGTGCATCTTATTCTGGGTTATGTGCGAGTTTATGAAATTTAGGTTAGGTTATTTTGGAGTTTGTTAGGAGATACGACTATCAAGCAAGACAGTAAAACTTTCAGATATATCAGCGTGAGCCTTTGACCTGACACTTAAGAGTAACTTAAGTCAGGTCAAAGACCAGAGGGCTGCAGCGTCGTGCTCAAGAAATTATCTTGGCTTCGAACTGTATGTCCTGAATAATTTCTCATAAACGCCAACGAACTGGCTAGCAGTTTATATATATATATATATATATATATATATATATATATATATATATATATATATATATATATATATATATATATATATCGTTTTTTCTTAGTCTGTGCCTCACCTTAATATCCCAGAACTCCCGACAGGCGCACACCGTCTCCACCAGTTCCTTGATGCTCTCATCACCACGCAACTGTAAACAAAACCACACCATTACACACACATACACACGTTTTCAAATTTACAAGATTGACGTATTTACAAGTGGCCAGGCAAGGGTTCAGGGTTCAGCACAACTGAAATCTAAGTTTAATAAGTCGTCTACTGGCGTAAAGCTTTTTTTTTTTTTTTAACTACTCTGAGGAGGTTCTGGTGACACAGGGAATATAGCGTACACCCTAGGTGAAAGTGAATATCAGCGTGGTCCGGAATGATACATAGCCGTCCCCCAGTGACGTGTGGTGGTGGTGGCTAGCGTTACACAGTGGTGCAGGGGAGCGTTACAGTGGCGTGTGGTCACCTGTATAAAGGTCTTCATGGTGGTGAATGAGACGCAGTATCTGGCCATGAGTCGGCCTGGGGGAGTGGCCTTCACATCGACCTCGCTCAACACGATCAGTCCCACCTGGGCCAGCGCGTTCACCTCACGCATGCACATCTCTGAAACACAGCACGTCGTTAGAACGCAGCCGCCTTCTTTGGTAGGGTGAGTTCCGCCTAACACCCGCGCGTTCACCTTCCGTACGCTCATTTCGGAAACGTGACGCGCATGAACATGTACCTAAAACCTGTTATACATATAATTTTCTAATGAAACCTTAACAGAAAATGTGATACACACAAACAAACTGTGTTATCTAATATTCTCATTGTTTAAAGTAAAAGTTCAATATTAAAATAGTACATCGACATACATTGTTTTTATGAGAGCCCAAATTCACGATACTGCTTTCATAATACTGCTTTTATGACTCACCCCTCATACAAAACACTGGCTTAATGACACATCACTGATACACAACACTGCTCTTATGACACATCTTTAACAAACACTGGTTTTGTGGCACATTCCTGACACAAAACATGTCTTAAATGACACATCAGACACAACACTCCTCTCATGGTATATTTAAAAGCCCCATGACGCTTCAGTGACACATCCCAGAGAAGCCCCAGATAAACTTTTACTAACGCACCACTGCAACACAACACTGCATGCTAACACAACACTACCTCAGGCACTAATTCGATAAACACATAAGTAAAAAAAAGTCTGAACATAATTACCAGCTCTTATTACGGCACCTAAACTACCGCACTTCTCTCATAATTTTTCCGACCCGCTGATTGCTTGAGATTGTAAGAAACTGAGATGGTCAGCCTTGATACTGCTCTCCGGAGACTCAGCCTTGACACTGCCCTCTGGAGACTCAGCCTTGACATTGCCTTCCGGCGCGTAAGATCTTACAGATCAGCCTTGACAATGGCTTCCCGTGCTGCCACAGTCTGCGGCCAAACACTCATGCCATTTCCACCATGTAACGACTTCCGAATGAATAGCTGTACATGGTTGTGGGAGGAGCACCTCACATCAAAACAAACGCACATTTTACACCTTCACGACCACGGCAGTGATCATGGGAGCCGGCCGCTTCCCGACACCACAACTTCACAGGTCTTATCTCCATCTCACAGATCATTGCAAACGCAGTTTTCCTGGTTCTTCTATGATTTAACATCCTTCATGAATCCCAGACATTACATGTCATGATAAGCGCCTCAAGGTTGTCGAGATGAGTCCGTAACTACTTATTTAACAATACTGCTGCGTCCCCTGTGCACGCCTATTTTTTTTTTTCTTTTTATCTTTCTCTCCACGAACAGTTTCTGCCTGGGTCTTCGTGAAATTCCCATGTAGTGCACTACTTAATTCGCATCCCTCACCTCCTGCGTCTCACTACATCTTCGATCTGTCTTCACCCCTACACAACAATTATCTATTATATCTCTCCTTCCTTCACCCTGCTCTCTCTCACAGATACTCCACATACACATAATAAATGACAACACATTCCCCTACCCGCAAACTCCCTCCCGTTTAGAGCAGGAAGGCGGATTGTGGAATCTCATCCAAACGCTTGGGTCAGCCGGTCGTGTCCATTACCAAATGTTACGGAATGAAGAACGTTGCGTGAAGCATCTAAATACCAGAACACGACGGTATGTCTACTGGGAATGATCTTTACGCCTTTAGGCAATTTTGTCATGTGATGATGGAACTAAACCCTACAAATATGAAAACCACACGAGCAAATGTTGACCAAAAATATGGGTAAGAGGCCCACTGTGTTTGTGGTAAAATTAAGTCCTTCAGTTGACTGGTAAGCAACATACGAATTTTCATGAAACACCTGTGTTTGGATGTAATTTCTTTGAGGAAAGATGTAGGTGAGCTCTGTTCTTGGAAAAAAAAAAAAAAAAGCTTCTCACTCCTTGATTTATTTTCACCAGCTGGATATAAGGAGTGTATATGTAAATACATAATAAGTGACCTACTCAAAATTTTAGTTCTTTAATAGTTATCGATCCAACTTATGGCAAAAAAGGCTGTCAAATTCGACAACACGAAAAAGAATGAAAGAAAACGACATCGCAGATTCATTATCGAAGCGACCGCAGACCAGCCGACCACTGCAGTTTAGTTGCTGTTGTGATTTACATCACACGTAATCGTGACTGAGGTGTCCAGTGTTCATCACATGTTGCATGACATCGCTGATGGAAGAGGTACAAATCGAAGGTAAGTAACACGAGACAAAATGCGTGGCGAGGGAGCGAATAACAGCCTAATTATGTCTTAGAATTTCACAAGAAGAATCTTAAAAGTTGACGCGTAGAATTCATGTCCTCGTGTTGTTGACATTTGTAGAGAATAAGCGTTAACCAGCATGATTGCTATTTTCGACCAGAACAAGAATATTGTAGAGAAAAAAACTGAAAGCTGTGTCTAATGGGAATAAAGCTTTCCCAGAACTAACGTGGGAGTCGCCGAAAATACGTGTGTATGCCTGGGATAAATACTGGGTTGGATGGAGACGCTCACGATAGAGGCAGACTACGCTGTTCAGGTTAAGCCTAACAGGGACCTGACGTACCAACGTATTTGTTATTGTTAAAGTTACTCTCAACCTATTTCGATATTCCTTGGCCTAACTTGGGTCAAACTTAAGTTTTTAAGGTTAATGGCATATTTAACAATGGAAGGCCCCAGATCGAACATGTATAGATTCCAGGAACCATCCCTACGTTCAAAGTCTACCCACTTTTCCGTAATTATTATTATCGAATAAGAGGGAGTATGCATCAGAAATATCAAAGATTAAGCTTTTCTTTTAGTCTAGAACAGGATCTTCCCAGCCACATGCCAGTAGCTCAAAAGTTTACCATTAATAATGTTCCTTTCGGTAAACTGTAGTTCAAGTTAACAATCTCGTACAATAGTTTATAAGAAATAGAGTACAGACATCAGCTAAACCGCTGGAACTGTAGATTCCAGTTTGCTGGAGGGGAATAATTCGAAACTGATTAAGCCGACATGTCTTTTTTTCTTCTTTACTGTGGTCATGCGTGTACAAGATTTTACGATACATTAGTGTGTATGCATTTATCAGAGATGTCTGTTTATATTTGTATGTGTTTTACACTGTAATTACCGACTTGTACGGGAAGAGTTCTACACTCGTAGGGCACTTTCTCGTTGATTTTTCTTGTTCTGTAAACCTTCCACATTCACAATTTTCACTCAGGTAATTCATTCATCCACTACTCTTGTACTATAAAAATACGTTTTTGCATTATTTCTCAGCGTATAGGGTTGGAGTTCTACATTCTCAGGACCTTATTTCTTGAACTTTTTTACCATCATTCATTTTGAACATCTCAATGCCGTTCACATGTTTCATCATTTATGTATCTCATCCTCTCTTTTTGTACTAGAAAGTACTCACTTTTTTTAAACAAGTTTCTTGTTAAAATTCATGCTATCCTTTGGTTCTGTCCTTACATATTTTGAAGAGCTGTTTATTATTGACTTCATCAGACTTATTTTGAAACCTTTTGTTCTCTTCTGCTCCATAGTGGGTAAATTTAAGGCCTCTACGTTTTCCTGCAATTGTACCATCTCTCTACTATCCGGACCCTCTCCGTTCGTTACTTGCTTGAGCTTATTTAGGTGCTGTAACCAAACTTGAGAAGCATGTTTTAGTTTTGGCCTACTATGTGATGTGAACAGCTTGTTGAACACTTTCTTTTCCATAAATTTGAATGTCAAAATTTTCCAGCCGACAGCCTCTTTACTCATAATTGAGAGGTGAGGTTGTCTGGTGACAGGTTAGGGTTCTCTCAGAAATATTCCTGAAGCTTAGTTCATGCAACGTGATGTTCATATAGAAGCCTTCTTTTACTGTAAACCATTTTCATTAACATGCGTTCATTGGTGTTGAATTTCAGCAGCCTTGTATCTGACCAACTTTGTATAGCCTATTTAGGTCCCATTGCAAGTTAGTGCAATCCTTTACGATTTTTATATCATTCATGGCTTTGGCATCATCAGCAAACATATTCATGCAGGAGTACAAACCTTCTAGCAAGTGATTACCTATTCTTGTATCCTGAGAGGTAATATCCCAGTGTTATCTATATTTCGCTCTTTAGCTAGCTTGTTCCAGATGCCCATTACTTTGTTGTCAAGAAGTGTGCTTGTATGTGTGGCGCAGAAGGCAACGCAAATCTCATAATATCAAGGTTACGGCTTCGAAATTTACTCGGGATTCAAACTGATGTAAGCCTCGATGGCGCAGTAGGCAGCGCGTGAGTCTCATAATCTCAAGGTCGTGAGTTCGATCCTCACTCGGGGCAGTATCCTTTTCAAGGGACTGGTCCCCACAGTTGTATACTTAACATCCACAAATACGTACAAAAAAAGTAGTCCGTGATAGTAAGTATACACAAGAAGGTAAGCTCACAGGTAACCCACCTTCCCGACGTAAGTTAGTATATATGTATATTATAATGAACTATATAGCACGTGCAAAACATGCCTCGGTCCCGGCTGACTCGGCGAAAGGCATATATCATCATAAAAGTCATTCCTCGTGTGACTTCTCTCCACACTGACAGTAAGGGAAGCGGCATCCACCCGCAACTATCGAGTTCATACCTTAAAGGCTGGGGCACATGCACACGGCTCATGAGCGCATGGCCATATCTACACCTTTAGAATAGGGAGTAGGAAACAATGTTACGGGAGACGGACGGGGATGGTTGGCGAGTGGTAGTGCATGGTTACTTTATGAAATGTGGCTCATGATTCCACTCTGGCTAATCAAGAGGAGGAAGAGCCTACCTAGATAAGTGTGCAGTACTCTATCCTGGGGCGAATAAGATCTCTGTACATATGAAGGTGCAGCTAACACGAGAAATATTTACGGCATCCAGACAATACCCTAGGATTTAGGAGGGTTTGGTTATGTTATGCAGAGGTGTGTAGGATAGAGTGGAGAATGCGGTTACGCTCAATGTTTATGTTACTGCTGGAGTGCATAGTGGTGCTTTGAAACTGAAGAGGAAAGTGGAAAATATACAGAAAGAGATGTAGGAAGAAGTGCGTTTTGGCCTTATAAATTCAACCACGTTTTGCTTCCCCATTCCCAGATCTTGTACTGGCCCAAAGTAAGGGAAGGGTTCAGGACGGGAAAGAGAACGAGTGTTTGAGTGTAAAGGAGATTAAAAATCAGTTGAAGCATATCGAGTGGAATCATTATCATTGAGTGAATAGTGATAGATACTTAGGACATCATATATATATATATATATATATATATATATATATATATATATATATATATATATATATATATATATATATATATATATATATATATATATATATATATATATATATATATATATATATATATATATATATATATATGAATGTAGGTTTGCGGCAGGGGTGTGTGATGTCTCCATGGTTGTTTAATTTGTTTATGGATGGGGTTGTTAGGGAGGTGAATGCAAGAGTTTTGGAAAGAGGGGCAAGTATGAAGTCTGTTGGGGATGAGAGAGCTTGGGAAGTGAGTCAGTTGTTGTTCGCTGATGATACAGCGCTGGTGGCTGATTCATGTGAGAAACTGCAGAAGCTGGTGACTGAGTTTGGTAAAATGTGTGAAAGAAGAAAGTTAAGAGTAAATGTGAATAAGAGCAAGGTTATTAGGTACAGTAGGGTTGAGGGTCAAGTCAATTGGGATGTGAGTTTGAATGGAGAAAAACTGGAGGAAGTAAAGTGTTTTAGATATCTGGGAGTGGATCTGGCAGCGGATGGAACCATGGAAGCGGAAGTGGATCATAGGGTGGGGGAGGGGGCGAAAATTCTGGGAGCCTTGAAGAATGTGTGGAAGTCGAGAACATTATCTCGGAAAGCAAAAATGGGTATGTTTGAAGGAATAGTGGTTCCAACAATTTTGTATGGTTGCGAGGCGTGGGCTATGGATAGAGTTGTGCGCAGGAGGATGGATGTGCTGGAAATGAGATGTTTGAGGACAATGTGTGGTGTGAGGTGGTTTGATCGAGTAAGTAACGTAAGGGTAAGAGAGATGTGTGGAAATAAAAAGAGCGTTGTTGAGAGAGCAGAAGAGGGTGTTTTGAAATGGTTTGGGCACATGGAGAGAATGAGTGAGGAAAGATTGACCAAGAGGATATATGTGTCGGAGGTGGAGGGAACGAGGAGAAGAGTGAGACCAAATTGGAGGTGGAAAGATGGAGTGTAAAAGATTTTGTGTGATCGGGGCCTGAACATGCAGGAGGGTGAAAGGAGGGCAAGGAATAGAGTGAATTGGATCGATGTGGTATACCGGGGTTGACGTGCTGTCAGTGGATTGAATCAAGGCATGTGAAGCGTCTGGGGTAAACCATGGAAAGCTGTGTAGGTATGTATATTTGCGTGTGTGGACGTATGTATATACATGTGTATGGGGGTGGGTTGGGCCATTTCTTTCGTCTGTTTCCTTGCGCTACCTCGCAAACGCGGGAGACAGCGGCAAAAAAAAAAAAAAAAAATATATATATATATATATATATATATATATATATATATATATGCTCTGTGGAAGGTATTAAGAATATATGGTGTGGGAGGCAAGTTGTTAGAAGCAGTGAAAAGTTTTTATCGAGGATGTAAGGCATGTGTACGTGTAGGAAGAGAGGAAAGTGATTGGTTCTCAGTGAATGTAGGTTTGCGGCAGGGGTGTGTGATGTCTCCATGGTTGTTTAATTTGTTTATGGATGGGGTTGTAAGGGAGGTAAATGCAAGAGTCCTGGAAAGAGGGGCAAGTATGAAGTCTGTTGGGGATGAGAGAGCTTGGGAAGTGAGTCAGTTGTTGTTCGCTGATGATACAGCGCTGGTGGCTGATTCATGTGAGAAACTGCAGAAGCTGGTGACTGAGTTTGGTAAAGTGTGTGGAAGAAGAAAGTTGAGAGTAAATGTGAATAAGAGCAAGGTTATTAGGTACAGTAGGGGTGAGGGTCAAGTCAATTGGGAGGTGAGTTTGAATGGAGAAAAACTGGAGGAAGTGAAGTGTTTTAGATATCTGGGAGTGGATCTGTCAGCGGATGGAACCATGGAAGCGGAAGTGGATCATAGGGTGGGGGAGGGGGCGAAAATTTTGGGAGCCTTGAAGAATGTGTGGAAGTCGAGAACATTATCTCGGAAAGCAAAAATTGGTATGTTTGAGGAATAGTGGTTCCAACAATGTTGTATGGTTGCGAGGCGTGGGCTATGGATAGAGATGTGCGCAGGAGGATGGATGTGCTGGAAATGAGATGTTTGAGGACAATGTGTGGTGTGAGGTGGTTTGATCGAGTAAGTAACGTAAGGGTAAGAGAGATGTGTGGAAATAAAAAGAGCGTTGTTGAGAGAGCAGAAGAGGGTGTTTTGAAATGGTTTGGGCACATGGAGAGAATGAGTGAGGAGAGATTGACCAAGAGGATATATGTGTCGGAGGTGGAGGGAACGAGGAGAAGAGTGAGACCAAATTGGAGGTGGAAAGATGGAGTGAAAAAGATTTTGTGTGATCGGGGCCTGAACATGCAGGAGGGTGAAAGGAGGGCAAGGAATAGAGTGAATTGGAGTCGATGTGGTATACCGGGGTTGACGTGCTGTCAGTGGATTGAATCAAGGCATGTGAAGCGTCTGGGGTAAACCATGGAAAGCTGTGTAGGTATGTATATTTGCGTGTGTGGACGTGTGTATGTACATGTGTATGGGGGGTGGGTTGGGCCATTTCTTTCGTCTGTTTCCTTGCGCTACCTCGCAGACGCGGGAGACAGCGACAAAGTATAAAAAAAAAAAAAAAAAATATATATATATATATATATATATATATATATATATATATATATATATATATATATATATATATATATATATATATATTGGAAAGGATCACAATTTTGCGTGTGATCAAGATATTCCTATGAGTCCACGGGGAAAATGAAACACGATAAGTTCCCAAGTGCACTTTCGTGTAATAATCACATCATCCGGGGAGACAAGAGAGAAATGTAAGTCAGTTGATATATGACAAAACCATACTCTTGGAGACTTGAACTGTTATTGTTCAAATGTACTTGAGCCCATCGTGGACCTTTCTTACTGGTACTATGATTTCAAGGTCGTGGCTTCGAAACTCAATTGGGTCAAAACGCTGCTAAGCCTCGATGGCGCAGTAGGCAGCGCGTGAGTCTCATAATCTCAAGGTCGTGAGTTCGATCCTCACTTGGGGCAGTGTTCTTTTAAAGCGTGTGGACCAATTGACCAGAGATAATGGTGATCAGCGAGTCAACTGGAAATATAATAGTCAAGTTTCCAAGATGTATTTTCTTTATCTTCACACATTCGCGAAATTTTCTTTTTTTTGTTCGTCATATATATATATATATATATATATATATATATATATATATATATATATATACCATATTTGTCCGCCGTTTCCTGCGTTAGGAAAGTAGCGCCAGGAACAGACGAAAACATGGCCTTATTCACTCTCAATCTGTCATGTGCAGTGTACCGAAACCACAGGCCCATATCAACAACCACGGTCCACAGACCTATCCATGGTTTTCCCTGAACCGCTACATATGCCACGGTTGTCTGTTTACTTGCCCCATGTATATCACACAGCTTCAGTTCATTCTATCCCTCGTACATTTGTTGTGATTTAAATAAGTTTGTTAAGTAGTGGCACCTGATGAGGTGGATTGACTCCACGAAACATGTGCCACATGTATAGAACAATTACGTTAAATAAGATTTAACTCCTACTGAATCGCGATTTCTCCTTCATATATATATATATATATATATATATATATATATATATATATATATATATATATATATATATATATATATAATGTTTATTATATATATATATATATATATATATATATATATATATATATATATATATATATATATATATATATATGAAGGAGAAATCGCGATTCAGTAGGAGTTAAATCTTATTTAACGTAATTGTTCTATACATGTGGCACATGTTTCGTGGAGTCAATCCACCTCATCAGGTGCCACTACTTAACAAACTTATTTAAATCACAACAAATGTACGAGGGATAGAATGAACTGAAGCTGTGTGATATCCCTGGGGATAGGGGAGAAAGAATACTTCCCACGTATTCCCTGCGTGTCGTAGAAGGCGACTAAAAGGGGAGGGAGCGGGTGGCTGGAAATCCTCCCCTCTCGTTTTTTTTTGATTTTCCAAAAGAAGGAACAGAGAAGGGGGCCAGGTGAGGATTTTCCCTCTAAGGCCCAGTCCTCTGTTCTTAACGCTACCTCGCAAACGCGGGAAATGGCGAATAGTATGAAAAAAAAAAAAATATATATATATAATGTTTATATAGTCACATTGGTCAATAAAGATAGAACCCACACTGGAGAACTAAACGAATAATTCTGGGAGCTCTATCTCTCGGCCCATAATCTAGAACCTTCATCAGGAAAGTGACAAAAAATTAGATACATGAAAGGTTTGGCAAGAAAAATGTAAACAGGTTGGCAAAATTAGGATGGGTCACATGACCTGACATGAATTTTGGCGGGGTTGGCACTTCATATAATCTTCGTACTGGTTATTAGCATTATGGCATATGGTATCCACTGACCAAGTGAAAGATTCATATTTTCTCTATAAGCAATGTGTAGATTCTCTATTTTCCTTTTTATAACTAAAGTTTGATTATAAACCACTGAGGCATTATTCAGATGACAATGATACTGACTGGAAACAATTCTCCAAGAGATGCAGCACCAGAGTCCATAACAAAAAGCTTTTTAGAAGGGATGTTGAGAATGACTGGTTTAGCGTTTGGCTAGTGTATGGTTAAAATGAAGTCTAATCAGGGAGTGAATGCTAGTAGTTCATAAAGGTTTTTATTTAAAGGTTGCTTGGTGTTATGGAATAGTTTAGGGACTTGACGAGTGTAGAACTCTCTCCCATTACTGCACACAGGTAATTACAATCGCAGCAGCATTACTGTCGTGAACACAAAAGCTGTTGTTCATACTGAGGCCAATTTTATATGTAAAGTGTCCCTGAAAATTCTTTGGGTTTCATTGTATGCTTAAAGGTTTTGAAAGTCACCAATTACAGTTTAACGAGATGATCAAGTACAAAATGAGATTTTTCGAAAATACATGTCACGTGTCGTCTAACCCTCGTTGACGCAGTAGCCGCTCAGTTGCTTTCGAAGCCTCGATGGCGCAGTAGGCAGCGCGTGAGTCTCATAATCTCAAGGTCGTGAGTTCGATCCTCACTCGGGGCAGGTAATTTTTATTTTTTTAACCTTTGTGAACACAGACTTACTCAGGAGCTAGTTCTACCGGAATGCCCCTTTTTTGTGAGCTGATAATTATTTTTTTTTTTCATTTTGATGTGTCGTAGGGCACAACTGTCACATGGTACCTTTTATCATCATTGTGAAATGCTACGAAGAAGAATGGAATCCAATTTTTTTCAAAACCCAGGAAAATAAGCAAAAAGATTATCCTTCGAACCGGATTCGAACCAGTGACCTATGGATGTCTGCTATTTGTACCACTACAGTCCACCGCTCTACCAACTGAGCTATCGAAGGATGTGTATTCTGTTTATTTCGCGTAGAAAATATCCAGAACTTGCAAGTGTTGGCCAGCTGCCTCGTAGTTTTTATCAACCATATCGTTGACGATCAGCCTATCGATAAGTATGGAGGTGGAAGCAAGCTCCAGAAATAGATACGTCACCCGTAATTACCGGCCGATTTCATAGACGTCTCATCCTTATTGTACTGTTGAGCTTTTCATACGCTACTGTTACATCATGAATATAAATATATTCGTTAATTGGTGTTGCTAATAATTCACCAGTGAACGCAAGTAACGGAGAATATCACAGGGAGTTGTAATGACATTTTCAGCCTTGCCAAAACTGACGAAATGTAATATCCATATATTTAGGGAGTATTAAATTTTTACGTATTGATAGCAAAATAGATTTGTAACGTTAAGTAGCTCACGTTTCGTTCCTTTAGTTTATCAAATCATTGAACCTAGAATTTTAAGATGAATGAATTGTCAGAAGAATGTCTTTGGTGGTATCGACTCGGGTGTAGAGCTTTGCTCAAACTATAACTTTTGGTGCCTCTTCCATCTATCTATTCATCGAGAACATACAGTGCTGCCCGGACATATTATAACCCATAAGAGAACTGATTAATTAAAAAATCTGAGATCAAGCCATACCTGGTTAATAAAGCAGCAACACTTGAAAATAATGTAATTCAAAATAATTTGAGAAACTCAGAATATATGTTTTAAATATACATAGTTAAGTATATAAAACTTGCTTTCTTTGCATACTGATAATGAGTTTATGCTATATTTTCACAGAGGCAATAAGTTTTATTTTCAGAGATTATTGAGTCGGGTACTTTGCTTAGCTACCAAGTTCTGTCCATCTATCTTGTACGTGCCTGAAGCCCTCACTGGAGCGTATTATGACCTTTTAGGTATACATATAGAATGTATTTACTTTAATTCATCGTTCTTATGGAAGTTCAGTACATGTTTAGTCACTGTAAAGCTTGTGAATCGAATTTAACAAAAACACGGCTGAATTGGTTTCGTCTCAGCACTTTTGTTTTTAATACTGCCATGAAAAATTTACATATATTTAAATACGTAATTACAGTAACGTTTTCCAGGATACATACAGTGTTCACTGACCAGTCCACTCATGCCAGCCGGGAAGCGAATTTGGGCTTCTTGCGAAAGCTTTTTATCTTATACGATTTAACAACATGGGACGTAAAGGTATGAGAAGCAGCGACGACATACTTTAAGGGATCACAGGGGTGAGAGAAATACATAATCCTGTCCATTTTCTTAGGAATTTGAGGAACTATGTACATGTTAAGAGTATGGTTTTGTTCTTAATTTTTTTTTTTTTTTATCACATAACAGGTCTTCAAAGATGAGCGAGAGAACGGTCGTAAGTCATTATGTCCTGGGAGAAGTCAATTTCCGGTACAGAAGCGTCTCGTAAAAACCTTTCCCATGCCGGGAATCGAACCCGGGCCTCCTGGGTGAAAGCCAGGTATCCTAGCCACTAGACCACATGGGAATGCATGTGAAGCATTTATACTAGGTATATGAAGTCTTTATAGAAATGTGAAATCAATAAAGCTATGCTTCTGTAAAATTCCTAATGGCGTGATAGTAAGTATTCTATACATGTATTGAGAAACCAGCATCCATTCCCATGTTAAGTCGTGCCAAACTTGAAATGCCTGACTTGAACTCAAGTAGTTCTCTTGTTACGTTGAACACTGACGCTTTTCGCAGACCTAGCCCTCGACTCGTCATACTGTATGTAGCGCGTGATATGCAGTAAGCAGTGAGAAAGGTCCTAAAATCTATAATGGAAGGAGTAGATGTCATATTTAGTAATGATAAATGATACAGTTGTGACAGCTGCAATATGTGGTTGTTAATGGATTCGTGTTTGTAACTATACATTCTCCTGAGGTGGAGGAATCAGCCTTCTCATTGACCAGGGATTTTTGCAGTTTGGTCTAACGATAGGTTAATTAGATGTTAAAGAGATTAAGTGGTTAAGTGTAGATTAAGTTTTGTCCGGAAAGTTTGGGTGGTTTTCGTTGCGTGGATGTGTGGCAGTAGAAATGTCTAAATATCATGAGAGTTTGACCTCCTGCTTTCACGATATTTTAAGAATCTGTTAATGGATAACTGAGCGCTATGCCCCCAGCTCCCCGCGAACGTTGAGACCCTCGACATGTGTGTATGGGTTTAACGTGCTTTGAAAGTCTTACTCACGACTTGACGTAAACAGTAACCAGATGTTCCTTTTTTAACATAATTTGGTCTAGACTCTAGAGGAAACTTATGGTGGAGTAATATCTTATCAATAGACTTAAAGGCTAACGTATCTCTGTCAGTTATTTATGAATATGTTATTCTTTTGCGATAAGTATCTAAAAATTTCGTAACTTTAGATGTCATATCTCTACTGAAAGTTTCCCAAAAACGTTAATATTGTTCAGTGACATCAGTATATAACTTTCACAAACATATTTGAAGCACACATCCCACAGGAAAATATTTCAAGCACACATCCCACAGGAAAATAAACAAACAAAACACAATATATGCTTTCATGCTGATTGTAGCCTCGATGGCGCAGTAGGCAGCGCGTGAGTCTCATAATCTCAAGGTCGTGAGTTCGATCCTCACTCGGGGCAGATCTTTTTCTACTAATGAGTTACAGCCACAAAATTATCTTCAAGTTGCAGTATATAACGTAATTTTCGTCGATTACCTCTGGCAATGATAAATTGATTTTTTATGCTTCAGTTGATAGGAAGTTGACTCAATGTAGACAAAATTAGCGAAGCCTGATTTGTTAATTTCATCGTTATCATTAATATCTTTTGAAAAATTGAAGGGGGATGTTAAGGATGCGTCCTTGAATTATGTAGACAAGTTAATGTCAGTACGACAACTCGTGCAAGTTTTACATATTCTCCCTTGATCATTAAATGCTGCCACCCAGTAAATTTTGCAACTTCTATTCATATAAACTTCTTGGAAATTGGTTAAACGATAATTAAGTTATTACTGGGCAGAAGAGAAACAAAGGGAAGTGCACTGTTAATAATCAACAACAGAACTGATTAACACATCTGTTACAGCCAGTATTTTGGAACAAGATTCTGTAGAATGGACGCTTATTTTGACAGTTTATGGAACAGAATCTCGGACAACAAGCAGTCTTGCAAGCAATGTATGGAGTAGGATCCATGAGAACAAGCTTCAGTCACATTAGCAGTTTATGGAATAGGATATTTGAGAACAGTCATTTAGTGTTTGGATCAGCCAACATTACCTTACATCTAGAACGCATAGACATAGTAAGATAATGTAGATATACAGTCATTGGATCAAGTAATATTACCTTGAATTTAGAACGCACAGACAGATTACTATAATGAAAATTGAGTGAATCCTGGTTGTCACTAACTACACCTCAGTCCATAAGACAGACAAATTACTGTATCGTTCATGTTAGCTGGTTGTTTGATCTCTGTGTTTATCGACTGTCATGGTCATTCAGGCCTTTGGCGTCAAGTTATAACCATCACCTTACAAATAGGGAACACTTTCTTCGGTTGCCTTCAGATGATTCGAAGACCATACAGGTTCTTGCTACATACATGGCCCCCGACTTGGTTGGATGTTTAAGTTCTAGATCGGAGTGCCAAGGTCATTTAGGTTGTTAGTATCACATCATCATTACCAACTACCAACTGAAGGATCTTGAATATGTGTTTCTGACGTTTGAATATAAAAGTTTTCACTGCATACGTGGTACTTCAGCTCTAAGCAAAACTGTGTTTAAACTCTCAAAAGGATAAGAAATGACGATTGGTCTTCTTACATTAATTCCATTTTGTCATATTTTTGATTTCATGAGCCAAGGATGACTATATTAGGAATTTTATTGTAAAATATCATAGTATATACTGGAGGAATTACATTGTAAATTATCGTAGTGTAAGCTAATGCAAGCTTCGTTTTCTTTTGTTCCTAAGCATCATGTCCTGTAAGGAAGAGTGGAGGCGCAACCGAAGCTCTTGTGAATGAGTGAGTTTATTCTGGCAAAATACTGAGAGTGAACATATTTACATATTTTACCGATGATGGCACTTAATTATTTCAGTATTTTTAAGTATCAGTGAAAAAAGGAAAGGTGCCATATCCAGTTAATTCCAAACAAAAGACCACAAGACAGTCATGAATCCTGCGTACGAGGTACCATATAGGAGACCCATGTCCATATGAAGTTATTTGCTCATATCCTCACTCACCTGGGAAATTCTGATGCCCAGAAAGTCTTGAACATATGAAATGGCCAAAGAAATATGTATAACTGGATGTTAGACTAATGCGGATATATACATCACACCCAACCCTCTCCACCCTTCAGATAAACATGAAACGTGAGCATTATTGATATTTCATCTACGAATATATGATGTCTTCAGCATCCACCTCTGGACGACTCAAGCATATGTGTTCCCGTTACAAGAATGAGACCCGAGCCTTGCAAGTGAAGGCTGTGTATCCTTGACACTAGAACACGCAAGGTAATTGGTACCACCTTCTGCTGTCCGTGTGACTTGTACTGGCTTTATGATATACCCCAGCATCTGATCGTGAGGATGTATAAATATCTTCCCGTGCCGGGAATCGAACCCGGGCCTCGCGGGTGAGAGCCGCGTATCCTAGCCACTAGACCACACGGGATATGGTTATGACTAGATAACCGTGGTATCTATTTTCTCTCATACCGCCAATACGTGTTAAAGAGCATGTCGAATTGTGTCGGACACACGAAAATGTCTTCCCGTGCCGGGAATCGAACCCGGGCCTCGCGGGTGAGAGCCGCGTATCCTAGCCACTAGACCACACGGGACTGTATTGGACATAGGATATGACTTCAAGCTGTGGCCGAATATATCAAACATCATAAATTTGCTATTAATTTGAAGTTCCCATGTAAACTACATAGCAAAAATTTTTGGTAATTCTGATGTAGTTTAAGAATGAACAAACTATTACATTTCTGGGACTAATAAAACATTGTAAAATGTAAGAATATATTATGATATTCCAGAAGTCAGTGACATCAGTTGATGGCTTCATTATGTGTATTTTAAAAAGAATTCCCATGCCGGGAATCGAACCCGGGCCTCCTGGGTGAAAGCCAGGTATCCTAGCCACTAGACCACATGGGATATGGAATGTATGGTTCCATATGGTTTCATATTACAGGTGGTGGTTTCATACTGAAATGCGTTGGGTTCTAAGATGAAGCACTGTCCCTGAGTTAATTTATGCGAACCATGTGAATGGTAACATGGTCAGGGATAGAATCTTGGTTGCTTTAAGTGACTGCTGAAAGCTAAGGAGGCAAGAAAGGGAAAAAAAGAAAAAAATGAAAAGGTTATCCTTCGAACCGGATTCGAACCAGTGACCTATGGATGTCTGTTACAATGCCGCCTACAGTCCACCGCTCTACCAACTGAGCTATCGAAGGCCTGGAGATCAAAATACTTTTGTAATTTTTGTCGGAACTGTACTGATGGTACTCCGTACCTTGGAACATACCGCATGTGGGCAGCTTTGATACACTTTAGGCATGGTATCTTGCGGTTGCGAATAATGGAACTTCAAAACATATCCGTGTTGAAGGAGTATCATCGGGCAGCGAGTCATTTACTACAGCAAAAAGTAAGTTCACGTGTGTGTGTGTTTTTGTGTGTGTGTTGTGTGTTGTGTGTGTGTGTGTGTGTGTGTGTGTGTGTGTGTGTGTTGTGGGAGGAGCAGGGTTACTAAAGCATACTTTTCCGTCCACTGAAAGCTACAACACGTTTCCTTCATATGTCGATTATTTTTTCAAATGTCTTCACAGAACCTTTTACCTGGAAGAGCTACAGTAGACGTGTGAATAATAACTTGCTATTCGTTTTGTCGTTGTTTTCTCTTTATGGCTATTATCAGGATAAATGAGGGTGCACCTTTATTCTCCCCCTGAGACCCAAAACATGGTATTGATAACCATAATTTCATTGCAACATGGCCAACGAATTTGGCTGCTTCGCCTCTGTATTTGCTTCATATGATTTCGCTTCTTAGTCTCCTTCAGAACTGACGTATATCATAAAGACCAGTGGGATGGATGCCGCTCACTCTTGTTGCTAGACTCCCCCCAGGCCTCAGTCTAGCCTCAGGCCTCTGCTCAGGCATTACCCGCTACCGATTTACCCGGCTGTCCATTAACCGTAAAGTCATGAGGGTATTACTGCTGGTCCCTCTCTCTATATCCCCCGTTTTCCGTCACTCATTATGTTGCAGATTGAATTACTCCTTCGAATGAGCTGAAGTATCAGTGTTTATCCATTCCCAACACAATAATCATTTGTTTTGACAAAATTTCTCGACAAGCCTCATGCTTTGGCAACACACGGTATATCAAGATACATCCTTATACTTCTAAACAAATCAACCTGTTCCATCATCTTCAGTGTCTCGCTTCGGGAAAGGAAGGATGATATTTGTCCGACCAACGTAACTATCACGAATTTCCCATAAAGTAAAAGAAGTCCAATATTGCATGGTTAGGATCCAATTCCCTGTTGGACCTTCGTTATGTAAAGCACGAACTTAGTGAGTATAAAGACAAATTTAATACGAGTGTGGTACAAATGTTTTGAAGACATTCGTCGTGATCCACTACAGATGAATCTATTATCCCCGGCCGGCATCTTACAATGGCAGGTACCACCTGTGCTGATGATTATTCCAGACCCGCTCCAAACTTAAAGCGACGCCGCATCTGTAATCTGTGTGCGCCATATGCAACAATTTGTGATTGTGACTGACCCGGAACATCTCCCTTGAACTCTGACCCGTGCCGACGGTGAAGTAATGTGTTTTTTCCCAAACCCTCTGCCGGGTTCTTACTGCGTTCACTAACTGACTATCAAAGTCCCATCAGCATGGGTTAACACCTTCAAGATGACGGTACATGACCCCTATTCCCGACAGGACGATCCTGAAAAATGGCAGAACGATCCTAAAATATGATGGCCTCATCTTTGACCTAACACTCACGGGTCCAGGTGAGAGATGAGGCCATCCATATCCAAGTGTAGCATTACCATGTTGGGTTAGGCAAAGTACACCTAAAACTAGCCATGAAAATGCCCTGTGTGAGAAGATGGTACTACTGACCTTGTAGCTTGGCCTCCAGCTGGGGATGTTGTAGGCCTTGCGGGAGTCCGTAGTGGCGCGGGTTGTGCTGCACCCTCACGTACAGGAAGGTGGAGCGGAGCCACTCCACGGCCACGCCTAGGTCCGTGACAGTACCAAGCACGATCTGCGACGCACCACGGACAAGGTGTTAGTCAACCGATCATCCCATAAAGTACATACACATCTTATCTGTTTACTGCGTGAATTACAAATGCGTCCATAAAAGCGTGGAATGATTTGACTAGTACATATTACTGAAGAATAAATGATCTAAAAGTACTACACTGGTGGATCTGATGAACTTTCCGTTATGCTGGTCTTGTCCTGATTACCATTAGGATGATTTGCTATGACTAGTCAATAAAAAGAACATGTATTCAAATACAGAGCACCTTTACATGCAAGGGTGGTGTGAATATCGTGCAAGTTGTTCAAAACAAGAGTTTTTTACCGAAACTTCAGCTGGAAAGGTCATAGCTTACAAATCTGGAACATCATGAGTTGTGTTCTGCAGAAGAGAGAATGATGGGAAGAGTGTGTATACCTGAACTGTGAGGAAGTGTTCTACTGATCCGCTCCTGAAGTCTGTACAGAAAATTAAGCATCAGGCAGGTGTAGAGGTGGAGCCCCGAGACTGAAAGTTATGCAGAAGGGAACAGAGAACACTTGTAAGAGCTACATCTTGAATGGCTGTTAAGATGACCCAGGAATCACCCAATGGTCTTTACTCAAGTCTTAATCTCGTGATTCGATAGCTTCAGGGGATGACGACACTTAAACACGACGACAGCTCATGACAAGAGTTGTTTGTTGGTGTTCAGGACTACTCAGAGTGGCAAAGACACTTCGCTTAACGACGAAGTTTCACATTAATCGTTCTTGAAATTCAGCGTCAGCAAAGTAAGGTGAAAATGAGCTTGTGATCGACTTTTCTTGATTCCAAAAAGATAGCTTTATGCGGTTAGGGAAGAGGAAACCAAACTCTGCGCGCAAAACCACATTTTAGGTGGTGTTAGTGAATGGAAGTAAAACTGTTGTTCCGCTAACAGTAAACATTTCTTCTGACTGCGGCACGATGACAAGGCTGTAGGTCAGCAGTTGTGACTGACGACACAATACAGTTCAAGCACAGACAATGGCATCAAAGTACATAATATCTCTTCCAGTCATTCCTCGCTGAATTGTTCCCAAATTGTGAAGTGCAAATTGTCCGGGAGAGACGCGTTGTGAAGGAATGGGAAACAGCCGTGTGGGATGCGACAGTCATCAGCAAGAGCGAGCGCTATTCTCACGCTGCAGTGCCAGGGGCGACTATGGTCGTGACTCAACCCTTCCTCATAACACCCAATGAAGGAAGTAGAATCATCATTTTATACTATGATTAAGGGACACGAGCACAGGTGTTGACTGAATTTAAGCCGAGACTGTACTGCTCTTTAAGTACAGTGGTGTGACGTTTGACATTAGACACTAGAGAAGGTCAAAACACCAGAACATTATACCCAAGGGTCGAACTGTCGTGCTCAAGGGTCGTACTGTCGTCATGAAAGGGGCTTTGCCACAATATCACGATCGTTAATCATACTTGGATGAGCCCTCAGTCAGTGAGGTGTAGTGAGGCTCTGACGCGAGATTAGTCGGTACTTCAGTGTATTACGAGAACTTCTTCCGAGCCGTCGTGCTATGAATGCGATGGTGCCGACTTCTTTGTATAAGCTCCATGCGAACACGAATGCCCCCTTAAAGTGATCGTGGTGGTGGAGTTTTCTAATTGATACTAAACTATTTGCGCAAGGAAGCATTCTGCCACCTGTGGGTACAAACCTGGTTGATATTACACAATAGTCAGCAACCCATATAAATTTTCTTCTTAGCCGAAAGGGGAATACGAACCTCAGCGTTGAGATGCTCCACCAGGTGAAGATGTAGGTGAGACTCCAGCAGGTTGCGGCCGCTTACCAGGTTCTCATACTTCACCTGTTGACACACATATACACAATGAAACACCTGATCAGGTTATCCGTGAAAGCATTTTTCACATCCTTCACAACACACTGACTATCAGTAGGTACAGAGATGATGATGGTAAATTATAGGTGAGTCATGTGCAATTTTTATTACAATAAATTGTATTTTTTTGTTGTTTTTTCTACGAGAAGGTGTCCAAGTCTTTGTGAGGACAAAGACTTAATATCTGGATGGTTATATCTCAGGCCCGATAGACAATACCATACCATACCACTGTTTCTGGGTCCCAGTTAACGAAAGGTCTCGAAAAATGAAAACGAGGTCACTATTCTAAATTCTAGAGTGAGATAATGAGTCTTTTAAGTGTTGCCTACAACGCTCAATAACTGTCACATTTAGCGAATTTAGAGGAGTTAGTAAGTAAAACAAAATAATCAGCTCTGAAAACATGAAGAACAAACTATTCTGTGAAGACGAGATTAAGAACTGCGAGAGAACACGAAGTTCTGATGAACAAATGAGGAAGTCTGGATGGTTTACGACTCGTAAGTACTGACGTCATAAGGGAGACTGGATAATAACTCAGGGTTACTGACATCACATCACTGAAGGCTGGTTGATACATCGTGTCATGATTCTTGCTTTATTGACAAAAAGTTTGTGATGTCAATGACAGACTCAGCAGTGATGAAAATGTGGTGACTTTACGGAGGCTGACATAACAATAGAATTTAATGAAAAGAAATTAAGAAAATCACAGGTACATGACGTCCCCTTGGATTAAGGCATGTGGATACACAACTTCTCTCTTGCCACATACACTTGTGCCTCATATGAGGAAACACGAAGGACAATTCGGTGCCTCATATGAGGAAACACGGACATCTCTGTGCCTCATGAGGAAATACGAAGGACAAGTCTGTGCCTCATTTGAGGAAACACGAATGACAACTCTGTGCCTCATATGATGAAGCACGAAGGACAAGTCTGTGCCTCATTTGAGGAAACACGAATGACAACTCTGTGCCCCATATGAGGTTTGGTTGTTCCCAGTCATTTAAATGCCTAGGTGATGTACGACATCCTGTCATTCACAGATTCATATTTAATTTAAAGGCAAACGAAGTGGTCAGGTTCGTGTTAGGCTGGTACATTAGGTCTCACCCCCATTTTTACCTTAAGCTACAGTAGCAAACTTCACAGGTTCGGATATGCTTACAAATGGCCAATACAACTGAGAATAGTGACACAAAAGAGTGAAGCAGGAGTGATCTTACAGGTCAACATATCCCGTCAAAATACTCAACAGTTTGATAAGTGGGACATGATGGTCTGGCCCTCAGCATTGCCTTTATGGATAAGGTCGAAGGCCAAGCAGTCACATCCAGGGGTCATAATGTCCTGCTCAAGGCGTTAAATCTTTGATGCATTGGCTCGTGTTCAAGCTTTCTTGCTCAAGGCGTTAAACTCTTTGACACAAATGGGTTCCTGTTCATTCTTTAGGTGGCAGTAGTGTAAACTGTTGGGCTGTTGAAGTTCAGCATGCCAGCTGAACTCGAGGAACCTTCCTGTGCCTTGCTGGAAATATAGCGGTATCTTGTTATCAGTAATGGCGTAAACAGAATGAAGTGACAATGGACTCTCTGCTTGAGCCGCTAAGTCTATTACTTATTATTCTTCATCCAAGAACGCTTAAAAAGATCCTTATCAAAATGTACAACTGAAGACCCGGCAACAGCGAAAAACTATTTTTTTTCCAGCCTCCTGGGCCCGGATACATCACCAAGAGTGTAAACACGCTGTCAGATAAACATCACCACCTTGAAAAGTTCCGCTGTAAAGACTAAATAAAAAGTGAAACTGCTGAACTCTCGCTAACCCTCAAGAATTACATCTCTGTGATTGTCACGTCAGCTTCACAGAAAGTCTGGGAGAGACAATGCTTCAGTGTTGACGGAATGATGTTACCACCAACCTCGACAGATGTCGCGCTCCCACGCCCTCCCAAGGTAACTGCGCCTGAAACCCGACTGTTGTATGTACATATGAGAATAAACACACACCGTAAGGCAAAAGTATCAGCGCCAACACTAATGTGGGATGAACCTGGGAACAGACAGAGCCTCCGCGGGCATGAAAATGATGGTGAAGGCCTTGACAGGGTGTTGACACTGTCGTAGCAAATGCCTCCTCCTTCAGACAGAGCGTGAGTGCTTCATCACTAATAATACACCGTCAGGGACCTATGAGCGGCAAGGTCTTCTGGCTATCATCACCTCCTTCAGGATGAACTCGCGGTAGGCTCACCACCAACAACATGTCGCCAGAGACTTATGGGAGGAGGTAGGTGGGCTGACTAAGTTTACATAAGGTGGGGTGTAAAGAGGGCATCTTCTGCAGGAGTGATGCGAAGCTCATACTAGTCAGATAAACTGGAAGCGTGAATGCAAACGTTTGTGGAACTTTTTGTACATGGAATGATGCTGCAGTAAAATGAATGTGATAAAACGGTTCAAAATTATACTGAAAGGAGTTCATAGTACAAACAGTTCAGGAAGCTTTGCCTGATCATATTGTATGCTCGCAATTATGCTGCTTCAAGTCTGTAACGAGAAAAGTTATCGACTATTATATCGGGATGACATTATTACATTCAGTTTGAGGTCACGAGATGGCATATAACACTTGAGAGGTGCAGAGAGATACCTCATACCTTGGGCTCAGCCTTACTGGTGTCATTACATGTGATCAAGTCCACTTTGTTAGCTGGGAAATGGGTCTTCCAACTGTCAGAGTCTTTGAAGCTGTCAATGTCAGGTTTCAGCCACCAAGTGAAAATCCTTCAAAACCCTCGGTTAGTTTAGCGTCCGTATCTGGTAAACTTATGGAACCAGTCATTCTAAACAAAACAATGTTATCAATCAGTTTAGAGGATCACCACTTAACAAACAGTTCTCAGTATGGTTTTCGACAAAGTTGCTTGCGTCTGACAAGTCTGTGTGTTTTCTCTCATGAAAGTGAAGCGGTTGACAAAATCAGTCTAGATTTTCTGAAAGCATTCAATAAACTCCCGCATCAAAGATTTCCACGTGTGCGAAAGTTTTTCACACTAGTATTAATAACGATGAGGCAAGTTACAGTATGAAATTTAGGGCTACACAAGGTAAACGAGGTGCAAGATGTTATAATAATCCTTTATGACCTACCGCCAAGTAAGCAGTGGATGGCAGTAAAAAGGCGAATAATGGCATTGAGACTCATTGGTATGGTACTCGAATCAGGAGAAATATATACTTAGAAGCATCAAGACATACATTTCTTAATTAAAAAGAGTCTTGATAAATTTTATTTCGCTTCAAGTCCACGAGTAGCATTCACTGCCTTTCTTTAGCTACAAACAAAGTTTATAGGTCCCTCACAGTATGTCATGTGCATCCTCTTTTCTGCTGGCGTCACAAGATCTCCAGAGTTCCTGATCTAACAGAGCTACATACAGCCTGGAAAGGACTGGACGATCTATTGCGGTTTGAGCTCCTTTTGTGTTCCTTCCGTCCGACCGTGTGCTACACACACGACCCTTGATCACGTCCCCGATACCAAAGTTTGGTGTGCTGGGGACGCACCGTGGTGTGGTGGGGGGAGGAAGAAGCATGTGTATGGTTACAGACAGCCTGGAATACATAATGGTTAGGGACAGGATGCCTCTTACCAATGGGTTCCGGGTGTACACCATGTACGGAAGTGGTGGTTATACAGTGTCATGAAGCACCGAGCAGGATTCTGGCTTGGGGTCTGAAAGGGTTGGGTTTCAGACCCCACGATCCATGTTACCGGACCTGGGTTGTTGCCTATAACTTATGACTTGGGGGGGGAAAGCCAAGGGAGCTGTAATTACGCCCAGCCTTGGATCATTAACAGGGCGAAGTTATAAGATTTACGTGTTAGATAAATATCATTACCTTCCTCCCACCCCTCCTTATCCTAGATCCATCCTTCTTAGGGTACCGCCCCCCCTTTACCCCACAGTCACTAATTGTAACCCCAGCCATACTCATCCTCCATACGATACCTCTCTTCAACCTGGTCACTGCCTGTACCCCTCCGGTGCCTCGTCATCCTAGATCTCCCTCGAATGGGATAAATCTCTCCACTCCACAATCACGACTACAATCTCACCCCCCGTGCTCAAGGGAGGAGGTACCGCCCCACTGAAGGGGTTACTTCGCCTTGCGAGGTCTGGGGTGATGATGTCTTCCTACACATTAACCAACCAGCACTTGAGGTGACGCACATCGTTAACAGGATCTTCATAATTTCCATGGTTGACCTCCAGGGTCGCTCACATTGTTTACCGATGGTTAGTTAACCACGTCCTTTGAGATGTGAACCCAACATCCAATGTTTCCGCTCCTCAGTATCAACCGATTCTGTGTCAAATTCATGAGCGCTGAGATTGTATGGGATGATCTCGTCTGATGATAAATAGGCGGGTAATGACACTGGCTGAATGCTTCCAGAACCACTGTTGCCCTCACTAAGTTCAATCCAAAGGTCACTTTTAATGGAGTAACCAACAGTTAGGAATTTACTTTTACGTTGAATAATTAGGCAATGTTGTCACTAGAGCATGAAGGTTGGGGCTTCATTTTCACTCCCCACAACTCATAACATAGTAATTAACTACCCGGTTTATAGCTACATTACCTCATTACTCCTGCCTGTACTCTCTGCCTAATGAATATACAATTAATACGTTCCATCACTGGATGCTTGTGTCCGTCCGTAAGCGATGATTACCTCGTGACAAGGGATGTCATACCTATTTGTCTTCGTCTTTGACTTACACATCTGCCATTTGCGTCAACCAGTTTTATGATTTCACACAAAAGACCGACGAAAAGTTCAATATTTCCGATAAAAGAACCGGGAAAAATACGGTTGTATATTCCAGTTTATGAACTAAATATCATATCGAAATGAAAAGTATCGTGAATCAATAGATATCATTTTTTCTCCCAGGACCTTGTGGAACGCCGCCCCACGGCCTGACACTCCGCCATGCTGTCCGTCGCTTTACAAAACATGAGGAAGCTCATAACAACCCTGACCTCAGGGTCGCACACAGGTGTAGCGGTTAGCGTTCCTGACTGTGACGCATTCACGGGCCGCCCAGGGTCGAGCGCATAGGTTTGAATCCTGGTTGCTGCATTCGGTTCACAGTCAACCCGCTGCTCATCCACCCTTCGGAGTTAGTCGATAAAATGGGGACCTGGCTCAGGCTAGGGTATATACATACAGCGTTACTGGGATGGCCTTGATTAGGGCCTTAGCTGCCCGTGCCGTCTCAATATTAGAAAAAAAAATAATTTCTAAATAATGAAACAATGAAGACATCTTACAATAGTACAGGTTCTGGTACTGGCGTGAACTACTACGGAAGGCCAGCCACCTCACCCAATATATCAGTGTTACAAACAGACACCTCACCCATTATGAGAGGAGAAAGTAAACAATACAATCATAAGACCGAGGCCAACGCTGACCGCCTCCTTAATGTGGCTTTCAAACCAAGGCAGTCCAAAAGACTCCCTCTGGGTTAGGGTTCGGGTAACGTCATGAAGATAAAGCTAAGAATGCCTTGTGGCTGACTGGAAGGACGGGTTTTGGATGAGGAATGTGGGTGAGATTTGCTGATGCGTTCTTGAGAGTACGGTGACTCAAGATTTCATAAGGAAAAAGAACAGTTGGTGTTCAACTCTGACTATAAAGTGAAAACACCCAGGTAACTCCAATGCCAGTGATTACAGTGATGATACAGCACCAAGTCTCCCCAACAGTGCAACATGGCTTTTCATTTAAGCATTCAGTTTTGACTCCGTGGCCTGTGTTAACTCTGAAGCGAGGAGGGCTCACGTGGAACTCTTGGACGTATACTTCGAGTCTATTCGTCCTTGCACCGAGCTTCAGACCAAAGACAAGGGAACCGTGGTCCGTGCACCGAGCTTCAGTCCACAGGCAAGGGAATCATGGTCCGTGCAACGAGCTTCAGACCAAGGGCAAGGGAACCATGGTCCGTGCACCGAGCTTCAGACCAAAGACAAGGGAACCGTGGTCCGTCCACCGAGCTTCAGTCCACAGGCAAGGGAATCATGGTCCGTGCACCGAGCTTCAGTCCACAGGCAAGGGAATCATGGTCCGTGCACCGAGCTTCAGACCACAGGCAAGGGAATCATGGTCCGTGCACCGAGCTTCAGACCAATGGCAAGTGAACCGTGAGTCTTGTTAGCCGTCCAGGGCTGCGGCGGGGGAAGGCAGTCAGGAAGGGAGCGTCAGAAGCAGCAGCCAGGCACGTCGTTGGGTTGACCAAGGTCGCCACAAATTAATAAATTCAGGGGTAACCGCAGGGCACCCCGCCAGGAGATGGCGCAAGGACGCCTCTGACCACATCATCTGCGGCACACACAGCCGCAGACCCGCTTGACACACCAAGGTTACAGCGCGATTTACTAAGTACAAAAGTTATATAAAGTAATTACTGGATACATCATGTGAGGAAACAACGTCGCCTGAGTGGTTGAAACTTTGTGTGCCCCTGGCGCTGCTCCTCGCCCTGCAACAGGTTGAGGCGTTCAACTATTTATTTCTACGGCACAATTCGTCAGTGTATGAATGACTTCATGCTACACACACACACACACACACACACACACACACACACACACACACACACACACGACTACTGCTCAGCAGCTGAAGACATAATACCAAAGTTTATATCATATGCCCACTGTGTATATACATGGATATTAATGTCACACTGGGGGGAACCGATATCTCTAAATATGAATCTGTGACAGTTGGGAAAAAAGAATGCATCTCTCATATTTAACCACATACACCTAATGCACGTAACTTCTCACGACCGCAGGCCACGAAGAACCATTTCCAAACACTGTGAACTGGCTAATTTTCGCAGGCTAATGTATACCACTACATCCTGTACATACTTCGATATTAAACTAATCACGAGCTGTGCGTGGCTTACTGGTGAGTGAACATCGAGGGAATCATTATGTTACACCTGAGTGCAGGCAGCACGGCAGTGACATCCTGATACTCGGGATCTGAAGAGCCAGCATCACTTAAGAAACTAACATTCCACTGGTAATACAGCTAGTACCACTTAAGAAACTAACATACCATTAGCAATACAGCCAGCATCACTTAAGAAACTAACATTCCACTGGTAATACAGCTAGTACCACTTAAGAAACTAACATACCATTAGCAATACAGCCAGCATCACTTAAGAAACTAACATTCCACTGGTAATACAGCTAGTACCACTTAAGAAACTAACATACCATTAGCAATACAGCCAGCATCACTTAAGAAACTAACATTCCACTGGTAATACAGCTAGTACCACTTAAGAAACTAACATACCATTAGCAATACAGCCAGCATCACTTAAGAAACTAACATTCCACTGGTAATACAGCTAGTACCACTTAAGAAACTAACATACCATTAGCAATACAGCCAGCATCACTTAAGAAACTAACATTCCACTGGTAATACAGCCAGTACCACTTAAGAAACTAACATTCCACTGGTAATACAGCTAGTACCACTTAAGAAACTAACATACCATTAGCAATACAGCCAGCATCACTTAAGAAACTAACATTCCACTGGTAATACAGCCAGCATCACTTAAGAAACTAACATTCCACTGGTAATACAGCCAGTACCACTTAAGAAACTAACATACCATTAGCAATACAGCCAGCATCACTTAAGAAACTAACATACTACTGGTAATACAGCCAGCATCACTTAAGAAACTAACATACCACTGGTAATACAGCCAGCATCACTTAAGCAACTAACATACCACTGGTAATACAGCCAGCATCACTTAAGAAACTAACATTCCACTGGTAATACAGTCAGTATCACTTAAGCAACTAACATACCACTGGGAATACAGTTAGCATCAATCACTTTAGAAACTGACATAAAACTGATGATAAACTGTCGGTTAGACATTGTGTGACAACTTGTAAAGGTAATGAGTGATCAGACAGTATTATGTCATGTCTCCTGGTACCGGTTATTGCACAGTCAAAATACACACACGGCAACAAAAACGCCTCCAGCTTAAAAAAAAAAAAAAAAAAAAAAAAAAAAAAAACATTGCATCTTTTAAGTAGAAGAAATAAAGAAAAAAGCTGGGTCCACACACTAAGAATAGAAAAATATATGCAAGTTAAAGGTAAGGAAAAGCCGAGACATATTTGAGGGATGATCAACTTGTGGATAATGGGAAGAATAAGGAAGTTGGGGGGGGGGGGGGGGGGGGCTGTTGTGGGAGTTGACGGTGTGGGGCGAGGAGCAAGACATCAAAGTCAACCCCCGAGTTGCCACTGGCAACCTAGTGATTATGGTACGCAGTCATGTTATCATCTCGTGCTCACTGTCCTGGCAGATGGGCTGCTGGTGTTCCTTCCCCTCTGCCGAGCCGAGTTTTTATGACCGCTCTGGTTTCTCTGGTCCTTTTTCAGAAAGTGGAGCGCGTCCACAACTCGAAAGCAGTTCTGGGCCTCCCATGAGAGTGACTGTCGTTTTCTCCGACATATTTGAACCTTTATATAGTCAAAGCCTGGCCTCGGTAAGTACAATTGCATATAATAATAATAATAATAATAATAATAATAATAATAATAATAATAAAAATAATAATGATAATGATAATATCTACAAGAAAGTCATTGCCAGTAATTTGGCGGTTCAACCCGACTCCAACCCTTGGGTCAAACCCACATCTTCCAACGGGAAATCGTGATGAGTACGAGATGGTCTCCCTCCCTCCCCTGCCCCCACCTTCTTAAACCCAGGTATTCCCCCCGCCCGCCCCACGGGTGGAGCTCCAGGTGGGAAGCCACAAACTCGTCCGTGTTGTGCATTACCACTACACCTTCCACTCTCCTCCCTTGGCCTTCCGGCTCTCCCTTACCCATACGTTTACCCGTCTCACTCCCCTGCTCTGCTTGACTCAAGGTCTAACATATTCATAAGATATTTGTATTTCTTCAAATGGAGCGCCACTGTCTGGAGCCAGGCAAGAGCCCCAGAGCGAGAGAGCACAGGTGAGACCAGCCAGGGGCGTGTGTGGACGGACTGACGTCGCAGTTTACGTGCACTCACCCATAAGGTGGTTAGGGAGGAAGACACTGGCGTCAACACCAGCGAGGCATGTATCTGCCATTACTTCACCCGGAGGACAGACCTGAAACTTTACCGCTACAGCTGCCTTAATAATGCATATATCCTCTTCCTAAGTAAATCTTTCATGTAAGAAGTTCTGGGCACTCTCAAAATTTACTGAAAAGTCAATAACACACAAAAAGTGTCCATTCGTATGAATGTAAGTAAGATCACTTTCAGGAACTCAGTATCTGATGCAATCTTCGAGGCTTCATAAACAGTGACGAGGATTCATTTGGTAGTGAGGAGTCCCAAGTTCTCTCGTCATGCGGGCGCTACCATACACCCGTGTGAGGAGCTTGCTGAAGGTGGAGGACACCGCGTAAAAACCATAATGACAACCTTACCACTGGGGGAAAAAAGGTCCCTTGACGGGAAATAGTGTGACTCTACAAGTTTCCCTTCTCAACCTGTGAAGTACGACGGCACGATCTTGGAGCATGACGGTAGGATCCTGGAGCACGACGGTAGGATCCTGGAGCATGACGGTAGGATCCTGGAGCATGACGGTACGATCCTAGAGCACGACGGTACGATCCTGGAGCACGACGGTACGATCCTGGAGCATGACGGTAGGATCCTGGAGCATGACGGTACGATCCTAGAGCACGACGGTACGATCCTGGAGCACGACGGTACAATCCTGGAGCATGACGGTACGATCCTGGAGCAGGACGATACGATTCCGGAGCATGACGGTACGATCCTGAAGCATGACGGATGGATTCTTGGGCACGAGCCTGGAGCATGACGGTGAGATCCTTAAGCACGACAGTACAAGCCTATAGCGTGATGTTGTGGTTCTTGAGCACGACGGTACGATCCTCCAGTACGACGGTCCCACACGTAGGCACAACGGTATGATTCTTGAGTACGACGATGCGACCTTTGAGTTCGACAACTCAGCTTTTGACGTAACCTTCAAGAGTTTGGACAAAGGTCATGTTATCATGCATAAGGATCCTACTCTCGAGCTCAAGGCTTTAGAGATTTCATCATCGTAGTAACAGTTTATATACCATAAAAAGGCCGGCGTGTTTGTCTATTTACGCATCGAGAAAGTTGCCAATAATTCATCCATTAACTCAGCCAGATAGTAATTGCTCGCTGCTGTTGTGCTATATTTTCGGGAAAATATTATGTTATCGGCAGGTAGGTTGTGCCAGTTATAAGTGAGGTATGAAGAAGAAAAATGGAAGGGATAAGTGGTCATAACACACAACAATGTCATTCCGCCGTTCCCTGACACAAGAATACTAGGTTTCGTTGTCAGATCGTCTGCTCAAGAGTAAGTCCAAGACGACAAGTCAATGGCTTGCTGGTAAGCGCCCCCAGTCCTTTGCAAGAGCAAGACAAAAGCCCAGTCTTTGTAAATTGGGATAGCATGAGACGTCTTCTATGACGTTTACTAGTATATGGCGTCTTGGGTAACCAACACCAACAAGTCGCGTATGCGTAGCGAATACTAGATGTGGCGTCTTGCGTAACGAATACTAGCATAAGGCGATCAGTGTGTGTGATGTGTGATGACCGCTAGTATGTGGCGTCTTAGGTAACAAACATCAATATGCGAAGTTTTGTGTAATATCTGCAACAGCAAATTGTAAGTGCACTTCAATGAGGATGATTACTCACTAGAATCTCGACACGTACGTACGTACAAGATATAAATACTTGTACAAGGACAGACATAATATATTATGGCAGAGGAAATGCGTTCTCGAAACCCATTTTCTTCATCTGTTCAGCTACGATGTATTTTTATGGCAAGTTTTGAAGTTGTTTGCTCAGTGTTTTTAGGAAACTTTTCTGGCGTGTTCCATAAAGTTTTATGTCTGGAGAGACTTCTTCGGCATTGTAACGTGACTGATTCTGGCCAGACTTAATCGACTGAGAATGTCTTGAGTGCTCATGAAGTTAACCTTCAAAGCTATTTTTTTCCAGGTTCTACACTCTGGTGCAGCAACTGACACCCACTAAGGTCCATCCGCAGGCAATGGACGACGTGGCACTCTCGAAGGGCGTTACTCAACCACCTCGTCTTGCTTGCCCTCAGTCAGTGGTTCAACGAGACAAAGTCTTTATCGCTCTTGTCAGCCACACACGTCATGTCACACACAAAGAAATCCAAAATAAAAACCACAATGCTGAAGTTTTAAGATATTTTGTTAATGATGACCTAATGAAAATAATGATGGTAATTTGAAAGACAATAAAGGGTGGATGAATTTTGTAAATATAAATCTCTTGATATACACGACACATTTTTAAATTTGTTAACTTGCGAATCTTCCAAATAATGACACAGGCTGTCGGTAACTATCATAGTCTCTTGTAGGACTGAAAGGCAGACGTGGGGCCCGAGGTGGAGCTGACCACGGTGAGAGAATGCCCAGGAGTGCGTGCAGTAGCGGGCACCACGAGTAATGCCAGTACTTAGTTTCAGGATGATATCACTCACAGCTACATGTGGTATGCAACTCTCACCCAGACCCAAAATGATTCAAGAAAGCTTGTCGTATGAGGCTACAGCTTATTAAAACGTCGATGCCCAGGTATACGTACGGATGCATAATTCGGTTCCGTCTGAAGACAAGAATCAATAAAGACACCACATCCAGAAAGTCTCATCAAAGGCCAACATTATCAGAAGAATGAGCGGCTACCGTCAACTCCAGGTTAATTTAAAGAACGCCTACTGATCCACGCACGTGCACGAGTCAGTAATTCGACTCCAAACTGGAGGTAAAGACTCGGAAACGCCCGTAGTTTCAACTAGTTTTACAAAATTCCAACATGGTTGCAGACAAGCCATGATCAGACATCAAAGTCACAGACGAGGGTATGGCTACATATTCGTTTCATAGACCTTGAACATTTTTTAATGATCCGCCTCCATCTCTAATCAATACTTAAGTTTCCACAGTAAATATTACTTAAGGATCGATACCACAAGTATCTTACAAAGGTAAAGTAAGATCCAATATGGAGCAGCAAAGTCTAAAATCGGACCTACCCCCATCAACCATGGACCAATGACCGAGTAGCAGTCACTACTGCTGATCGAAACACAACATACTTCCTCACACGTCATGATCAAATACTAATGTTAGGGAGACAGTAATGTGCGGACATGTGGCTTTAAGGTAAAACCCATAAATCAAATCGTCTCGCCACTGCCACTTAAATTCATACATAGTTTGCTAAAAGTGAAAATCGCAACGTAAGTTCATAAATATATATATATGGACGTACAGTTAAACGCAAGGAAGCGAGACATGGACCAATCCCTGAAGCTGGTGTAAGGATCCTTGAAGCAAGTAGTATCAACAAGTGTGATTAAAATAATCTTAGCTGACGGTGGATCAGGCATCAAAATCTGCCCCTTATAGACTAATGCATATATGAATGTTTCAGCTTTGGGTTTAAGACAATATACCATAAGAGCCTAAGATAAGGAAAGACAAACGGGCAAAAGAGGAATAGAAAAGGCTGAAGTATTGCAAGCGATAAACATGACACAGGAGGAGAAACGTATGAGAGAGATCTATGAGACAAGACAAAGGCAGAAGACTAGAGGAAAGTGTTGCGGGGTGAAGGCCGACACTCACACCCCGGCAGCGGGAGGAAATGACGAAGACACGTCAAGGTCGCTCACAGCACGTCAGGAGTTCGTCCGGCGAGATGCGCCCGGGGGTCACTGCTGGTGAAGGACGGTCAATCCAGAGGAACCACACGACGAGACCCAGCACACTCACGAGGAACGTGAAGAGTATCATAGACGACGAGAAATATACGGTAAAACGTGAAGCACAGATAAAGAGGCGACTGGAAACGAGAGGAAAATGATCGAAAGAGGAACTGAAGCGGAAGGTGAGTAATGTTAGTAGAATCTAATTGTCTGAGCAATACACTTAATGGGTTAACGTGAGCCGTCGACCGAGGGATGGTGAATAACAACACGGAGGAAGATTTTACACTGAAATTCGTGATGAAGGGAAGCAATAGGAGGTAGAGGTCGCGAAAGATGGAATCAAAACGTGGGGGAAAAATGGCTTCATGTGCATTTAACAACTAGTAAACAAACTTGTGAGGGAAGAAAGAAGGTTGAACTCAGATTTCTAGACTGGTGGCATCATGGGCTAAGCCTAGAGCTGAAGGGCCAATAAAAGGGGTCCAAACTCCTCTCATCCCGGGGATACAAGTTTGGAAAATAGTATGGGAAGACTGAGCACTGGTCCTCCTCCCCCAGGCCTAATGATAATGACCCTTGTGTCTTGGTAATACACAAGCAGACATTAATGGGTTAGTTGGTCTTTAGGCCTATCAGCTGTCCGGGTCACGAAAGCCGTCAACGTTAAGTTATAACCACCAACCAGAAAACATTTAACCTCTTCAGCAGGTGTTGAACATAACCCTATGACCACATAAACAGCCTGGGCCCCGCCGGGCAGTGTGTGTGTGTGTGTGTGTGTGTGTGTGTGTGTGTGAAGACCCTCGAAGACTTCACCAGGTGTACACTGTCACTGTGATGTGCCCTTGGCCAGTATGGAAGGAGAGGAACCTCCTCATCAGTCGTAGGACCTGGTGGACAAGAAGGAACGGCAGTAGCTCGCACGCTGGTGCCTCGTACGTAATGCTGGGGTAGTTGTATGGCGTGGGTAATTTTACCCTATCATTCCGGAACTGCGATTTTGTGCGAGAACAAAAAAAGTACGCAGCGGAAGCTTCAATTCAACATTAATATTTCATATATTTTTTCACAACATAATGAAGTGCACCCTTGCCAGATTTATAAGGCAATCTAAGTTCAGAAAAACTAACAAATAAAGGCTAAAACTGACTTACAACAAAGGAATGATAACCACAGACCGTAAAACATGATCCTCTAAAACAGAACCCAGGAATGGCGAGGAAGGGAAAATCAGAAGCTGTCTACTTCTATAATATTTTCTAGAGTGAACATAGTAACAAACTAAGTGAACTAGAACATCTATATATCACGCATGACTAATAACATATAGAAAATCTAATTTATTAAAAAAAATAATTTCAAAGCTGCAAAATAACATAAGGAAGGAAGGGTCTCTCACGAGATACTCCCCTGGAATGACAGGGGCCAAATGATCACTATTATTTCCTTATTCAAGGGTTTGGTGACACGACCAGTAAGGTGACATGTATGACTCGTTCCTTAAATCGTTTTTCAGTCGTATCGGTCGAAACCTACGAATGAAATTTAAAAAGTTTAAATTCTGAGGAAAAAAAAATGCCGAAAATCAGCGTAACAGACAAGGGCAATTAATAATACTATGCAAACTGGGAAATAATGCAATGAAAGGCTTTATTGTCTTGTGTTATAAATCTCTTAAATGGAACGCAAAGTAATGAGTAATTAGGAAACGTTAACAATTGCAATTATTCCTAGATTAATATTTTTTATTTTATTATACTTTGTCGCTGTCTCCCGCGTTTGCGAGGTAGCGCAAGGAAACAGACGAAAGAAATGGCCCAACCCCCCCCCCCCCCCATACACATGTATATACATACGTCCACACACGCAAATATACATACCTACACAGCTTTCCATGGTTTACCCCAGACGCTTCACATGCCTTGATTCAATCCACTGACAGCACGTCAACCCCGGTATACCACATCGCTCCAATTCACTCCATTCCTTGCCCTCCTAGATTAATACCATGACTAATTAGCCGAGGTACATTACAGTATTCACACATCAGGTCCCATTTCATCGTGATGAAAGGCAAAATAATGAGCGGCTTTCAAGATATCACTGGCTATGAAAAATAAGGACGAAAAGAAATGATAGTTGTATTCAAGAAAAAATTTATCCTTCATAAATAGAAAGTAATGATGGTCTTCATTTCCAAACATATTTTTAAACGGTCTTCAGAAAAGACAATACTTGAGGCAGACCTCGGATCCTTGTGTAGCAAGAGAAATGTCACCTCTGAGGAGAGGTCTATGAATAAACTAATTTGTGACAGACGAGACCTTTCGTTATCACCTTTTCTGTGGGAGTCTGAGGTACACTGACCAACACGTTCTATGCCCAGCCTGTACGGTGGAAATGCGGAGGAAAGATGTCCACGCACAGAAATACAACAGACTGATGGAGAAAGTGGTTCCCCAACCTTTCGACTCTCGTGGATAAAACACAGAACTTGGATTATAAAAATGAAATTGCTCAACGTGAATGAGAGCAGTTGGAGATAATACTAAAAGTAAAAAAAAAAAAAGTGTAATGACTCTCTTCCTGAGGTGAATATTCCAGGACTGAGGATAAATTGGTAGTGTCGGGAGCAATGAGGTACCGCCCTTCCATCAGCGTCCTGGGACCAGCAGCCAAACTCTTCCTGAAGCAGCGAGCCTACGAAGATCGAGCGTGGAAGTAACGCATAGTGATGATGACGTGCAGCGTGAGGGTGACATATTGGATGAGGATGGCGTTAGTGGTGAGGGTTAGGATAGCGTGTAGCATGGGGGGTACAATGCAGCGTGGAGGTGTAGCGTGAGGCTGGAATGTAGCGTGAAGGTGGAGAGTGGGGTGAGGATAGCGTGTAGCGTTGGGGTAGAATGTAGCGTGAAGGTGGTGTAGCTTGAGGATGGCGTGTAGCTTTTCCTACGCTCATCTTTTATTTGTTTCATATATAAGGAAGCCTCGTGTTCTTAGTGTGAGGTCTGGTTCTTTACAACCCCTCTAGCGTTGTTCACTCTTATCCTTTAACTCGCGAACTGTCGCATGGCTTCACTCTCATGCCACAGCTGGGCCTATTTTTATGTTTCTTTCCCTTTCCAGCCTCTTCCATGACTGATGGGTCTGGAAGCGTCCGTTCTCACGAGGTTAGCGTCTTCAGGCGGTCTGCTCCAGATGAATGCTTCTTGTGCGGCGTCGTTGTCAGCGTAACAGATGTCCACGATCATATTCCCCACCTGAGGGCTCACTGTCTGCAGTGAAGATCATGACTAAAACACGTGACACGAGACGCTGCCTCTGGGATCTCTCTTCTTCCTGGGAATCCCATTGAAGTTAGAGAGTTTATGACTATCGTGACATGACGCTGGTGAAGGAATTTACAGTGTAGTGTCTCGGCGATTTCTAGCATGCCCAACTTCCAGACATCGCCGCTGCCAATTCCTCGCGCTTCCCATTCTTCCCGGCCCCCCGGCCCAGTCTACCAACTCTCCCGCTAGCCACGGGTGGCTGCCTCTCTCCATTAACACAAGTCTTCCGCTCCTAATATTAACCCCACACATCCTGTAGCACTGACCCAATCAGGGGCCCCAACATACATCCCACAACGAAGATCTAGTGTCCGTCAGAATGAGAGATTTCATCTTGTACACTGATTCATGTATATAAGCCTCTCGGTCACAGTCCTGGGTATACAGCCCTGCCAGCACTACCCAGACTGAAGTGTACATCATACACGGGTCAAGTGCGCTTACTTAAAACTTAATTTGCCAGCGCAGACAACCGCCATCAACATCTCTACTGCCTCGCTAAACTTCTGGCAATATATCATATATCTCAGCTTATAAATAACAGCATGAAATTTTCTTTGTGTCAGTAATATATATATATATATATATATATATATATATATATATATATATATATATATATATATATATATATATATATATATATATATATATATATATATATATATATATATGTAATATATATATATATATATGTATATATATATATATATATATATATATATATATATATATATATATATATATATATATATATATATATATATTGTCTCCTGGAAAATATTAGAAAGGCATTCAAGTTAATGGAGAAGGAAATACTTAGCAAGCTATTTACACTCCACGAAAGGCCAAATCTAAAGTATGCTTCTCAGGTTCGGTCAACGCACCTAAGGAAGCAGAGATTGGATAAATGAGGGCTTCCCGCTCTTGTAAAATGAGAGGTGACGTGATCACAACCCTATGTTATAAACCAGACTGATGACGTAAGCAGTGAACAGCTCATCGACAGACGTAGGGATACAACCTCAGGACAAAATACGAAATTTAGCAAGAAACTTGAGAAAAGATGTCAGGAATTCCTTTATCATCCAAGAATAGCGGATGATTGGAATGAAGCAAATGAGAAGACTAAATGCATACAAAAGAATGTCTTCAAAGTTGTATTATGAGAATACAGAGAAAGTTCAGGAGATGGTGCAACCACGAGAGCAAATCTCCCTCTCCGCGCAATACAAATAGGGGATTACGTGTAACATTTATTTCCCCTACAACTGCAGGTAACTTGGCGTTGACGTCTCTTCACCAGGTCGAGTGGTGAGGTTGGGGAGGAAACATCTTCCCTGTGAGTTACCCTCTACAAGGTCACTACCGAGCGGATGTCTGCCGACACATAGAAGCTTCCTGGGGTCCGTAATGCTTATCGTTCGTCCCTTTGTCTGTGATTAATGTTACCCTTCACTCACACTGTCACCTGTCTGCCGGCTCACAATGTCACCTGTCTGCTTTTTTACCATGGCTGTCTATCCATGTCAGTCAGTGTCTTTAACTAGATTATTACAGGACGTCCATAACTTCTCCGGTTAGGATAGGTAGGAGCGTTACCATCTTGATCTTCTAACTCCACTACCACGGTAGCCATGAATAATACACTCCTGTATGTATTCTGACTCCCCTTGTCGACAATACTCTTGTATGTATGCTGACTCCCCTTGTCTACAGTACCCCTATATGTATACTGACTTCCCTTGTCTACAGTACTCCGGTGTGTATACTGACTCCCTTGTCTACAGTACTCCTGTATGTATGTTAACTGTCCTTGAAGCAGTCGTAGCACAAATCATGAAGGTTCTGTTTGTGTACAACAATAATGACTACAGTCTAAAGTGGAGAGTATAAATTGCACCTGTGTCTGAGCCACTACTGGGACAGCATCCACGACGTCAGCACCAATTGGAAACAAATTCCTGTCTACATAATTACAGCCAATCTGACGAGCGTAAAGGATCACACTACTTAAGAGCAGGGAATCACGAGCGTCCACCCAGCCAGAGAGTGGCGTTCTTCCTCCCCTGCTGGAGGGCGTGCACGAACATCCATCATCACAGGACTGATGGTCGTACGTACTGGCCTCCTTCTGGGCGAGCCGCTTCAACCCAGGGAAAAAGCACCGGATGCCGCGTCGCCGGCGGCGGACGTGGTCGATCTTCACACGCGGATAACGCGTGCTGAGAATCTGTGTGTGTGAGGCTTATGCCACATCTGTCTCTCTTCGGCCACAAAATGAGTTTGTTTGTATTTAAGAAAAATATATGGCCTTGATATGTGATGCCTAACAAGCTCGGTTACAAGTAGGATTTAATGTGTCAAGTTAACTGATGCAAATCTCTATGTAATGCAGGGATCATACAATAATTTTTGTGAGCACGTGAGCCAAGCGGACGAACCACAGCGACAAAGGTTCAGTCCCCAGAGGAAGGAGAGTGAAGTGAGCGTTGGAAGAATAGCCTGACGAAGATGACCTCCTGCACGGGCCCTGCGTTCATCCGCCACCTCTCAGTAATGATGACGCACACTCACACACACCGGAAGTAATTGACCTCTGACGTTGCATCGCTGAAAATTCAACGTAAACTCTATCTCAACCAACAAAGAGATCGATAAGTACACAAACAGCTACGAAGAGAGAGAGAGAGAGAGAGAGAGAGAGAGAGAGAGAGAGAGAGAGAGAGAGAGAGAGAGAGAGAGAGAGAGAGAGAGAGAGTAGGCTCTACGGTGTCGACAACTACACCGTCTGGAGAGGACAGATAACAGAAGACCTGGTTGGTGTACGGCATGGTATTTGCTGAGGGACAGTAATAGTATCCTAAATTCCTGATCCATTAAGATAAAGACGAGATAGCGAGGACGAGAAGTCGGCTACATCAAGATAAAGCTACATGAGGAAGACTATAATACATCACAGGCTGAGGCATCCACACCGAGGAAGCAGGTGCTGCCCTGAGTATACGTAAATCTTAGCCCCTTCTGCACGACGGAACGACTCTCACGACAACGCGACGACCCCCGAACACGACTTCACTACCTTTGAGTACGATGGAGTGACCTGTGGCCAGAGCCAAGGCACCATAGCAAAGCGAACTACCGCCTCGATCAAGGGTTTACTCCACAGTCGTGGCTGGGTGGGTGGGCCAGGGCGCCGCTCGTGTCACGTCCTCGGGAGTACGACGTAGACTGAGGAAGATCCTCCAGTCAAGGGTAATACACCAAGGTCGCCTCCACGTCTAAACAACACCGGATATGCCCGGCGTGACTATGGCTCCACGTAATGCGCTACCATTATCCCTGGATAATCTTTAAAGTTAATTAACCATTACAGATCCAAAACTATTATCTACAAGTAACCTAAAGTATGTATGTGTGTGTGTTTATTTTCTTTATAAGTACCCCAAGACCAGAGTCTATGAAAGAGTCCTGGTGTTAACTACAACCTTTTTAAAAGCCCCTGCAGCTTCCGGTAGCAGGGAAATGTAGATTCCTCTGTAATGAGAACTTCTTTGACTAGACTTTACTCTTAATGACATGGCCTCGCCAAAGGGGACTTCTCACTCGTGGGTCTGTGCATGCCATCACCCTTTCACACCATCACCCCCATTTACACCTTATCACGTATACTTTGACTGTTATATTTCCGTAAATCGAGCGTTCATATAGTCCCCTTGCCTTTACATAAAGGCACTAAACATGCATTCTGCCAGTCCTCAGGCAACATACCTTAGGACATACAATTGTTGAATAGTCTGACTAACCAAACAATATAACTGTCACCTCCTTTCTTGACACATTTAACCGCATATATATATATATATATATATATATATATATATTTTTTTTTTTTCTTTTTTTTTTGCTTTGTCGCTGTCTCCCGCGTTTGCGAGGTAGCGCAAGGAAACAGACGAAAGAAATGGCCCAACCCACCCCCATACACATGTATATACATACGTCCACACACGCAAATATACATACCTACACATCTTTCCATGGTTTACCCCAGACGCTTCACATGCCCTGATTCAATCCACTGACAGCACGTCAACCCCGGTATACCACATCGATCCAATTCACTCTATTCCTTGCCCTCCTTTCACCCTCCTGCATGTTCAGGCCCCGATCACACAAAATCTTTTTCACTCCATCTTTCCACCTCCAATTTGGTCTCCCACTTCTCCTCGTTCCCTCCACCTCCGACACATATATCCTCTTGGTCAATCTTTCCTCACTCATTCTCTCCATGTGCCCAAACCATTTCAAAACACCCTCTTCTGCTCTCTCAACCACGCTCTTTTTATTTCCACACATCTCTCTTACCCTTACGTTACTTACTCGATCAAACCACCTCACACCACACATTGTCCTCAAACATCTCATTTCCAGCACATCCATCCTCTTGCGCACAACTCTATCCATATGGATATGGATAGAGTTGGATATATATATATATATATATATATATATATATATATATATATATATATATATATATATATATATATATATATATATATATATATATACGCTTACCAAGCGAAGTTCGGTGTCTGTGACAGTTGCATTATACATGAAACACTGACATAAGTCGTTTATGTCGGATATATCGAAACCAAATTACTTGAATATAACACAAGACGGTACGATGTAGTTATGGTAGACGGGCCAACACACCCACGGGTCGTACTGTCGCACTGAAGATGATGATAACGCCAACACCGTACACACCCTAGAGTTGTCATTCCCTACACGCTTTCTACTCTCAATAAATGATCCATCTTCTGTTTCTAACCCTAAATCACTCGAACCCTGACGATTCCACTTTACACACTGTCCTGCTAATCAGTGAGAATCTACACCAACCTGCCAATGACTTAAGAAAGAATTGAGGCCATTAATATAACTTTTGCAATTGCTCATGACTCCACCAGCTCTGGGTGTTTTGACACACTCCCCCGCATTGTTCCTGGTGAGTACACAAACCTCACACCCAAATGTTGTCCTCACGTTTTCCCACAATTACGTAAGCTACACAACAGAGCGCCATTAAACCCTGCCTGCCGGAACTTCAGCCCATGACGGCAACTGTGGTCGTGAGGCGTGGCTATGGATCACCAGATCCTGGAATCGCAAATGAAACCCTAAGGAACTGTTCTACGAGAGGATGAAGTCAAGATTGGACTAAGAAAGATGATGCTGCTGGTCCGAAGATGATGCGTCCAGATGTATGAAGGCGGGAGGTTATACAGCCTTAAGGCTCGGCAAACCATTGGTTATCGTCGTGAAGATGAGTCTTCCAGTGTTCCCTCATTGGCTGGAGTTGACCCGGATGCGGCAGGAGACCACGCCCCTCGTTAGCATCGCCGCACTGCGATTCGTGGTGGGATCTAGCTGGTCGTGACGTCAGCTGGGGGAACCGTATATAAGCAGCTGGCTCTAGGACTTAGGCAGCCAGCCCCAGTTGTGTGCCATTGTCCAGGCAACCACAGGTAAACACCGGTGCTCTTGACACCGTGAACACCATCCGTATGATCGGGTGGGGAGCGAGCACTAGGAAGTTGTGTTGGCCTGAGGGTTCCAGCATCGTTGTCCTGCAAGTGTCAGCTGGATGAGTGGCCACCGCAGGTGTTACTTGGGTGCGATGTATTGGACAGTAGAAGACACGGCCTCACCTAAAATGCGTTACGTATTTTCATAACCCTTACCTGCAAGCGTGTGACGCTGTAACATTCCCTGATTCGGTAACACTTACAGCCCATCACATTGCCATTTTCTGTTTTGTTAGCTAACAGTTTCAAGTTCATCTAACATCTCAGGTTTAGTTCTAAGAATCGTGACTGGCTTCCACGATAACTGTTAATTACTAATTATCGGTGACGTAAGTTTTGAATTACATGCGATATCTTACCCGTATTTCATGCGACTTTATCCTAAGTGTAATTAATGCCTGCGTCTACAGAATAAACTTAGCAAAACTCGAGCGTGTCATGGGAACAAGTCTTTTTGTTAATTAATCGTTCTCCACTTCAGTAAAAATACGTTTCATAGTAGGTGATGCAGAATGGGCAAGGCTGAAAAACGTGCTTGAGGGTGACTTTCATAATACTTTACCGCAGATGAGTATATGGTCACATATTGTTAACCAGAAGGGTTGGTAAGATGTTAAGATACTAAGACAAGTGTCTTAAACGAGCGCGTTTGGAAGTTGAAGTAATCTGATGACCAACCCTTCATTACGTGAGAGGGAATGATTTTAGGTTCTCAGTAGTGATAACTTGAAAATAGAACCATTTTAACCTGGCAAATCTTTAATAATAACAACTCGGTTGTAAATAATAATTTGTTAGTATAAATATGAGAGAAAAAGACGAGTGCAAGGTCAGTGATGCAAGAAGGCACTGTATGTGAAAGACAAGCAGGGAGGTTGACCGTCTAAGACTAGTGAAGGGATAAAAAGACATGGTAGATGTGAAAGAAACCGGTTGTAGGTGCTGGGGACGGCAAAAGGCACTGTGAGCTGGTCAACGCGGGCAGTGAACAGTGAGCCTCAGGTAATTTAACAGCAAGAGTAACGGACGAAACAACTAGAGGTTCTGGGCCAGGTACACTGCAGGGGGTAAGTAACTAAAGCACGTGTGTTATCCGCAGAGATGTACGGCCGCGTGTTGATGTTGGTGGGCGTGTTGGCGGGAGGGGCGCTGGCCCTGCCGCAGAGCTACGGCGCCCGAAGTGGCCAAGGCAAGCAGCTCCAGCCCCAACCACAGGTCCCCATGAACGTAAGACCATCATCGACATAGTTTTACATCATCAGTTTATCTCTAGTTCTTCTTGACCAAACTCTAAAAAAACAGAACAACAGCCAATAGCTCATAAGACGTTTCTCCGTGTTATCTACCTCAAGTACAATATATATGATATTAAACACAATTCCTGAAGTATGAATCAGCCCTGATTCTGTACCTTAAATTACGAATTACATAACCATTCTGTATGTATGTCACCATTATTACATATGTCGTTGTTGTCGTTGTGGTGGTGGTGGTACAGTACGACTTCCAGTGGGAGGTAAACAACGAAGAGTACCAGAACTTCTACGGGCAGCAGGAGAGGGCAGACAACGGCCGAGTGGACGGCTCGTACCACGTCTGGCTCCCCGACAACCGCCTCATGAAGGTCACGTACTACGTGGAGGGGGAGTCTGGCTTCGTCCCCACCATCACCTTCGAAGACAACTACAACCCCAATTGGGGCACCTCTTACTTCGGCAGGAGGTAAGGCGCCCGTCATGACCCCCACGGAGGACAACAGACTCTCCCACCACCGACGCTCCTCCAGCGGTCTCCTGCCGCAGCGGTAGCGCCCCTGGCGAGTGCCCTGATGGCGTGCATCTGCTGCTGGAGGACTGGGGCTCTCACCTCATGGTTATCAAGACTTCACAGTTCCCAGCCTGTCTTCTCTAATGCCCTCTGCCCTCAGGCTCACAGCTTTATCTTAACGAAATTCATACATTTCCATGTAACTTCCAGTATATTCAACCTATTTACTATAAAGTTTCTGTATCAACTGTGACAAATATGTATAACTTGCAATGATTTATATTAAAAATACAATAAAATAAATAGTGAAATGCAATGGTCTTTAAACCCAAAATTACTAAACCTTCCGGTATGTACAAATGGTCAAATCCTGTTCAAGTCTGCAGAGCAGCGAAATAAAACAATTCAACTCCAAACAAAGCTTCCAAAAACTTTATGGTCAAATATTCCTCAAATATCCCTCTGCAGATGAAGGTGCAAATCCTCGTCTGATCTTAGCATGACTACCCTCACTCACCACACTCTCACGTTCCTCCAACCCCCTCACCACCTGACGGTGACAAGGAATATCAGTTCGGGTCTGCTATCCATAAGGTCGTTGGTGCATGAGGAGACCAATACTGTATTTCATAACAGCAGAACAAAAGACAGGATATGAAGTAACGTGTACTTATACACGATATTCAAAAGTATTCTTGGGGTCTTGAATCACCATATATAAAGAAAAGTAACTTCAGATAATAACTCCTAATGCAAAATATGTGAAGAGGGAACTCCCCAATAAAGCGAAATACACAATTGAACCTATTTTTCTAAATACACATCATAGTCTGAATCGAAGTAAACAATTTTAGTTTATACATATCAGGAAACCGTAAAAAAGTATTAGTTATAAACATAGTGAAATCTTGCTACGTGATTACATTTCATGTTTAAACTCTCTCTGGTTGTCATTTGTAGCTTATCAGTGTCAGTGACACTCCATGCCAACTTTTTAGATAGTGATCCTGTCATTGTGATAAATGAGGAAAGCAAATATAAAGGGTAGCTCGCACACTGTGACAACACACCCAACTTAAATATATCAAATCTGCACGAAATCACAATCATGACTTTACACGGCAGAACCGCTCCTTGTATGATGGTCGGTTCCCTTAGCACACCCCAAAGTAGGATTCTCTTCCCCTCAGTTAAGTAGTTATGACAGCGAGATCCCCAGAGTGGGCCCCAGGCATGATCTTATCCTATCCGTGTCCCCTCTTACAGTCTCTTACTCCTCACACTGCCTGGACACTGTCCTGGAAACTTCGCTTGAAAGAAATGAAAACAGTACAAAATCATTCCCAAATTTCTTTTTTTTCTTTCCTGATACTTTAGGTGATAATCTCCTTAAGTGACTACACTAACTCCCCTCCGTCAAGTTTCCTTCTCTCACTTCCTTCCATAAGTAAATAAAACAGACCAAAACCACTGAATCGAAAGTCTCTCTCACATGTTTACTGTCGCCAACAGCACATGGACTCCTATTCTCTCCACTAGTATATATCATTTTTTTTTTTTGTTAGCTGAGACATAAACAAGGCCATCTTATTATTCTCTCTCTCTCTCTCTCTCTCTCTCTCTCTCTCTCTCTCTCTCTCTCTCTCTCTCTATATATATATATATATATATATATATATATATATATATATATATATATATATATATATATATATATAATGTACCCTAAGCTGAGTCAGGTGCCCATTTTATTTACCAACCCCTAGGGGTGGATGAACAGCTGGATTGACTGTGGACCGACTGCCGCAAACAGGATTCGAACCCTGGCCAGCCAGCGAGTGCATTACGGTCAGGAACGATAACCGTTACACCAAAGAGATGGTGTACCCACAGTCTCTTATCTTACATACTTTTTATCAAAGATAATAAGAGAAGTGGTTGGGCCTCACCTTGAGCTGGTTTTTGGTCATGATGACGGCGGTGGCGTGGTCGTCGAACTGGGGTCTCCCTGCACGGCCCATCATCTGCAGGAGCTGGGTGGTGGAGTACTCCGTGTAGGCCCCACCCACATACTGTGCCGTCGACTTGATCACCACCAGGTGAGCTGGCAGGTTCACCCCCATGGCTGTCCAACATAATGGAACTTAAGACAGTTGGGTTCAGGACACGACATAGATTCAACTCGAACTTGCACTATGATATAACATTTAGAGCTCCCCATTACACACTGGATCACCTTTATATCACCTGTCATAAAGGTATTCATTAATCTAAATGTCAATTCATTTAATCAAAATCTTCTCCATAAGTAGCTGGTTGATTAGCCAACATCCCCATACAAGAACGTGCAAATTGAAAATCACAATATCAAATTCCAATAGGATAGTAATGTCGTTATCTTTATAATACAGTATTCTTATTTCTTAAATCCACTTATCTATGCCAGTACCAAGACGACTTTCTCACTCGCTGTGTGAGCTCAAGCAAGAGATGCTCTTTCCTGTGGGCGGGGGTAGCGCCAGGAATGTATGAAGGCAAGCATGAATATATACATATGCTAACATGTACTGACCGAGGGTGCTGGTGGCGACGAGGACGGGCAGCTGGCCGGCCACGAAGAGTTCCTCAACTTGGTGGCGGTCTGTGGCGTCCAGCCCCGCGTGGTGGTAACCCACGCCACACAACACACACTCTGAAACCAAATATGGCATTACTGAGCAAGACGCACCTGTATGTCCCTCGAGCAAGACTGCACGACCCTTGGAAGTAACGGCCAGGCCCCTCACTTGACCCTCATAAGTCATGTCAGAGGTCACATCATCACACCAGAGGGTCGTACCGACAAGCACAAAAGGTTCATGTATTTCAGTTATCAATTTGTTGGATTGCCTCCTATAACCTAAGACAATAAACACATGATAAGAACGGCAACGTTTCATGGTTCTGAGAAGGCTGTTTTGAAAGAAAGAAGCCAGCACCAAAATATCACAAAACATTTCAAAACAATGAATTTACAGTGTTGTAAAATAATGAATCAGAAGAGATACATAATGCAATGTAATATATTAGAAAAGATACCTCTAAGGTTATTCAAAGATCAGCATTTGTATGAATCCCATGATTATATTGTGTAAAATTACGTAAATGACGACTTATGATTACAAATTTCCTACGGGAGAAAACAGAATCGTTCAACAAATATACGTAATGAAGATTATTGAACCATCTCCAGCGAAAAGGCAGATCTATGCAAGTTCATTCAGCTTCGATAATTATCCATCTATCAAATAAACCATTTAGCCTTGCGATTCCCAGGGAGTGCAGACGAACAGTGATGGGGAGGAAGACAGTCGCTCTGAGAAAAAATCTTTTGCCGTACTTCAAATCAGGTGGTGCACAAGATTGGCTCCACGATGTGATAAGGTATCTCTGTGACACTCAGATAAGACAACCGGAGAAAATGAACTGTGGTACCACTGAGATGGTTTTCCCTTCCATCACCTCACACACGGGGCACCAACCTAACCTACAGCGGTGGTACGTACCTCTTAGTTTGTTGTCCCTGAGGGCGTTACCGACTGAGGTGAGGAGCTGCCTGTGGCTGGCATCTCGCACCAGCCGGGCCTCCCGCATCAGCGTCAGCGCCGTCGTCTGCGCCGCCTTCCTCGTTGATACGAACACCTGCGGCGGCCACACAAACCACCATCAGCCACAGCTCAAGTATGGGGGAAGTCACCCAAAAGACAAGTGTAGAGAAGAGTCAACCACAAGACAGGTGTAGAGAAGAGTCAACCACATGACAGGTGTGGAGAAGAGTCAACCACATGACAGGTGTAGAGAAGAGTCAACCACATGACAGGTGGAGAGAAGAGTCAACCACATGACAGGTGTAGAGAAGAGTCAACCACATGACAGGTGTAGAGAAGAGTCAACCACATGACAGGTGGAGAGAAGAGCCAACCACATGACAGGTGTAGAGGAGTCAACCACATGACAGGTGTAGAGAAGAGTCAACCACACGAAAGGTGTAGAGAAGAGTCAACCACATGACAGGTGTAGAGAAGAGTCAACCACACGAAAGGTGTAGAGTCAACCACATGACAGGTGTAGAGAAGAGTCAACCACATGACAGGTGTAGAGTCAACCACATGACAGGTGTAGAGAAGAGTCAACCACATGACAGGTGTAGAGTCAACCACATGACAGGTGGAGAGAAGAGTCAACCACAAGACAGGTGTGGAGGTGTCAACCACAAGACAGGTGTGAAGGACTAGGCACATGAAAGGTACAGGAGAATCAACCTTGAGTCAGTGTGGGAAGAATTTATCGAAGAAATGTTCTTCACTTACTGCAGTCACTAAACAACCTAGAGAATGATGAATCCCACTATATGGATAAGTCACACACACACACACACACACACACACACACACACACACACACACACACACACACACACACAAATATATATGGAAAAGATCACAATGATGTGATCATTACACGAAAGTGCACCTTCCCAGTGGTGGGGTACAATATGGGTAGTGTACAGGAGGGGAGACCCACCAGGGTAGGCTTGTTATTGCTGTAGGTGGCGATGACGGAAGGCAGCCGGTACGTCAGCGAGATGTCGAACCGGAACTCCGTCCAAGACTCGCGGCAATCGTAACCAAGCACCACCCGACGCAGCGAGACGGGCCGGAGACTCTCCTCCAGCCTGTGTATAGCAGGGACTCTCATGACAATCAGCTGTTGACTGCCATCCCATCCAACATTATAAACAATCCAGTAATACGCTAGTGACTGATGACATGGTGTGTTCTAGTCAAAGATGCTACGTAAGATAATCTTTGAAATAGGAAGTCAGAGGAAATAATAAACACATCCATCCAATGCAACATGAGGAATCTGAAAACAAAAAAAGAAATGAAAGAAATAAGGTGAAGACCAAGTTGAAGGAAGGATGTCTTCATTACATAAAGCACAGGTGAACACCAAAATGAAGGAAGGGTGGATTCCTTACATAGAGCACAAGACAAACGATTAAGTGACAGGTACACGAGACTGCATCAGGTCTGCCTTGACCTGTAAGCAGGTCAGGGCAGACCACTGAGCACGACGACACGACCCTCGGATATGACCGCTGGCCTTCAGGGATCAGGTCAATTGGTCATACCTTCAAACCCAACGGTAGAATCGTCATGATACACGAGCACAATGTCCTGCTTAAAGGTCATTCGGTCGAGGTCAAGGGTCGTTCCGTCGTTTCCAAGAGGGCGCAAGCAACATGACCTTACAAAACTAAGGAGGTTTACCTGTGGGAGACAGCGGGACCCTCTTCGTCTGAGAGCCAGGCGGCCACGTCCTCCACGTTGGGGATGGTAGCAGACACCGCAACGAACCTGTCAGGAACGACAAATACATTAGTAAAGAACGTGACGATTAAGAACAAACAATTACAGGGTAATTAATGTAGACTTTTGACCAATCCACTGGTGTGCAGAAACTGACCAAAATATTGTTCCTCAAGCCCGTAATGGACTGACTACCTACTTAACAGAGCCTGGTATGGACTGACTGCCTACCTATAGAACTTGATATGGAGTGACTGGCCTACCTACAGGGCCTGGTATGGACTGACTGCCTACCTATAGAGCTTGATATGGAGTGACTGTCTACCTGTAGAGCCTGGTATGGACTGACTACCTGCTGAGCCTGTTGTGGACCTACTACCAACGTCGAGGTGACGCATAACTGAGAACAAGGGGGAGGAGGACAGGGTCTTAACCTGAGGCGAGGTGTGTTGTGGTGGTTGTCGCTGCTGGTCGTGGGTCTGGTGGCCCGGATGGTCTTCATGCGTGACACGACAGCCTCCAGGGTGGGTCCACGACCCTCGTCACTCAACACGTGCACCTGATGACGAGACCAACATCCAGAACTCTCTGTAGAATTGCATATATATATATATATATATATATATATATATATATATATATATATATATATATATATATATATATATATATATATATATATATATACATATATACATATATATATATATATATATATATATATATATATATATATATATATATATATATATATATATTTTTTTTTTATACTTTGTCGCTGTCTCCCGCGTTTGCGAGGTAGCGCAAGGAAACAGACGAAAGAAATGGCCCCACCCCCCCCCCCCCATACACATGCATATACACACGTCCACACACGCAAATACACATACCTACACAGCTTTCCATGGTTTACCCCAGACGCTTCACATGCCTTGATTCAATCCACTGAGAGCACGTCAACCCCGGTATACCACATCGCTCCAATTCACTCTATTCCTTGCCCTCCTTTCACCCTCCTGCATGTTCAGGCCCCGATCACACAAAATCTTTTTCACTCCATCTTTCCACCTCCAATTTGGTCTCCCTCTTCTCCTTGCTCCCTCCACCTCCGGCACATATATCCTCTTGGTCAATCTTTCCTCACTCATCCTCTCCATGTGCCCAAACCACTTCAAAACACCCTCTTCTGCTCTCTCAACCACGCTCTTTTTATTTCCACACATCTCTCTTACCCTTACGTTACTCACTCGATCAAACCACCTCACACCACACATTGTCCTCAAACATCTCATTTCCAGCACATCCATCCTCCTGCGCACAACTCTATCCATAGCCCACGCCTCGCAACCATACAACATTGTTGGAACCACTATTCCTTCAAACATACCCATTTTTGCTTTCCGAGATAATGTTCTCGACTTCCACACATTCTTCAAGGCTCCCAGAATTTTCGCCCCCTCCCCCACCCTATATATATATATATATATATATATATATATATATATATATATATATATATATATATATATATGTATGGAGAAGTATCCTGGTTTTGCCCCCCATATACTTGAGAATTGTCTTAACTTTTCCTCAGGTACACGAGAAGTATCCTAACTTTCCCAACTGCGGACACTTCCCTTACCATGTAATTTCTCGTAGCTTTAGATCACTGTGGCTCAGTTTCTGGACCTTTTGTGTACTGTGGTTTTGCTTCTCCGTCGCCCACAAGAGCAGTAAGAATAAACAGTAAAGGAAGGAAGAAATCTACTTATAAACAGTTATCATGAATAGTAAGTCATCTAATTGATTACAATTCATGAAGTACATCAGGAGAGGAAGACTAGTGAGGAAGGCGGGTCTCACCTCATCTATGAGTAAGAGGGAGACGGCCTGCATGAGGGAGGCGTGGTCCCTCCAGCGGCGGGTGAGGGAGTCCCACTTCTCGGGCGTCGTCAACACCACCTGCAACACAAGCAACACTCGAGAGTCCTGGCCAGATACACTCGGCTGGAGGCAGCACCTCGACTTGAGGACCCGGCAACTGTTGGTGCGCACCCATGCGTGTATCTGTATGTCTCTCTGGTTGTTTGTGTATGTGTGTGTGTGTGTGTGTGTGTGTGTGTGTGTGTGTGTGTTTGTTCATGTGTCTACCACTGTTCTGTTTTGTTGCTTTCAAGGTCCTTTTGTGAAAAAGAAATCCAATGAAAGGATTAAACTGAGTGATGTAACTGTGAAGATGGAAGAGAAGCGGTGTTTTCAACATGGTATGGCCCTGGTTTTAATAATATTAACTCATATATATATATATATATATATATATATATATATATATATATATATATATATATATATATATATATATATATATATATCTTTTCTTTCAAACTATTCGCCACTTCCCGCGTTAGCAATGTAGCGTTAAGAACAGAGGACTGGGCCTCTGAGGGAATGTCCTCACCTGACCCCTTCTCTGTTCCTTCTTTTGGAAAATTAAAAAAAAAAAAAAAAGAGGGGAGGATTTCCAGCCCCCCGCTCCCTCCCCTTTTAGTCCTCCTAGACCTAAGCGGCGGAAGGGTTCCTTCTCTCTTACTGTTGTTCACTTCATCTTCTTCATTTCGAAGATAGATATTTATTTAAATATATATATATATATATATCCCTGGGGATAAGGGAGAAAGAATACTTCCCACGTATTCCCTGCGTTTCGTAGAAGGCGACTAAAAGGGAAGGGAGCGGGGGGCTGGAAATCCTCCCCTCTCAATTTTTTTTTTTTTTTTGTTTCCAAAAGAAGGAACAAAGAAGGGGGCCAGGTGAGGATATTCCCTAAAAGGCCCAGTCCTCTGTTCTTAACGCTACCTCGCTAATGTGGGAAATGGCGAATAGTATAAAAGAATATATGTGTGTGTGTGTGTGTGTGTGTGTGTGTGTGTGTGTGTGTGTGTGTGTGTGTGTGTGGACACCTCACATAACGTTAAGAAGCCGTATGACGGCAGAAAAATTTCAAGACAACCAGTACCGCACACATAATTACACACACACACACACACACACACACACCTGTGACTGAGTGACTGACCTGGGAGTTCCTGATGACGGCGATGTCATCGTGGTCTGTATCGCCAGTGACCTCGGCACAGGTGAGGTTCAGCGTGGTCAGCCTCTGCCGCCAGTCCAGGTACCGCTCCTTCACCAAAGCCTTCAGTGGCGCCACTACCACAATAAACACATACGTAAGGCACACGTGGGTGAGGTGGATGGACCCTTGCACCACGATGGCACCACTAGGTATGGACCCCGGTACCACTGGGTATGACGGCCTAACATTTGGCCCAACCCTTAAGGCTCAGACTCAGGCTCAGGACATCATACCCAAGGACCGTACCGTCGTGCTCGGTCAAGGGTCGTAAGTATGTGTTCAAAGGGTCAAATTCGAAAAGAAAACTGCACAAGACACGGATCTAGAGAAGCATATACCATGGAACTGTCTGGATAACGAAATAACAAAGATGTATTTGGCACAAGTGACCCTGGTTTTAGTCAACGTGTGTATGTGTGTGTGTATATATATATATATATATATATATATATATATATATATATATATATATATATATATATATATATATATATATATATATATATATATATTGGGAGTCAATTGGGAGGTAAGTTTGAATGGAGAAAAACTCGAGGAAGTAAAGTGTTTTAGATATCTGGGAGTGGCTCTGGCAGCGGATGGAACCATGGAAGCGGAAGTGGATCATAGGGTGGGGGAGGGGGCGAAAATTCTGGGAGCCTTGAAGAATGTGTGGAAGTCGAGAACATTATCTCGGAAAGCAAAAATGGGTATGTTTGAAGGAATAGTGGTTCCAACAATGTTGTATGGTTGCGAGGCGTGGGCTATGGATAGAGTTGTGCGCAGGAGGATGGATGTGCTGGAAATGAGATGTTTTAGGACAATGTGTGGTGTGAGGTGGTTTGATCGAATAAGTAACGTAAGGGTAAGAGAGATGTGTGGAAATAAAAAGAGCGTGGTTGAGAGAGCAGAAGAGGGTGTTTTGAAATGGTTTGGGCACATGGAGAGAATGAGTGAGGAAAGATTGACCAAGAGGATATATGTGTCGGAGGTGGAGGGAACGAGGAGAAGTGGGAGACCAAATTGGAGGTGGAAAGATGGAGTGAAAAAGATTTTGTGTGATCGGGGCCTGAACATGCAGGAGGGTGAAAGGAGGGCAAGGAATAGAGTGAATTGGATCGATGTGGTATACCGGGGTTGACGTGCTGTCAGTGGATTGAATCAGGGCATGTGAAGCGTCTGGGGTAAACCATGGAAAGCTGTATAGGTATGTATATTTGCGTGTGTGGACGTATGTATATACATGTGTATGGGGTTGGGTTGGGCCATTTCTTTCGTCTGTTTCCTTGCGCTACCTCGCAAATGCGGGAGACAGCGGCAAAAAAAAAAAAAATATATATATATATATATATATATATATATATATATATATATATATATATATATATTCTTTCTTTCAAACCATTCGCTATTTCCCGCGTTAGCGAGGTAGCGCCAAGAACAGAGGACTGGGCTTTTTTCGGAATATCCTCACCTGGCCCCCTCTGTTCCTTCCCTTGGAAAATTAAAAAAAAAAACGAGAGGGGAGGATTTCCAGCCCCCCGCTCCCTCCCCTTTTAGTCGCCTTCTACGACACGCAGGGAATACGTAGGATGTATTCTTAATCCCCTATCCCCAGGTTTAAAAAGCGAGATATACATAAGTATACTTATGTAAGTAGGAGAGATGGCCAGAGAGCGTTATTGGATTACGTGTTAATTGACAGGCGTGCGAAAGAGAGACTTTTGGATGTTAATGTGCTGAGAGGTGCAACTGGAGGGATGTCTGATCATTATCTTGTGGAGGCTAAGGTGAAGATTAGTATGGGTTTTCAGAAAAGAGGAGTGAATGTTGGGGTGAAGAAGGTGGTGAGAGTGAGTGAGCTTGGGAAGGAGACCTGTGTGGGGAAGTACCAGGAGAGACTGTGTACAGAATGGAAAAAGGTGAGAACAATGGAAGTAAGGGGAGTGGGGGAGGAATGGGATGTATTTAGGGAATCAGTGATGGATTGCGCAAAAGATGCTTGTGGCATGAGAAGAGTGGGAGGTGGGCTGTTTAGAAAGGGTAGTGAGTGGTGGGATGAAGAAGTAAGAGTATTAGTGAAAGAGAAGAGAGAGGCATTTGGACGATTTTTGCAGGGAAAAAATGCAATTGAGTGGGAGAAGTATAAAAGAAAGAGACAGGAGGTCAAGAGAAAGGTGCAAGAGGTGAAAAAAAGGGCAAATGAGAGTTGGGGTGAGAGACTATCAGTAAATTTTAGGGAGAATAAAAAGATGTTCTGGAAGGAGGTAAATAGGGTGCGTAAGACAAGGGAGCAAATGGGAACTTCACTGAAGGGCGTAAATGGGGAGGTGATAACAAGTAGCGGTGATGTGAGAAGGAGATGGAATGAGTATTTTGAAGGTTTGTTGAATGTGTCTGATGACAGAGTGGCAGATATAGGGTGTTTTGGTCGAGGTAGTGTGCAAAGTGAGAGGGTTAGGGAAAATGATTTGGTAAACAGAGAAGAGGTAGTAAAAGCTTTGCGGAAGATGAAAGCCGGCAAGGCAGCAGGTTTGGATGGTATTGCAGTGGAATTTATTAAAAAAGGGGGTGACTGTATTGTTGACTGGTTGGTAAGGTTATTTAATGTATGTATGACTCATGGTGAGGTGCCTGAGGATTGGCGGAATGCGTGCATAGTGCCATTGTACAAAGGCAAAGGGGATAAGAGTGAGTGCTCAAATTACAGAGGTATAAGTTTGTTGAGTATTCCTGGTAAATTATATGGGAGGGTATTGATTGAGAGGGTGAAGGCATGTACAGAGCATCAGATTGGGGAAGAGCAGTGCGGTTTCAGAAGTGGTAGAGGATGTGTGGATCAGGTGTTTGCTTTGAAGAATGTATGTGAGAAATACTTAGAAAAGCAAATGGATTTGTATGTAGCATTTATGGATCTGGAGAAGGCATATGATAGAGTTGATAGAGATGCTCTGTGGAAGGTATTAAGAATATATGGTGTGGGAGGCAAGTTGTTAGAAGCAGTGAAAAGTTTTTATCGAGGATGCAAGGCATGTGTACGTGTAGGAAGAGAGGAAAGTGATTGGTTCTCAGTGAATGTAGGTTTGCGGCAGGGGTGTGTGATGTCTCCATGGTTGTTTAATTTGTTTATGGATGGGGTTGTTAGGGAGGTAAATGCAAGAGTCTTGGAAAGAGGGGCAAGTATGAAGTCTGTTGGGGATGAGAGAGCTTGGGAAGTGAGTCAGTTGTTGTTTGCTGATGATACAGCGCTGGTGGCGGATTCATGTGAGAAACTGCAGAAGCTGGTGACGGAGTTTGGTAAAGTGTGTGGAAGAAGAAAGTTAAGAGTAAATGTGAATAAGAGCAAGGTTATTAGGTACAGTAGGGTTGAGGGTCAAGTCAATTGGGAGGTGAGTTTGAATGGAGAAAAACTGGAGGAAGTGAAGTGTTTTAGATATCTGGGAGTGGATCTGTCAGCGGATGGAACCATGGAAGCGGAAGTGGATCATAGGGTGGGGGAGGGGGCGAAAATTTTGGGAGCCTTGAAAAATGTGTGGAAGTCGAGAACATTATCCCGGAAAGCAAAAATGGGTATGTTTGAAGGAATAGTAGTTCCAACACTGTTGTGTGGTTGCGAGGCGTGGGATATGGATAGAGTTGTGCGCAGGAGGATGGATGTGCTGGAAATGAGATGTTTGAGGACAATATGTGGTGTGAGGTGGTTTGATCGAGTAAGTAACGTAAGGGTAAGAGAGATGTGTGGAAATGAAAAGAGCGTGGTTGAGAGAGCAGAAGAGGGTGTTTTGAAATGGTTTCGGGCACATGGAGAGAATGAGTGAGGAAAGATTGACCAAGAGGATATATGTGTCGGAGGTGGAGGGAACGAGGAGAAGAGGGAGACCAAATTGGAGGTGGAAAGATGGAGTGAAAAGGATTTTGTGTGATCGGGGCCTGAACATGCAGGAGGGTGAAAGGAGGGCAAGGAATAGAGTGAATTGGAGCGATGTGGTATACAGGGGTTGACGTGCTGCCAGTGGATTGAATCAAGGCATGTGAAGCGTCCGGGGTAAACCATGGAAAGCTGTGTAGGTATGTATATTTGCGTGTGTGGACGTGTGTATGTACATGTGTATGGGGGGGGTTGGGCCATTTCTTTCGTCTGTTTCCTTGCGCTACCTCGCAAACGCGGAAGACAGCGACAAAGTATAAAAAAAAAAAAAAAGTTTGTTGAGTATTCCTGGTAAATTATATGGGAGGGTATTGATTGAGAGGGTGAAGGCATGTACAGAGCATCAGATTGGGGAAGAGCAGTGCGGTTTCAGAAGTGGTAGAGGATGTGTGGATCAGGTGTTTGCTTTGAAGAATGTATGTGAGAAATACTTAGAAAAGCAAATGGATTTGTATGTAGCATTTATGGATCTGGAGAAGGCATATGATAGAGTTGATAGAGATGCTCTGTGGAAGGTATTAAGAATATATGGTGTGGGAGGCAAGTTGTTAGAAGCAGTGAAAAGTTTTTATCGACGATGTAAGGCATGTGTACGTGTAGGAAGAGAGGAAAGTGATTGGTTCTCAGTGAATGTAGGTTTGCGGCAGGGGTGTGTGATGTCTCCATGGTTGTTTAATTTGTTTATGGATGGGGTTGTTAGGGAGGTAAATGCAAGAGTCCTGGAAAGAGGGGCAAGTATGAAGTCTGTTGGGGATGAGAGAGCTTGGGAAGTGAGTCAGTTGTTGTTCGCTGATGATACAGCGCTGGTGGCTGATTCATGTGAGAAACTGCAGAAGCTGGTGACTGAGTTTGGTAAAGTGTGTGGAAGAAGAAAGTTAAGAGTAAATGTGAATAAGAGCAAGGTTATTAGGTACAGTAGGGTTGAGGGTCAAGTCAATTGGGAGGTGAGTTTGAATGGAGAAAAACTGGAGGAAGTGAAGTGTTTTAGATATCTGGGAGTGGATCTGGCAGCGGATGGAACCATGGAAGCGGAAGTGGATCATAGGGTGGGGGAGGGGGCGAAAATTTTGGGAGCCTTGAAAAATGTGTGGAAGTCGAGAACATTATCTCGGAAAGCAAAAATGGGTATGTTTGAAGGAATAGTGGTTCCAACAA